>NW_023270854.1:45159456-45242246 GCF_011800145.1 Mirounga leonina
GAAAGAGAGAAGGAAAGAAGGAAAGAAAGGGTGGAACAAGGAGGGGTATGTGAAGCAATGTGGAAAAGATGAAATTTTAAGAGTGACACTATTTCACTTAAAGACACTAGGAAGAACAAAAGTAATAGGAAGAGCCTCATTCTGACACCGTGCACACTGGCTTCCAGCATGAAATACCGATGCATAGTTGTTGAGGTCACTGGTAAAAATTCAGTCCTTTGCAAATTTATTTAATTTAAATAAGCTTTCCCAACATTGGGGGAATGTGTTCTCTCAGTGTGCTTCATTAGTGTAGCTTACACCACAAAACTGGCTGTATTGAGAAAGATTGCACCATTATCAAATAATTAGGAATGCCTTAGCAGGTGCATACACTTACCTTAGTAATTAAACCCTTGTTAAAACACCAAAATCCAGAGACTTTAAATGGTTACAGCATCCCAAAGGAGGTAGCCCAGAAAGTGATTCTATAAGGTAGTGTCATTTGGGAACAGGGATATTGAGCAGAATCTCTTTTCCTCTTGAGATGCTTACCAAGCACATCTGTGCACATCATGAGAGGCAATAAAAATCGCAATGACAATGCTAGACAAACACCCATTGCCCAAGACGCTGGGCAGATCCAGTGCCATCCTGCTTGGAAGCAGATCCTCTGTAACTGGGCTCTGTGCTGCCATTGTTTTAAGCATGGATGATGAGACAAAGAGGAAGTAAAAATGAGAATCTCCGAAATACTCAGGCTACTCTCTTCACTTTAGGGAGGAGAGGGTAGCCTGGACAAATTTCTCATCAAATGCCTCCATAAAGCTTACCTCTCAAGTTTTTCTTTGAAAAAAGGCAAAGGTTGGATAGCTTTTTTCTCCCCATTGGTATTTGAGATATAGGCCCATGTAAATATGACAAGCAGCCCCCACTAAGCCAACATTCAACAGCAGTTCCTAAAATCTTCCTGCCAGACTGTTAGAGTGATCCATATAATTACAAATTAGAGCCATTTACTGGGGTCTGGTTGCCTATGCAAGAGCTTACCTTCCATATATAAGCATAATTGTGATAAATCTGGACTCAACAGCCATGGGGCATTCTGAAGATGATATCTAGAGGTTGCCATGACAACTCCCTAGAATTCCTGCTGTCTTTTCATGGTAGAGTTCCTAGCTAAAGCCTGGAAGGTATCTGAAATAAATCATCAAGAGGTGGGACAGCTGGAATTGGTCCATGGAAGAAATCCAAGTGTGTGGGTCCATAAGTCCTGTGGTAAGGAGGTTGTCACTTGAGGACAAATTTCCATCATTTCATGGAATTTAGGCTGAGTGTCTGAAGCAATAGGATATTTATGGAACCTGGTGTTCCCGAGGCTGAGATAGGATGGTATTGATACCAATGGTCTCAGGCAACCACTGATGGAATCACTTCCTGGGAGAAAAATATCATACATTCCTCAGACAAACACATATTTCAGGAGCTCTGTGGACCCAGTCAGACAGCGAAAGGTATTGTCAACCCTATAAATGGCACCTAATCTTCATGTGAAACTGTCTTCCTAGCAGAGACCACTCCTGGTCTGAGAGGCCTCCTGATACCAGCAGTGGGGGTAGGTTGATGACTGCCGTACTAATTCTGGTTCTGAGGCTCTCAAGCTGGGTGCTAGTTATACCACTCATTTTCAGTTGGAAAAGTCTAGAGTCATTTTCCACATATGTAAAAAGAGGGTACATACCCTGAGCTAAGTTGGTAATTGTGAGAATTGAATAAACGGACAAATGTAAAACACCAAACACAGTGCCTGACCTTTACTAAACACTCAATAAATCTCCCCTTCCTTCATTCCACCCCACAGACATATAAAACAAGACATAAATGCAAGACATATTGTATTACTATTCAACTCTAGAATCTGCAGGTTGGCAGACATTTCCTTGAGACTTGATTACTTGGCCAGATCAGTACTCGCAGTTCAATTTGCACATCATAATAATGTAACTTTTCAAAGGGTGAGGGGAAGTGGTAGTTTGCTCTATCGGCAGTAACAGCAGACACAGAGACGTCATGTGATAGCCTAAGCGATAAATAGCTGAGAAGACCAGAGTATTTGAATCATCGCTTCCTTCATGCCGTAGATTTAGTTAGGTGGTAGTTTTGCCCCTTCACTCTGCCCTGAAGTGAAGGAAAGTCTGAAGTAACAAAAAGAGGATCCTGATGGTTTGAAATCATGTCATAAGTCTGGACCTGCAGCAGATGTTTCTAACATATTACTCAATCAACCAAGACAGTATTTTCACCTGTAAAATGGCACATCTGTTAGAGCAAGCAAACTATAGATTTTATTCAAAAATTTTTTCTCAAACTGTAAATTTTGTATTTTTAAACTTTTCATTGAAGTGTAAACACACATTCAGAAGAGTGCACAAATCATATGTGTATAGCTTGATGACTTTTTACAGATGATAATGATGTTGTATTTTAATTAAATTAATTAATTAATTAATTATTTTATTCATTTATCTGAGAGAGAAAGAAGACACAGAGATAGCGAGAGAGAGCACGACTGGGGAGGAGAGGGAGAAGCAGGCTCCCCACTGAGCAGGGGACCCCGGGATCATGACCTGAGCCAAAGGCAGATGCTTAACTGACTGAGCCACCCAGGCGCCCCTTAATGTTATTTAAATGTGTTATAATAGGTTAACGTTTTTTAGTCTTTGAATATTATATCAAAATTTTAGAATCCAAGTGTTACAGAATTTTTATTCCTTTTTTAAGTTAATATATAGTAAATTTGACCTTTTTTAGGGTACAGTTCTAAGAATTTTAACACATGATAGAGCTCTATAACCACTACCACAATCAGGATACAGAACAGTTCTATCACCCTAAAAATCTCCCTCATGCCATCTCTTTGTAGCTGACTGCTGGCAACCATTCACTGTTCTCTGTCTTATAGTTTTGTCTTTTCAAGAATATCATACTATAAATGGAATCATACAGCATGTAACCTTTTGACCCTGGCTTCTTTTACTTTGCTTTTGCAATTTACCCATCTTGTTACATATGATGTTACACGGATAGTTTATCCATTCGCCCACTGGAAGACTTTTGGAATGTAGCTAGATTGGATGATTATCAATAGGGCTATAAACATTTGTATTCATGTTTTTGTGTGAATAGAGTTTCGATTTCATTGGGATAAATATGTAGGAGTTGCATTCCTGGGTCTAAACTATTTCTACTAAATCCACCTAGCATTATAGTCTACGTTACCTTGATCAATAAAATATTTCCCTCTTAGAATAGGCAGAACTCAGATTTTGGAGAGATGGAAATGTTCTCTTACATTGCTCAGATCAGAAAATGCCATTCTTATAATTTAACTTCTCCTTTTGTTCCTATTAAATAGGTAATTTTCTACTATAATTATTAACATAATAGACATATTTTTTAAATTTACTAATTTAAAATATCCCTGTACATATTTGAGAGGAAAGTTGCAGGCATCATTATGTCCTAACTAGTTCAGCATCTGTCTCCTAAAAACCGGATGGTCCTCTATTTAATGGTAATAACCATTATCACATCCAAGAAACACAAGATTGGTTTTAGGTTGGTGGGGTTTTTTTCTTTCAACACTTTAAATATTTTATTCCGCTTTCTTCTTGTTTGCATGGTTTCTGAGAAGTTGGATGTGATCCTTATTTTTGCTCTTTTATGGGTAAGGTATTTCTCTGCCTTCTTCCAGATTTTTTCTTTATCATTGTTTTCTGTAGTTTGAATATTATATATGTAGGTGTAGTTTTTTTGCATTTATCCTGCTTGGTGTTCCCTGCGCTTCCTGGATCTGTGGTTTGGTGTCTGGCATGAATTTGGGGGATTCTTAGCCATTCTTGCTTCAAATATCTCTTCTATTCCTCTATCTCTATCTTCCCCTTCTGATATTCCCACTGTGCATATGTTATACTTCTTACAGGTTTTCCAAGTTCCTGGATATTCTGTCCTGGCTCTTCTTTTTTTGTCTTTGTTCCCTTAGCTTTTCAGTTTTTAAGAATTTTATTGAGATATCCTCTACCTCAGAGATTCTTTCCTCAACTGTGTCTAGTCTACTAATGAGCCCATCCAATGTATTCTTCATTTCTGTTAGAGTGATTTTGCTCTCTAGTGTTTCTTTTTGATTCTTTGAATTTTTATCTCTCTGTTTACATTTCTCATTTGTTCTTGTATGCTGTCTCCTTTATCCACTAGAGGCCTTAGCATATCAATCAGAGTTGTTTTAAAATCTCCAGTCTGATAATATCAACATCCTTGCTGTATCTGCTTCGTTCTGATTCCTGCTCTGTCTCTTCCACCTGTGATTTCTGCCTTTTAGTATGTCTTGTAATTTTTTTTTCCTGCTAGCCAGACATGAGGTACTGAATAAAAGGAACTGCAATAAATACACCTTTAATAATGTGGTGATGGGGTGTGGGAGGGAAGCATCCTATAATCCTTTGATTAGGTCTCAGTCCTTTAGTGAGCCTGCGTCTCTGGACTATGAACTTCACAAGTGCTCCTGAGTACTCCTCACCACCCATGCCATCCCACCAGATGGAAAAGAATGGCTAGATCATGCTGGAGTTGAATGTTTCCTTTTCTCCAGCTAGTTAGGCTCTGATAAAACCTAACCAGGTTAGTCTCTGGTTCACTAGTTTCTTCTGGGGGCAAACTTCATTAAGAAGAACAGAATGAATAAATCACTGGAGTAAAAGGCACAGCATAAGAAATATAGTCAATGATATTGTAACCGTGTCGTAGGTGGACAGATGGTAGCTACACTTGTGGTGAGCATAGAATAACATATAAACTTGTCAAATCATTATGTTGTACACCTGAAACTAATGTAACATTGTGTGTCAGCTATGCTCAAATAAAAAAATAATAGTAAAATTAAAAAAAAAAAATAAAAGAATAAAAACAGAATGCTCTGACATATTTCAGAATGGTTACTTTTCTCCTTCCCCTGCTGGAAGCAAGAGGGGATTTTTCTCTGATATTCATTGTGAGAGTCTGGTTGAACTCCTACAGGTAAAACTCAAAAAAGTGTAAGGGCTCCCTGGAGTTTTTGACTCTCAAACTTGTCCACATTGAGCCTCCAGCAATTTGTCAATTATCGTTCAGGTTTTCCTACCCCAGCCCTGGTTTCTGCAGAGGTTTCTACTCATGGGTTTCCTAATCTGCTAAGTTGTAATTCTCTCTATCCACCTGTCTGCCTTTCCAATTTGGGGGCAGCACTTTTATCTCCCTTCATTTACAGATCTAAGAAAATTTGTTAACTTTTCAGTTTGTTCAGCTTTTCCCTTGTTGTTAGAATGGAGTGGCGACTTCCAAGCTCCTTACATACCAGACAAAAACTAGAAATTCCAAACATTGATTTTAAAATATCATCTATTTACAAATTTCTCCAGTTATCCCAAAGTGACCTTTTACAGTCTTCACAAATCTGGGATCCAGTTAAGTCACTCTTTGTATTTAGTTGTCATGTCTCCTTAGTTTCCTTTAATCTAGAATAGGCACCCTCCCTTCTTAATTCTTTTTGTTTGCTTTTAAGACATTGAAACTTTTAGAGCCCAGGCCAATTGTGTTGCAGATTAACCTGGATTTATTTCCTCATGCTTAGACCTAGGTTAAGCATATGGCAAGAATATTGCACAAATGATATTCTATCCTTCCCATTGCATCACATGAAGAGATATATATTGACCATTTTGTCTTTTTAAAATTTGATACTTGTATAAAAATACATTTTCACTTTTGTAGTTAATAGGTACTCTGTGGTGGTACTTTCAGTCTGTGTGAATATTCTATTCCCCAATAACCACCCACCCAAAGGTTTTAGCATCCATTGACAATGCTTGCCTAAAATCACTTACTATTTTAGAAATTGCAAAATGGTGATTTTCTAATTCTATCAATCTTCTACATTTATTGTAAAGAAGAGCTGCTCTTTCTTTTGCTTCTGCCTTCCCTCATATCATCATGGATAACATGGACTCTCTTTGTTTTATTTACCCCTTATTTTTGGCTGTTGCTCAAATTGTTTCCAATTCAGCCAGCGAAGATCCCTCCTAGCCTGTGGGTTCCTTTGTCCTTTGGACATGATCTCATTAATCTTTGAGCACTTCATTGCTTTCTGGCGCAATAAGACATCCCAGATTCACCTTGTACTTACTCTGCCCCAGCCTTGGAATCGGCCAAGTCTGGAATGTTACTTAGAAACCAAAATCTGGGGCACAGATAATGCTATTTTTGGACACGGTCATCAAGCAGTTTGCCCTACAACTCTCCAAGACGGAGTCTGGTACATTCTGCCTAAAGTGTACTTCCCAATGCAGCTCCATCCTTGTCTCTCTTTTCCCACTGCCACTACTCCTTTACCCACGTGGGCCTGGTTTCCACAAAACCTCTCCACAGGCTTCCTTGCCTTCAGCCTCAATCCCCAATCCACTGGAACGTGACATCCACCACATGGTAAGTGTAGGCTCTCAGAGTCATACATTCCAGAGCTTTAATCCCAGCTCAATTACCCTACTGACTGCATGAACTTGGTTAAATTAGTGAATTTTCTGAGCCTCAGTTTCTTCATCTGAAAAGCAGAGATAAGAGTACTTACCTCACAGGAAGTAAGGATTAGAGATAAGCTGCACATTTCAGCCACATCTATGAAAACCAGCTCAGCAATCGGCCTCTTCTGGAGACCCTGCCCCACCCACAGGTGTTGAAAAGAGAAACACCATGTTTGAGGTGACCCCAGTGGATTACAGCTGACGGGGCTGGGAGGAAGTTGCATAAGAAGGAGAAAGAGAGAGAGAGACAGAGAAACTGAAGTTAGTATTAGTCAATGAAGTTAAAATGTCAAATTACAGAATTGGTGACCAAAGATGTATGCATAGAAGCAGAGAAGATTGGAGAAGGCACCATGCCTTGGCTCTCAGGCAGTGGCAGAACACCCATTCTCCCCTCCCTCTAGAGGACTGCACCCTTCAATCATTGCTCTCCAGTATATTCAGCCCTTTCCCCTATGTTAGCTCCGACCTAAAGGACAAGATCACACTTACCATTTCTGCTTCTTTGAAAAATATCTTTCCTGGATTCCTCATTCTTCCAGCCTCCATTCCATATGCTTCCCTTTCTAGTAAAGCATTTAGGATGTGCCGCCTACAGTTTCTATGACTCAGTGAAACATCCTCTTTATATACTTGTTGACATCTTGAGGATTCTCCCATCTTAATCTCTGAAATACTCTCCCTCTGGACCTCCTTGTTGACCCTGCCTTCTCAGGCTCTCATCACTTTCTGTCCGGCTCATTGGTCTCCCAGTCTCCAGTTGGCCCCACTATTCTCTATATAGCTGCTGAAGGAAGATTCTAGAATGTAAATCTGATCATGTCATTGCTCTGCTGAAAATTCATCAGTTTTCTTCATTGAGTAAAGTTCAAAACTCATAGCTAAGATCTTAGGAAATCCTGATCATCAGCCTCATTGTCATCTTCTTTTACTTGAACCTTTGATTCTACTCATTCAGTGTTCTTTTCAACATTGTGCCTTCCCACGTGCTATTCCTTTTCATACAATTCCCTTCTTGCACCCCCCTCCATTTGTCTAGCGAATTCCTAATAGTAATCTTTTAAATCATGAGTCAGACCACATCACACACATGTCATGTGTCCAAAACCTGCTGTTGGGTTTCGGTTGCCCTCTGAGTCAAATGTAAACTCAACACCAGCTGAATGTCCCACAGCACCCAGCCCTGCCCTCCTCTGTGGCCTCTTTCATACCTCACTCCCTCTGTGCCCTTTCTGCTCCCACCACACTGGTCTGCTTTCCAGCTCAAATTTTATATCTCAGAGAGGCCTCCTTAGATTTCCTCATTACTACCAGTCACTTCTGTGAACTTAGGTGTCTAATTGACCTGAGTTTGAAACCAACCGCTACCACTTGCTCGCTATGTAAGTCTGGGCAAATTTATTAACCTGTCTGCACCTCAGCTTCCTCATCTATAAATGAGGGTGATGATGCCTTCCTCAGAGAATTATTCTAAATCATAAATGAGACCAGTGCCTGACTCACAGTAAGTGTTCAATGTGTTAAAACAGGAAGTGTTTTTAAAATAGTGAGTATAAATATTTTTATTTTGTGGAACACCATTGCCAGTGTAATTAGCACTACTTCTAATGTGAAACTTCTGTGGCCCAAAAAACCTCAAAAGAGCTTTGTTTTCGGTAGCATTACACACACACAGACACACACACTGAAAAAACAAAAACAAAAACAACCCACCACCAACAACAACCTAAAGGTCCCAGCATTTTTTATCCGGCTCTAGATTTTCCAGATTTATCTTTGACAACTCTCCTTCACAAGCTGTCTTCAGCCAATCTGAACTCTGAGATCGTGTGCCTCTCTCTGTTTTCGCTTGCTTGTAGCATCTAGACCTCTAGCAATTCTACTCCTCCTGTATTTTCTTTCTTATCTACATTTCTTCATCTCCCAGATAAAACTTTCCGTGGTCACCCATGGTGGAAGCATCTCTTCTTGTTCTGAACTGTTCATTCCACCGTCTGGCGTGTCAGAGGAACCTCAAGTTCAATGTGTCTAGAATGAAAATCCAAGCATTGACTGGAGTTTTTTTTTCTGTCACTCCCTAATCATTCACAGTCTTGAATTCATCTCCTAAACTACCTAAATGACCTCCTAAACATTTTGTTTCTCCAAATGCACTTCTTCTGCTCTATTTCTATTGTTGATCTTGGTCAAACGTCTGCCATGCCTTCCTTACATGGCAAAGCCATAACCCTGGGCTCCTACCAAGCTTTCCCTCACCACTCTGCCTGCAGAGCGCTTATCCTGGAATGGAGCTCTGGCCATCTCCCTCCACTTTCCTGCTCAACACCTATCAGTGTCACATTATTTTCAGAACTAAGTCATGTTCCTTAGCATGACACACAGAGCCACTGCTTTGTCTCTTACTTTTTCTCAAAAAAACGCATCTATTCCCCTCTCTCACCACACACCCCAAGCCATGCTGCTGGCTAGGTGTCTTCCCTGCTCTCATCACATAACTCACCTCAAAAAAAGAGTTGTCTGTTCATTTCCCCTTATTACAAAGACAATACATTTTAATTAAGAAATTCAGATAAGCAAAATGAAGAAGATACAAATCTTCCATTTCATCATTACCCAGAGATGAGCAATACTGACATTTTTCTATAATTAAATGTAGATTTAATAAAAGTGGGAATATGCTCTACCTATTGCTTTATAACTTGATTGTTTTTACTTAATCATAAATCATGAATAACTTCATATGTCATTTAATATTTCTGTTTCAGGATTACATTGTGGTGGCTACAGAGAAGTCTACTGTGTGGCAGTACTACAGTTTATTTAATCAATCCCCCATTGTTGGATTTTACATTATTCCCAGTATTACATATTTATAAACTTTACTGTGATGAATAGCCTTATTGATAAATTTCATGGGCAAAGTAGAGATCTTGTTTTATTTTGTGTTTCTTTTGGGTGAGAGTAAACATTTCCATGTATCTGATGATCATTTATATCTCTTCCTTTGGAATTTCCTTTTAATGTTCTTTTCATTTTTCAACTGGAATGTTTAACTCTTCAAAAGTAGTCTGAAAAATTTGTATAGCATTAACACGATTGTGTGATGAAAATATTTTGCCAGATTATTGTTTGCCTCCCATTTTTATCTGAGGTGTTTTTGAATGCTGTTAGCTGTGTAGCACAATCACCAGGCTCAATAACCAAACTGTCTGGGCTTGAATCCTAATTCCAACACTTCTAAGCTGTATAACCTTGAACAAATTACTTAACCTCTTTGTACCTCAGTTTTCTTATTAATAAAATGGAAGTAATAACAGTACCTACCTTACAGGATGGTTGTGAGGATTAAATGAGCTAATATATGGACAGTGTCTAGAACAATGTTTGGCACATATTAACTGCTCATGATAGCTGAGTTACACCAACAATGGTTCCACTCATTAAAGGGTTAGTACCCAAAATATATAAAGAACTTATGAAACTCAACATCCAGAAAACAAATAACCCAATTAAAAAATGGGTGGAAGACATGAACAGAGATTTCTTCAAAGAAGACATCCAGGTGGCCAACAGACACATGAAAAGATGCACAATATCACCCATCATCAAGGAAATGCACATCAAAACTACAATGAGATATCACCTCACACCTGTCAGAATGGCCAAAATCAACCAAACAAGAAGCAATGACTGTTGGCAAGGATGTGAAGAAAACGAAGCCCTTGTGCGCTATTGGTGGGGATGCAGACTGGAGCAGCCACTGTGGAAAACAGTATGGAGCTTCCTCAAAAAAAAAAAAAAAATAGAGCCATCTTATGATCCAGCAATTGCACTATTGGGTATTTACCCCCAAAATACAAAAACACTAATTCAAAGGGATTCATGCACCCCTATGTTTATAGCAGCATTATTTATAATACCCAAATTATAGAAGCAGTCCAAAAATCCACTGATAGATAAAGAAGATGGAATATATATATATATATACACACACACACACACACACACACACACAATGGACTATTACTCAGCCATAAGAAAGAATGAAATCTTGCCATTTGCAAGGACATGGATAGAGCTAAAGGGTATAATGCTAAGAGAAATAGGTCAGTCAGAGAAAGACAAATACCATATGACTCCACTCATGTGTGGAATTTAAGAAACAAAACAAATGAACAAAGGGAAAAAGAGAGAGAGAGAGAAACCTAGAAACAGACTCTTAACTACAGAGAACAATCTGATGGTTACCGGAAGGGAGGAGGGTAGGGGGTGGGTTAAATAGGTGATAGGGATTAAGGACTGCACTTGTTGTCATGAGCACCAGGTGTTGTATGGAATTGTTGAATCACTATATTGTACATCTGAAACTAATATAACACTGTGTGTTAAACTGGAATTAAAATAAAAACTTCAAAACAAACAAACAAGCAAAACAACAATGGCTCCACTCAGGAGTCATCCCTTCAGGAAGCCATTTCTGAATTCCCAATTGAGTAACATGCTACTCCTCTGTCATTCTAGAGCATTTTTCTTAATACTTCTAATTTTATAATAATATATTCATATGCCAATCTTCCTCGATAGGCTGGGAACTAATATGGTGATCAGAGATTGTGCCTTATTTATCATTATATTCTCAGTGCCCATTATATGCTTTCTTCCGGTGCATGCTCACAAAATATCTGTGAACTGAATGACAGCTCTTCAGAACCACTCTAATGGCATATATTTGAGTTATTATTGTATGTGTACTTAAGTATTTCTCCAACTGGATCATATATTTCTTGGGAGCAAATACTCATACTGTTTTCTTTAAAGACCAAGCTCTGAGCCCAAAGTATATTAGGTATTCAATAATGGAGTATCACAAGGAAGAGATTGAGAGGAAGGAAGGGAAAGACTAAAGAAACAGACAGGAGTAAGAGCAGCTTCCACATAAGTACAAATCACATGCAGGTCCTTGAGATCCTGTCTTGAACATAGCATAATGCCCCTGGTTACTGAGTCCGGTCTAACCAAATCAATGGCCAATTCCATGAGCCATGTAGGACACAAAACCCAGAAATACCAATCTAGTAAACTGTGAACATCCACTCAAGTCTGTGTCATTTTAGTCAACTCCACTGTTCTCAAGGCACCACATGCTCCCACAGATCCCTCCTTCCTGCGCCAGTACTTTCCCAAGGGCACCCCCAAGCCTAAGGGTCTATGAATGGCTCATTTGCAATCTTGGTTGAAAGGCCTTTTGTATACAGTGATGCAGAGAATTTATTACACTCTGGGTCTCAGGCTTATTTCTGGCCTGAATCAAAACAGGTGTCAATCCAGGTATCTGTGTTTCTTCTATTGAAAATATCAAGTCTATATTCAAAGTGGTTTCATAGTTGTGACAGCCAAATTGATCAAAAATTCTTTTATCTTAAGTGAATAAAGTTTTTTACTCTTTGCCTATCGTGGTAGCCAAAGTTAGTACATATATTGGCAGCTCATGGCTATTCCTTTAACCCCTTTGTTTATTTACTTATTTAACAAGTCATTCAACAAACATGTACTTCAGTCTGTGAGAGGCACTAGGGATAAAGTCAAACGGGAGAGGACAACCCCACCCTCAGTTTCTTAGGACAAGTGTGGCAGATTGACAAATAAATCATGTTTAGAATGTGCTTTTGTGAGCATTTTGATAGACTTATGTTATATGTGTTCTTGGAACACATAGGAAGTGTGCATAAAATATTCAGAGCTGTGAAGGGGAGGTCATGGAAAGTTTCATGTAGGAGATGAGGCTGGGCTGAATTTGGAGGAAACATTCATTCATTCATTCATTCATTCATTCAGTATTTACTGGCATGAGTAAAAAAGCATACAATCCATCTAGGCATGGAGTTCATTTGTCAGCAGTGGACAAGACAAGGTTTCTAAACACAAGGAACTAATTATTAAACTATCAAAGGGAGAACATAGACAAATGAAGTGAGATGATGTGATAAAGAGTGACAGGAAGCATGGAAGACCTGATCACTAATGGTCAGCGTGTGAGCTAATTCAATCCCAAGCCAAACACTGAGCACATATATGCACAAGGCACTATCACCTGAGAGTCTGGACAGGGGTGGTAGAGATGAAGGGTGAATGGAAGAATACCAATACTTCAAACAGGAATAGGAAAGTAGGGAGAAGAGACACTGATTTGAAGGAGAAAGTGTTGACTCCTGGAAGGAAACAGGGCTCCACACGTAAGACCATTGGCCAGTGTCAAATGAATGCACAGATAGATGGGCGGGTGGATGCATGGATGGCTAGATGGATGATATGGTGATAAGTGGCATGGGGAAGTCAAGGTACTCTGCACTCCCATCCGATCTTGGCCCAGTGGAAAGCAACACACGCACAATTTGTATTTATTTCTTGACATTTTTATCTCTCACTGAACTAGCCATTCCTTAAAGGAAATAATTATGTTGTTTCCCTGGAGCCTGGCACCATACCTGACCCCAGGTTGTATGAATGTATAGTCGTTGATTGCATACTCTGGCTTCCATTCCTCTCTATCAGCCACCATTTGGCTGCCTTTTTATACCTGCCGACCATGACTGTCCACTGGCCATGCTGGTGAAGCACTCACTTTTCACCCACGATCCACCACTTACTCTTTTCTCCTTCTCTGGCAAGTCTTACTGCCTACTCGCCGATTTAGTCTCCCAGGCATAGGGGCCTGGCTGTCAAAACCAGGCACCTGGATGCACCACGCAGCCTACATTCAGGGTGGAAGGAACCCATTTAGAAACTGCCAATACCTTCAGTCTGAAGTGCACAAATTATGAGGTCGGAATGAACATCAGGCTTTATTGGAGCTTGTAGAAGCCCCTCATAATTGGGCCAAATCGTGGTTTATTCAGCTAGCTTTTATCATAGTGACTCCTGTTAGTGCTGCTATGGTTAAGGGTCTGTCAGTTTTTCCATTATAAGACCCTGTTTTAGAGGCTTATAACTGCCACGGAAATTCACTGCTGCCTGAAACCTTGACACATTGCAGCGCTTGCGGCCTTTGGGTATATTTTGAAAATAAGAATAAAATAAAAATGACGGGGTTATTTCATTGAGATATGTGGCCTCAGCTTGCTGGCCTGTGAGGGTTCTGTAACAAGCCGACCTTAGCTGGGCGGTGGACAGTGAGCTGACATGATAGACAGTAACATTTTAACATTTTCCTCATTGTCATTACTCTCCGTGTTGTCAGTAATCTCCTTGTTAAAGAGCATTCGTTGACATGATGGACAATAATGGCCCCATTGCAGTCATCCCTGCCCATCACAGAGTAACCCACATTTCAGAAGTTCCTATACATTATACGTAAATGGACTGGGTAAAAAGTTGTGGAAATGCTTTTGACAGAGCAAAGATCCAATCCGACGCTCCCCTCCCCAATCAGTTCTGTAGTTGACTCTAAAATGTGTAGGTGTCATATTGTTATCGTTTGGGGTGGGGTGGGGGGCTTGAGTTTATAGGGGCAGTAATGAAGGAACGATTTTCTCTGAAGTTCTTTGCTTGCAATTATGACACACCGCCAGTGGCCGATGTGGAGTACTTTGGTTAGTGCCTTGAGTTCCAGACTATAGGTTTTTCCCACAGGAGAGGGTAAGAGCAAAAATAATTAGCCTACCTTCCAACCCGTAGCTTCAACCTTAACCTGAAATCGACATTGATACACAATTAGAGTCAGATGTGAAGAAACAGGCCCCTAAGCAAAACTGGACACCTAAGGAACATGACCATTGTCAACTGCCACTAGACTTAACTTGGAGTCTTTCTGGGGTCTTGAGCGTGTCACCTACTAAGACATTGCTCTGAGTAGAGTAGTTAGAACATGGGTTCTGACATCACATGCTAGGTCTTACAAATTTTCAATCAAGCATCCACACTCTCTGTGATTCTGGGCAAGCTGCTGAGCTACTGAAGGTCTCCGGTCCCCTTTTCTGATTTGTAAAGTTGGAATAATAATAATACCTCCCCGACAGAATTGTTACGAGGATTAATTAGGAAAATATAGGTCAAGGGCTTCCAGCATCAGTCCCAATCTCTTTGGTATTGATCCTCATCAGTAAAAATATTCGAGCCTGCCTATTCTAATATAAGCATAAAATATTTCTACATTTGTAAATTAAATTGCATGCCACTAACCTATTATACACATTATAGAGCATACACAAAAAAATGGAAATTTTAAATGATTGAAATAAATAATATTTAAAAATATTTTCATTCTGTTTCATTAGTAATACAGAACATGCTTTTGCACTCAGAAAATTATTACTAAAATAACTTTTTATATTATTATATTGAACTAATATTTTTATGAGAGCAATGTAATGAAAATGTTTCATTTTTCTAAAAATCTTGCTTTCACACAGTGTTGTAATTAATTTGCAGGTCTGTTTCTACTTTGTTTTAGTGACCATCATAGTTTTATATATATTTCACTAAGATATAGATATCTGAATGAAAGACATAAATTTCTGGCTACCACTTATTAAAATTTGCAAACTACACATTAGTTATGGAAAAGCTTGTTGAAATTCAGTTAGGAAATGTCTCTCTTCTCTGGTTTCAGTCAGTTATTTTTGAAAATAATCAGAGATCATTGTGTTTTACTGAACAGGTTCAAAATACTGTGAATCTCTTCATGTGAAAGATATATAAATGGATAAGAATATTTTGTTTCTGGGCTTGTTTCTAGACTGAAAAACTTTGGTAGGTAACATAATATTTTTAGCAAAAAAAAAATTATAATGATGAAAACACTTCTAACATCCTTTTTAAAAACACTCTTTCCATACCAGAGATTTCTTTTGCAAAACACTTATTTTCTCTCTCATTGTTTGGTCACATTTATCTGCAAGGTGCAGACAAAGTGTGCTGATTTGAAAACAAAAAAAATTTTTTAAAAATCTAGATAGCCTCTTATTGACAACCATATTTTATCACAGAAAAAAAACAACTAGCAAATATGAGACATATATCTTTGTTTAAAAATGTGTAATTCATTGTTAAGCTTAGTAACTCTTATGGCACATTTCCAGGAGATAATGTGAGAACCTCTGTGTGATCCCAAACGTTTCAGTCACATCTATGTCGTGACAAAGTATAAAACATCTACTCTTGGGACGCCTGGGTGGCTCAGTTAAGCGTCTGCCTTCAGCTCAGGTCATGATCCCAGGGTCCTGGGATCGAGCCCACATCCTCCCTGCTCAGCGGGGAGCCTGCTTCCTCCTCTGCCTGCCACTCCCCCTGCTTGTGCTCTCTCTCTCTGACAAATAAATAAATAAAACCTTTAAAAAAAAAAAAAGTCTACTCTTTAAAAAATGCAGCCTGTAAATCCACTTGGTTCATGGAAATTATGTCACAATAAGCTAGAAAATGATGGGGCCACTGACAGGAACCTCTGCATGTTGTGGAACCCCACCCCTCTTCAGGACCCCTTAACCTAACACATGGATTGAGAGAGGGTGCTGGTGTAAACCCATATATTAAATACCAGTCATGCTAGGTTTTCTCTTTGTCATGATAAAAATAGTAGTTCAATGTTTTCTGCCCATATCTCAATGGGTAGTCTTGCTGATCCCGGGGATATGGACAGCCCCCAAAGTGGGGGCGCTGAGACACAGTGAAGAGTCAACAATTGTCAGTGAGCTCTAAATACCTTTCTAATATACCCCAGTCTCTATCCTAAAGAAGTGTTCTCAATCTTTCAGAGGTAGTTTCATACTCTTCAAGGATCTGGTGGAAGGCATGCACTCTCCCTTCAAGTGAAGCTCATGCCTGTGACTCTGCACACATCTTTCAGAAGGGTTACAGCTGAGCCAGAGAGGGTCTTTGGACCTAATGACTTGGTAAAACATGTGAAGGATCCCACCACTTGGGGGTTTTAGTGTTCCTGGATATTAAACCCCTTGTAGACTTGCTTGGCAGAAGCCTCCCACCCCCCCTATTATATATTTATCTAGAGAGACCCACGAGTCTAAATGAAGGGATTCCCACCGTCTCTTCCCGTTCCTGTCTGTCTCTGCACAGAAACCGATGGGCAGATACCACCGTCACTTGGTATTCACTGGAGAGAAGCAGTAACGAGGTAATTTATATTTTGAAATGAAGGATAGTTTCTCTGCTGTGTGAGGAAGTGTCTCCAGGTTTTCCTAGCCTAACAGAGATCACGTGACCAGGTTTTGCTTAATTAACTTAAATGTGAAGTTTAAGTTCACTTTTTAACTCAAGGAGCACAAGTCTGGTTCAGAAGTGGCTTTCTGAAAATCTGCCTGCTGGGAGATTAAAGTCCCGTTGAGTAAGAAATTTCATCCAGTTTATATATATATAAATTACACACATATATGAAATATGTTTATATCATATATAATACATAATATAATATGTGTGTATATGATATATATGATATGATATATCAATGTGTATATATGATATGTATAAAGTTTGGGGTTAAAACTTTTTTATACAATATTGCGATAAAACATAGCAAGAATTTTAAGTAGAAAAGTTACAGAGGCTATCAAAAAAATGACGTCTGAAAAATCTTCCTAAATCTTGAAACTCTTTTATTTTTTTCTCATTTGTCTTATTGTCTCTTTAGAATAATTTCTTGCTCAGGGCACCTAGGTGGTTCAGTCAGTTAGTGTCCGACTCTTGACTCAGGTCATGATCTCTGGGTCATGGGAATCGAGCCCTGTATCAGGCTACACGCTCAGCAAGGCATCTGCTTATCTCTCTCCCTCTGCTCCTCCCCTGGCTGGCGTGCTTTCTCTCTCTCAAATAAATAAATAAAACCCTAAAAAAAAAAAAAAAGAATTATTTCTTGCTCAATGGCACTTAGTTTAAAATAGGGATGGGTATCATAATTAGGCTTTACTGTTTCCTGGGGGCTGTGTGTGTGCGTGTGTGTATGCGTGTGTACGTGTGTATGCATGGTTGCTGAAAAAGATGTTAGTTTTTCTATGTCTACAAAATTGTAAAAGGCCTCTTGTTTTCCTGTCTTGCTTCTCTATGATATCCTCTGACTTCTCTACTTCTTTTTTTTTTTAAAGATTTCATTTATTTATTTGAGAGAGAGAGAATGAGAGACAGAGAGCATGAGAGGGAGGAGGGTCAGAGGGAGAAGCAGACTCCCCGCCGAGCAGGGAGCCCGATGCGGGACTCGATCCCGGGACTCCGGGATCATGACCTGAGCCGAAGGCAGTCGTTTAACCAACTGAGCCACCCAGGCACCCTGACTTCTCTACTTCTTATATAGAATGCCAGATATAGGTCATCAAAAGTCTCCCTGAAAAAGAAGAGAAATTAATGATCATTTTCCAATGCATCTCCGCACCAAATCCCAATGCTACATTGTGCATTTTTTAATGGAAGGGCATGCGAGTCGTCTTATATCAATACGTGTGTAAGAGGGTTCATTGGTTTTTAAATACTGTTGCTTTCCTCTTTACCTTTCCGAACGCAGGATTTTTCTCAATCAGACAACCATCTTGGAGGGGGGGGAGAGTAGATTATAACATTTACTGGAGGAATGTAAAGGTAAAAAATCTAGGCAGTAGTCAGCTTTTGAAATTCAAAGTAAGTCAGACTAAAGCCTCACAAATCAGGCTGTTGTCTTGAGAGCAGATTTTCTAAATTCCCTTATCTTTTGCTGTCAGGTGGGCCTACTCCGTGGCTCCACAGTAGTAAGAAAACGTTAACATAGGAAAAGTAAAGCACAAGCCCACCGTTTTTCCAGCTCAGGACATTGTAGAAAGGGGGGGATGGCAGGGGGAGAGGAGGGAGAGAGGACTCAACCTCATCAACACAGATATATTCCCCATGAGCATAGGAGTTGTAGTGTGAGCTAATCTTTGCAACCCCCTAGGAGTGGAATGAGATGTCACTGCCGCCAACTAAGGAAGTGTGGACGCTGAGCTAAGCGTGCCAATGCATCCTTGAGCTAGAAGCGTTCAGAAAATGCTTCCACAGCTCTAGTAATCACTGATTTTGGAGATAAAGAACTGACTTGGCGGTAGAAAAACGGAGACGCCCATTCTTACATAGTTGACTCAGACGTTATGTCAATTTAGGTTCAATTTATAAATCCTGACTCACTGAGGTATCTTCTGGTTGATACCCAAAAGCTCGAGTTTAAGTTCTACTTACATTATTGAGTCATCGTGGAAGCTGGAGGACGGTGTTTGTAAAATGAGCCCATGCCACCTACTTCTTCCCCCGCGCATGGATGTTTTTGCAGCGCTTGAAGTCATGTCTGAGAGAGTGTCACCGACTGCCATGTGGGAGAGTGAGGTTAAGCCCCACTGTTGAGGGCAAGAAGCTAAAGAGAGCCAAGAACAGGAGTGACTGGACAGCCGTAGAGTCCGGTCCCCATGCCTTCTGTCACCGTCACCATTAAGATTCCGAAGCCCTTAACGTTTTAGCATTAATTATTCACGAGAATTAGACTTAGCCATGGAGTCGTTTTAATGAGCTTTAATGGCAAATAGCCAAAACATCAAGCCTCTCCCCTTGCATGTTACGGGGGGATTCTCTCCAGATCCTTTCTGTCCTTATCTGTAATAAAAATACTGTTAACCCTTACTGCCCCTAGCCGGGCTGGTCAGTGGCCTGTGACTACCATAAACGCTTCCCGAAGAGACGAAGTGCGGTAGAGTAGAGATCATAAGGAACTGGAGAGAAATGCGAAAGGACTAATCAGGCTTGCAGAGAGAGCCGACTCCCCGGTCAGAGGAGGAACTGCTTCCATCGGTTCTGGGTTTCGAAGGAACATGATGAAATTAAAGACTGTGTGCAAAGCCCCAGAAACAGAGCAAAGGTGACGTTGAATTAGGGTTTTCTTCCTAAACTCTCGGAAGTCAGAATTCCCTTTATAAAGACATCTATTGTCTAATATTTCCACGTGTAACTCGGTACAGAATTTTCAGGAACACGTGTACTAATGTAGCCTAGAAATGCTTGCTAAATGAATAAAAAAAATAGAGGAGCCTTTCGTGGGAAGCTATAGAATTCCATCAGTAATTAACATATGTTCCACTCTTACGGCCCCACCATCCGTCCACCGTATTCCAGGCTATCAATGATCATTGAAAGCACATGGACAGGAAGTGCCTACTCTATTCTTTCTTTGTCTCGGTCCCTCCCTGGTAAAAAGGTGGAAGGTGGCAAAGTGCATTAACTTCTGCGGGCCGGTCAGGACTCTTTATAGAAGTACATTTCCTACAAAGCCCTAGTTGGTCCCCAAAAGTTTAAATGAATCTGAATCCTCCGAACACTCAGATTGCTTTCTGAAAATGATCTCGGCACCAGGGAGAACTAGAGAGCCCATTTGATTGACTTTGGCCCGACTGAGGAATCGGGAGAGCGTAGCCGAAACAGCTACGGGGAAGCCGAAGGTCTGGAAGCTCTCTTTTCTCTCTCGGTTTGACTGAGCCCTGGCAGAGAGTAAGTCACCAGAAGTTCCTGCTCCAACTCTGTGGACAGAAATGAGGGAGATGACAATTTTAAAATAACTCTTGCGTTCCCAGGGCCAGCATAGCACGTGCAAACAGAAGTTTGGGGACTGGGCGGAGTGCTGAAGAGATAGACACTCTTCCAGTTGCCAGATGTCTGGCTATATAACTTTTTGGCACTTTCCGCAACATGGAGGCAGGTCTATGGATGGGATCTATAAACATTACAGTTACCATCTGACAACTGTTCGGTGGCCTCCATCCAGTTTCTAGTGGACAGGTGTTTGAATTACAAAAAAAAAAAAAAAAACCCACCCTCACAATTGGAGCTACTAATTGATATGCTCGTAGGAGGGCCCAAAACCAAGGCCAAAAACTGAACGCGCATGAAGGCAGAAATGCTCCCCCTTCCCAGTGGTCCCTCTCATCTCAATTGGAGGCACCTGAGGAGAGTTCTGCCTGCTGCTGTGGCGGCCCGTGATTAGATGATTTGCAGGCGAGGCATTGCCTGAGCCCTTGATTAACTTTAAAAAAAAAATATTAAAGGTTGCAGGGCTCCTTTCGGCATCAAGTTCAGCCTTCACAGTTGCTGTGGTGCCTGGATGTATTTACAGACTTGACACCCATACGCAATTTAGGTTTTGTTTGCGTTTCTGAATAGAGACTTCCTGAATCGCTGTTGATGGTTCTCTAAGAACGTGGGCAGAGAAGGCAGAGAAGACCCACCGGATTCCGGGTGTCCCCGAGGACGTCTCTGCCGCCTCACCCCGCCGGACACAGGACTCGGGGCCTCGTGGGCCACAGGTAGGCTCGGCGGGAAAGCACGAAGGCGTCATACATGTCCTGGGGAATGAGCGCATTCTGAATTTCTGAAACTCTGTGTTTGCCCTTAGAAGAGGTTCTGAGTTAAAATGGGGAATTATTTATTTCATCCTATAATCTGTGCTGCATTTACTGATACCTTTGAAGAACAAAGAACCCTCCCCATTCTCTGAAGTATGGACCCTAAAAGAACAGGTCCTGTTTTTAGTTATTTAATACATTTCTTCCTTCACAAGTTTCTAATTTCGTGTGCCTCTGAATCACAGTCAATAATGTAGCTAATGCTGATAAAAGCATTAGCATAAAACACTTTTCACTTTGGTCGGGTTCCTGTGAGGTCCTACTATTTTGAAGGTGACGTCGATGGTGACAAGTGAGAGAGAAAGCTTTCCCTGTTACCACCACCCACCCCCTCTTTTTTTTTCCATAAGAGAGAAGCTGTTTTTGTAGTGAAGTTTACATGAAGTGCTGTGATGAACCAGAGACCTTGCTTAGCTCTGGGAGTAGATACAATGTTAAGTGTAGGAGTCTACTAAAATCTCATCTCACCTAAATATATTGCAGTATATATCTCTGAAAAACGGACTCATTTTTAAAAACACACACAAAACTAAAAATTAACAATTAGCCGTTAATATTATCAAATTTTTAGTCAATGCTCACATTTCCCCAACTATGTTGTAAAAATTTTTTCTTAAATTTTGCTTCTTTGAATTGGGGTCCTTGTCTGCAGCTCTCCATAAATGCAACAACTTGGCAGGCAGCACTTTTTTTTTTTTTTTTTTTTTGGGAAACTAGTAATTTGAATTACTGACAATAACAGTGTTTGCTCTAAAAAGAAATTGCATCAGAGAATTATGTCTCAGTAATCTGGTAACATTTCTGAGTACCTGGGTGACTCTGGATGTATCATTTTGTACAGTATTAATGAACGGACCAGTCAGTTCTGCCAAACTACCAATCCTAATTTATTTTATACTTTACAAATGGATGGATAGTACAGTCAATTTCAACCAGTTACCACACTGGAAACTGTTGAAATCGTTGTGAACAGAGGCTGAGCCCGAGGGCAGGCCATGTATTGAAGCCCTTCCTGTTTATTTCATAGCTTTTTCAATGCTGACCACAGACTCCGGGGGCTGGAGAGGACAGTGGTGTGAGGTCCTGAGACCTCAGCACAGAAGGAATTATCATAAGGCAAAGGCAGACGCACATGCACGTATATATACATACACTATATATATGATATATATTTTATATGTGTAAGTATATATACTCATATATATATACACATATCTTTATATTAGAGTGACAATCTTATCAGAAGAAATAAAAATCTTTATAGACCTCATTTTAAAAAATCCGAAATGAAATAGCTTTATCTTGACTCAGGGGGGAAAAACCTTTTGTAGTATAGGGGCACTTGGGTGACTCAGTCGGTTGAGCGTATGAGTCTCGATTTTGGCTCAGGTCATGATCTCACGGGTGGTGGGACCGTGCCCCCTCCACGCTCAGTAGGGAGTCTGCTTGAGATTATCTTCCTCTGCCCCTCCCCCGACTTATGCTCTTGAACTCGATAGAGAGCACGAGTGAGAGAATGAGAGAGAGAGCACGAATGGGGGTGGGGGCAGAGGGAAAGGGAGAAGCAGACTCCCTGTTGAGCAAAGAGCCCAATGTGAGGCTCAATCCCAGGACTCCGGGATCATGATCTGAGCCAAAGGCAGATGCTTAACCGACTGAGCCACCCAGGCACCCCAATAAATAAATCTTTAAAAGTATATTTTATTATAGAAAACATCAAAATACACAAGTGGGGAGAAGAATGAAATGAATCTTCATGTACTCAGTTCTCCCCAAATTTCCACATTTATGAACACATGCTCAGTCCTGCTTTATCTCTAAACCATCACTACTCTTGCCCTCCCAGATTATTTTGAAGCAAATCTCAAATATCATCTCATCTCACCTAAATATATTGCAGTGTATATCTCTGAAAAACGGACTCATTTTTAAAAACACACACAAAACTAAAAATTAACAATTAGCCGTTAATATTATCAAATTTTTAGTCAATGCTCACATTTCCCCAACTATGTTGTAAAAATTTTTTCTTAAATTTTGCTTCTTTGAATTGGGGTCCAAATAAGTCCCACCTGTTAACAATTGTTTGTCTCTTTTAAGTCTATAGGTTCTTGTTGCATCTTTCCCTTTTTCTTCTTAATGTTTTTTGTTTTTGAAGAAATTGGGTTTTGCCTAAAGAGTTCCCACAGTCTAGGTTTTGCTAGTGTAAATTTAATGTGTGGTTCTTCTAAGTTGGTAGTTATACCTGAGGCTTGGTCAGATCCAAATTTGACATGTGTGGCAATGAGCGGTGTTGTATACCTCCATTAAGTGGGGCATAATATCTGGTTGTCTTTCTTGGTGATGTCCACAGCCACCAATGACATCCACCTAGCGCCTTTAGGATCTGATGCATTCATTTCAATAGGGGCTGCAAAATGGTGCTATTCTACTATGTCATTCCTTCTTCATGTAGTTGACAGAAGACTTCCATAAAGAGGAATTTCCTGTGATCAACTACCAGGTTAGGCTGATGCAGAACAGACAGGATTCATGCTTGGTTCTTTCCCTTTATTTCCCAGTTTTCAAAATAAGAGGCTCATTCCCTACAAAGGTAATCAATGAGCTTTTTCCTAACTATCATTATGGAATCATGGATTTAAACATATTTGATATGATTCTATCAATTTTCTTATTACCCTTACTGCTGATCAAATTGTCCCATCTTTGGCCCGTGATTACCTCTTCAAATTGGCTTCTTAGTGTTCTCAATACATGCCTGTCATCTTTCATAGCTGTCTTCTATAGTTCCAACATCATATTGTACATCTCCTGCCCAAACTTGGGATCAGCCATTTCTCCCTAAAGTCCTGGTTCCTTTCGTGATTGAAAGGTTTTTAGAGACTGTGATGTGAGGCACCAGGGGTGCTCTTTGCTCTGGGTTCATTTTTAGTTTCCGTTCTTTCAGTGGACAAAGCTAGGATATTAGGATATGTATTTTTTTCTATTACATTTTCTATTATGCAATATATATATGTAAATATACACACGTTTTATAATAGAAAATTCAAAATAACACAAGCCGAGAAAATAATATAATGAACCTCTCATGGACTTCTCCCCCATTTTCAATAGTTATCAACACACACACACACAATACATACACATATATGTACACACTCAAATCCATTTGGATACAGACATTTGTATATAAAATACATCAATACAAATTAATACTATAACTATGATTTTTGCTTCACGTGAAAATCACAATTGTCAGTTGCTTAATCCCATCAGTCTCAGATTAGCAAAACCAGCATTCCCACCAATACTTTTTCTCTGTTTTGGTGGGGGAGGCAGTTCTTCTGTTCTTAGGGTGTATCCTGGCAAAGATATACAATTAAATATACTTTAACACCACCTGGTTACTTCTATATATGTTTCTGCCAATTTGATGTACATTTATTTAGGTTCACTTGTTTCATTTTTCTTTCACTATTTAGGATTGTTTTTACTTTCAAATTTTACTTTGTTATATAAAATATTTACATTCAATGAACCCTACTACCATCTCTGGGCTTTTTCCATGCCATTCACTCCCTCTCCATAGATAAATTATTTTATGATTTAGGTGTATAGTGTTTAAAGAGGATATATACGTAGACAGACAGACATGCATTCCCATCTGCCTTTCTTAGAGAAAAGATGGTAAACTCTACCTACTTCTCACATTACATGATGGAGGTAACTCCATGGTTGGATTTGAATATACTTCTATTCCTTTTTATGCCTGCGTAAAACCATCATTGAGTAGATGTTCCATAGTTCATTCAAGTAGTTCCCTATAACTGCATTTGAGTTGCTTCCAGGTTTTGTTCTTACTAACAACACTGCAGTTACTAGCTTTGTGACTATATCTTCATGTTTTTGCCAACATATCTTTAAGATAGATTCCTGGAAGTAAGATTGCTAGGTCAAAGGGTAAAAGCATATGTAATCTTGCTAGATATTTCCAAATCCCGCTCCCCCCCCACAGGAGTTGTACCATTTTTCATTCCTTTTAGCAATATGTGAGCATGCTTGTTTCCCCAAAGTGTTGCCAACCGAGTTGGTTGTCTAACTGCTGGACTTTTGCCAATCCAAGAGGAGAGAAATAGCGTCTCAATGTAGTTTTATTGTGTATTTATTTTATCATTAGTAAAATTGAGTACATTTTCCCACATTTAAGAGCCAGCCACTTGTCTTTCTTTTTCGGTATACTGTTTGTTCATATCTCTAGCCCATTTTATGGTGGCTGCTTTTTTGGCTCTGTTTTTAGAAGTTCTTTGTAGGTTAGAGATAATGATAGGAATAGTATTTTATCTGTAAATAAGTACAAAATATTTTTCTTAATGTCATTTGCCTTTCCCCCAATATGTTGTGTGCATATGTATTCATGTGCAAATATTTTATTTTATATAACCAAATACACCATTGGTTTCCTTATTGGTTCTAGATTATGAATCTCAGGAAGGCTTTCTTCACTCCCAGGTTACAAAGGAGTTCACTTGTGGGGTTTTTTGTGTGTGTGTGTGTGCTCTGTGATTTGATTACTTGGCATTTAAATCTCTATTCATTTGGAATGTATCCTGGCATATGTTGTGAGGAATGGATCTAATTTCATCTTTATCCATATGGCTATCCAGTTATCCCATTATTGCTTCTTAAATAGTCCACCTTTCCCCATATGATTTGAAATGCTACCCTTATTATACTAAATTATATGTACTTACCATATTTATTTGCTATAAGTTTCACACGTGAGTGGATTTGTTTCCAGATTTTTCCATCCTATCCCATTGCCATTGCCAATACCAAAATGGTTCAATTACGGAGGTCTTCCTGAACATTTTAATATCTGATATGCCTAGCTCCCTCTTCACACTCTTTTTTTTTTTTCATGGTATTCCTGGTTATTCTTGCTGGTTCGTTCTTCCAAGTGGACTTCATCTATTCTCAGAAAAATGATGGTGTTCTTCTTGTTAAAAATGTAAATTTATTTATTAGGGAGAACTGATAATTTTATGATGTTGAGTCTTCTTATTCAAGTACACGGTATGTCTTTTCACTTGATCACATTTTTTTGTCTCTTTTAGAAGTGTAATATAATTTTATGATACAGGTTTTGGATATTTCTTGCTAATTTTACACCTAGGTATTTTATGTTCATTTTTGCCATTGTAAATGGGTTATTCTCTTTCATTATGCTTTTTGTTTGTGTATATATCTAAGTATCTGTCTCTAGATAGGCTATTGGTTTCTTATGTTAAATTTCTGACCTGCTAAAGTTATAATTTTATAACCTAAGTCCTCGTATTGTTTGTGGTAGTGTTTCAGTGATTCTTTTCCATTTTTATTATGATATATAATCTTACTATTACCTGCAACTAAACATAATTTTACCTCTTTCTTTCTCAGTTCTTATGCTCCTTATTGCTTTCTCTTGCCTAATTGCAGTGGATAATACCTCCAACACAAAAACATTTACTATCTGGCCCTAAACACCTATTGTGGCTTATAT
The DNA here is from genome assembly GCF_011800145.1 of Mirounga leonina. Classification (NCBI taxonomy): domain Eukaryota; kingdom Metazoa; phylum Chordata; class Mammalia; order Carnivora; family Phocidae; genus Mirounga; species Mirounga leonina. The sequence goes on from NW_023270854.1 coordinate 45,185,979, forward strand.
AATTTATTGAACAAAAATATCGAAGAGTTAATTCGCAAGTGCATTTTAGTCTTAAATATCCTTTTCCATCATTTGTTTCATGAATGTATAAAGGTCAGTTCTTATTTGCCATCTTCCTCTCATGCCCATAACTAGTGTGTAAACTTCTTGAGGACTAAAATCTCTTCTTATTCAGCTTTTTTTTATCTTCTCAAAAGAGTGCCCAATGAGGAGTTCGAATTTGTTGGATTAAATTGACTTGGATTTTCATCAAACTCTTCCGTTGAATACATTGTAGACTTATTTTTTTTTTTCCTGTGTCTGCAGTAAGTTCTCGTTTTTCCTTTTTCTCACTCACCATTTGTGATTGCTTTCCCTAGAGTAGAAGGACTCTCTCGTGTTGACCCCACATGAAACTCATCCCCGGCTCAGCCACTGTCACTTCTTATTGATGAAGTGCTTATGTCTCTAATGCTTTGTTCAGTCCCCTGCTCCCACCCCTCCCTCCTCTCCTCACACTTATAATTATTTTACTCCCACCTGTGGACTCAGTAGCTTTCTAGCCGGCCTTAATCCTTTTTTTAGAAAGATGTGGGTTATAAATTATAAACACAGAAACATGTAAATATAAGATGAATATCTTCTTCATTTTTAATTACGGAGAGATATGGTTTTATAATAAATGAATTTCTAGGTCAAGGGAAAGTATATATATATATATATATATATATATAGTACTTGAACACTATAAAACTTACTTTTATACAACTTCATATACATTTTATACAAATTCATTATTTTATACAAATTCATATACAACTTCAAGTATATGAATATTTAAACAAGTTACCCAATGCTTCTTGTTAGAGTACAGGTAACTGCTGTTGTGTCATTCACAGTCTTGTAATTGGGTGAATTTCTGGAATAAGCTCTGCGCTGGAGGAGAATTTAAGTTGCAATTTGAGGATAAGAAATGTTTTCTAGTAATGACTGTTACTTCAGAAAGTGGACGTGAGCCCAACAAGGGCACTCCTTACAGCAGCTGGGGCACCCCAGTGCAGAAGATACACATGTGTTCATTGCCTCTCCTCTGCCCAGAGAGACCCTCTGACTTCTTGGGCTTTCTCTCAGAAGCTGTGTGGGGCTGCTTTGTGACGCCAATAACTGTGGCCAGGGCAGAGGCCTTGCAGTCCAAGGACTTCCAGTTAGAATTCTGGCTTGATTTTGCGCACGGTAACGAGCCTACTCACCTCCCAGGCCACGACTGGCTCCCAGCGGGCAGTTAGTACATGTGAGCTCCTACTCCCCACGCGGTTCCCCACCTCCCAGTCTGCCCTGGGTGTTGGTGAATTTCCCAACTCTTCTGTAAATTCAGTAGGATACATTGCTATTTATCCGCAACCAACTAACCAATCCCCTCTCCCCTCTCCAAAGGCAGAAAAGCCAACTCCTTGAGAGGCCTCTGGCCCTGTCAATCAAGCGCCGCTCACCTGATATTGCGCATGCGCATCTACAAACCATGTTCTGGAGCCCTTTGGTGCTGTGCCTCCTGAGAGACCGAGAGACCAAGAGCTGGGGAGGCTTTGAGATCAGCGAATGTAACACTCTTATTTTTCACACGCGGCCCAGAGAGGCCACACGGATTGCCCAAGGTCACAGAGTTAATTATGGCAGAACAGGGGCTGCTTTCGAGGTGTCTGCCTTCCCGGTGCAGGGCTGTTCCCCTCCACACCCCTGTCGTTTTACCTCTGATTGAGCAGTTCTCCGTCTGGGTGAGAGAAGCCTGGAAGCAAATGTCTAAATGTGGTATATTATCTAAAATTAAATTTGCACAATCGCAGCCCATTCGATTCAAGAAGCTCTGAACTTCAATTCACCTGAGTCATACTTTTGCAGACAGAATTTTGGCCACAATGAGTTCTCAGCTCTGAAGACAAGCTAGAGATGTAGACGTGGCTTAGGATTGCCTTTTCAAAAAGAAACCAGTGAGACAAGCACCAGTCTGATCCCCGGCCAATGAAATCTGAGTGTATCGGTTCCTTCAGTGGAAACTCTCAGGTTTTTGGTTCTGTCATTAGCCTGACAAGCGAGGCACCACTGATAGGTGGTGCGAACATGTATTATATTTTGGGGCTCTGTCATTCTTGGGTGACAGAGTACAGAATATATTAGCTATTAACGAAATTTTTGAATTAGATATCAGGTCCTCCAAACCTTACCCTGGCCTTTTCAGGAGTGAAGACAGTTAGGTTCCGTATTTGAAAATACCTTGATTCTATTCTATGACATTTACAAAGAGGTCAGTAGATAATGCTTATTTTTTTTTTAATCTTCATATGTTTTCCTTATGTTCTTTCACTGATTTCAGTTTTGAAATATTTTTAAAATATTTTATTTATTTATTTATTGGAGAGAGAGCATGAGTGGTGGGGGGAGGAGCAGAGGGAGAGGGAGAAGCAGGCTCCCCCCCAACCCCCCCACCCCCCCGAGCAGGGAGCCGGATATGTGCCTCAATCCCAGGACCCTGGGATCATGACTTGAGCTGAAGGCAGACGTTCAACCGACTGAGCCACCTAAGTGCCCCAGTTTTGAAATATTTCTTTTCAAATCATCATGTTAGGATCTTTTGAGGGGGGTGGTTCTCCAAAGCACTCTCAGGTCATACCTAGTGTTTTAATTTATGGATGAATAATTTAAATTGTTTTGATAAAGCAACAAATGCCTTGTGAGGTCTTCAGTGGAGATGAAATAGGCGAAAAGATGTATTTCCAACAATTACCTTAAAAAGTAAGTTGAATCTGACAAATCTAATTTTCGAGGAATTCTTATTAAAATTTGTGGACTAGATTTCGTGGATTATACTTTGAAAAAGGAAATTAAGACTACTATTTTTATAACATTTTTAAATTTAAAGGAAAGGTAGTGGGGGGAAGAAAACTCAATAAACAAAAGTAGATTAAAAAAAAATTAGCTTCAATAGTGGGTCCAGAGAACAGTGTCTGTATATTTAGCCTTAAAGGAGCTCTCCATGGAGAACACAAGTGTTTGCACACATCGAATGCTGCACATAGCAAGCCCTAAGAAGATAACCCAGAGCCAGATCGAACTCCATTTTTTTTAGAAAAGCAGGAATATAGACCAACTGCGGTAAAATGGAGCCGGATGCAGATTCAAGTTCATCTCTATAACTGGTAACTTCACGTAGGCTTAACTGAAGGGTAATTCACTTTATAGTCACAGCCACTAACAACTGCATGCAACAATGGTTAGAGTAGGGCTTGCAAGTGTGTCAAATGTGGTAAGCCCACTTCCCCTTCCCCACTCCCCGTGTATTCTTGTGGCTGAGCCGTGACTCTTCCCAAGGAAGCAATACCTGGGTCGCAAAGAGGGCAGGAATCAGAGTTGACACCATGTGCAGACACTTACTTTGTAGAGTTCCCAATTATCTCCTGCATGTAGTTCAAATATCTTATTTGTCTCTTGGACACTATTTGTGCTATCTGGAATTGATCCTTCCTTTGACCTAAACAGCATTCCTTCAATGGCATCTACAAGCTATTCACATGAAAATGTGGGGGAGTGAGGAAGGCTGGGAAATGTAAGAGAGCCAGAAACCATGGCTGAAGACGGATCTCACCTGGAGAGACATAGGAAACCAGAACTTGTGTTCTTGGCACAAAGAAAAGGTGCCCTAAGGAGTGGGGAGAAATCACACAAAGAAAGATAACAGAGCTCCAAAGCCAGCATGGGGCCTGAAGAGTTGTTCTGCGCATTGTCTCAAAAGGTGATTGAGGCAAGCAGCTCTAAATGCCACTGCAGAGCTGTGACATGGGCTCAGTCCAGCTTTTAGAACTTGCTCACCTCCTATTTTTGTCACTCTGGCCAGAATGTGTCAATTGGTGGCTCACGGTAGTGTTTCTGCGAGAGCGGTTCATGGAGCACCTGCATCGGTAACACTGGGGACAGTTAAAATGAGGATGTCTGGGTCTCCTCCAGCTCTCCGGTATCACAGTGTCTGGAGATAGGCCATAGAATTGGCATTTTAATCAGATTTCCCAAATATGCCTTTTAAAAAAATATTTCATTTATTTATTTAACAGAGAGAGAGAGATAGCGAGAGCAGGAATACAAGCAGGGGGAGTGGGAGAGAGAGAAGCAGGCTTCCTGCTGAGCAGGGAGCCCGATGCGGGGCTCGATCCCAGGACCCTGGGATCATGACCTGAGCCGAAGGCAGACGCTTAACGACTGAGCCACCCAGGCACCCCTTAAATATGCATTTAGAGTGTGAGACCCATGGGAGCTATTCATTTGACGTGCCATAGGATCTCTCCTCTTTACAGTATCTACTAAGATTTACATAGTAGTTCTATCCTATAAAGGACATTTACATATTTCATCTCGTTTTATCCTCACAACAATCCTATAGGATATTATTTGCCCGATTTTACAAATAAGTCAATTATGGCTTAAAACTTTTAAGTGTTTTCCCCAACAACCCACATACAAGTAGTGGCCTTGGAACATGAAACGGGGTCTGTGAATTTCGAATTCGATGCCATTTCCATCAGAGGGTGCTCACTCCCTTGATCTGCTCATCTTGAGATTAGGTAAAGTGTCACCCCGTGAATGTGTGTGCCTTAGTCTAGGCCTTGGGGCTGGAGTTTACCATAATGGCAGGCCAAGGATGCAGGAGAAAATAAACAGCCTTGGGAGCAGGGGTCTTGAAAGTTCAAACCTATAAACCTTAAAGGGATGGGAAATATTACTCCTATGAGGCTTACAGTGGTTCTTTGTTCCATCGAAGCAAATTACACAGTGATATCACGAATTGATGCAAATTCAGTCATCTGTCAACCTTTCAGGGGCCACTATTCAATAATATGAACGACCTTCTACTTTTTTTTTTTTTAATCCTGTTTCTCTTTTGTTTCCGTTGTCCTCCTCTGGGCCATTTTGTGGCTTATTTATACTTCCATCCCTTTCGCGCCGAGAAAAGGGTGAGAAAGGAAATAAAACTAGATGAATATTGGTGCCTGTTCGCAGCTTGGCGAAAAAGCAGTTGCATCTACCACTTTGTATCAGGTTTTGGAATTCTTTGTGTGTTCCAATTACCCATGTTGTCTACATCCCCTGTTATCCCAGATAAGTATTACATTCCAGGATCGACATAGCCTCTCGGCAAGTGTATCAGTACTTGTTCAGTGCAATTGGCTGTGTCAGTTCACGACTTTTTTAGACAAACCACAGCATGAATTATCTCAAACCAACTCTCAGTTATTCAAGGGTTAATGATCCAATGTGTGAGTTTTACAAGCACTTTGCTTCTTCCCTGTCTCCCTCCTGTTCTCTAGCTTTAGGTCATTTGGTTGCTTATTAGCATCTCCACCAGAGAATATTTAAGTTAAATTAAACTCAAACTAATCTTTTTTACTATGGTAGTGGCTTTTGATGTAAGCTGTAATGAGAGAAGGAGGTCAAAAAATGTAATATTTTTTTCTTTTTTTTTTTAAATTAAATTTCCAATCTTACCCATTTCCTTCATTAACACAGAAAAACTGCAGTTAGCTTTGGCACTCCTACAGAATTATGGTATTCAAATGTTTCACTGAACTGCTAAGGAAAGGGACAAAAATGCTTCAGTGCTTTGAAAAAGTGTACAATACAAATTTCACTGATAGACCAAAGGGTTGAGAAAAACAACTCTAAATTGTCCAATAACCTGTCCAAGCAATTTAGCGTGGTGTGAAAGTCAGGAATTAGCACCTCAAATGGATGAATTCGAGTTTCATCTTTTCTCCTTTTTTCTGTTCACCCTCTGTCGGAGGTGCTAATGAACAGTGAAGTGGTCAAAAGGTAGGCAGTAGCAGGGAAGAGAGAAAAGCCTGGTGATTACCCTCCAAACAGATGAAAGATAGCCAAATGTACTTTTCTTTCTCTTTCTTCAGGCTCCCAAGAAACTTCTCTTCCTCTTGGTCTAGCTGGAAGGGCTCTGCCTGACTCAGTCTATCGCCAATATGCTGGGGTCCCCTAGAGCAAGGGCAACAACCTCTTGCTGTCCCCTATGTGTCTCTAAAGCCTAAAGGCAAGTGTCCAACCCCTTCTGAGCGACCTGAACGTTCTCAAGTATGTAGAACTGGGTGTAGCATCTTATTCAGCCGGGACCCTATAGTACGTTGTAGGAACGTATAAATTAGCATAGATTTAGCTGTCAGGCATAAGGAATGTGTTTTCTAGCGGCGGTACTTGGGTGGAAATCTCTCCATCTCTTTTTGAACACATTTTCTTCTTTCTATAAATTATTTGAGAGAGAGAGATACAGGAATCGAGCCGGCTCTGAAGAATCCAGAATGAGGCAGAGGTCCGTAATCTGGAAAAGTATTCACAACTTCTACCAAAGAAGTGTTGAGATACATGGCAGAAACCAGCTCTGGCTAATTTCCAAAGACGCATATTGTACAAGAAAGAGGGCTGGTTGCAATGGAATACTGTTTTGGGCTTCTTCCTAGTCTATAGCTCAATCAAATGGCATTGCAGGCCACTTTGGAATTTTTGTGCATTTAAAATTTCTTGATTGTGTCATATTCTACATCTATTCAAGAATTCCTACCTTATTTTAAATAAGAAACTCTATCATTACTTTCAAAAAGATAAAATTAGAAATATATTCAAAAAATAAAACTCTATCACTGCATGACCTAGAGTTAATTTTAGTCTAGCTTGTTGTGCTCACACTTGTCTGGGGAAAAATATATTTCTGTAAGATAGTGAACGTTATTTTTTTTAAAGGTTTTATTTATTTATTTAAGAGAGAGTGAGCGAGAGAGAGCATGAGTGTGGGGAGGGGGAGGGAGAGGGAGAAGCAGACTCCCCGCTGAGCAGGGAGCCAGATGCGGAGCTCGATCCCAGGACCCCAGGATTATGACCAGAGCTGAAGACAGATGCTTAACCAACTGAACCACCCAGGCGCCCAATGAACTTTATTTTTTTAAGACTTTAAGGATGAAGTTTTAGGGATGTGTGTGTAAAATTCTCTCTCCTTCCATCAATAATATATCTGTTTTTGCCTCATCTTATTAATCTATAAAATGGGGTAATAATGGCTGACCTATTGAGAGTTCCTTGGCCAGTAGCATAAACATGATAATACAGAAGGTTTTGTGTCTCAGAGGTAACTTGAGAGTGAATAATAAAGCATTCAGCTCAGTATAAGAAAAATAATACTGTGTGGACTTCACACCACATGATTTTACTAAATCTAGACTTCATGTCTCCATGGCAAGTGGATCCCCAAAGCCCAGGCAGCAAAAATATTAGGGCTTTCTCTGAAAATAAAGTTAACAATATCTAACAAACATACGATTTAATCCATTGTCACTGTTTTGCAGAAGAATTTAGTTGTGGTGTGTTGGGGGGGGGATTTGTTTTCTTTAAGATGTGCTATCCATCTTCCTCAGGCCCAGAAATTACATCCTAAATAATTAAAATAACAATGCACCTGCCCTGAGACTCCAGCTAACCTGTCTTAATAGTGGGAATCTGGACCGTCCATGGAAGGGACGGATGGCAGCCAAGGATAGAGTTACCCTTCCTTTCACATAGCAGACTGTTGGGTTTAGAATCATTTTCTTTATGGCTTTTCCTAATGATCCTGGAGGAAGAAAGTCCACCCCTATCCCAAAATATTCATCCGGATACCATGTGAAATAAGATAAGATAAGATAAGACTGCCTGACCTCTGTGTTAACTCCTAGCAGTTAAAATTCTGTTCTTGTAACAGGAATTCTAATTTACTCTTCACATCACAGATGCAAACGCGTCAGATATTAAACGAGTGAGGATTACCCTGATGCCCTGCTTTGCAGGCTTCCTTTGAAGACTCCAGGGGATATAAGACATTTAGCTGTTTCCTTTCTTTCCCTCTGGAGGCATCTGGCTAAGTCAGGTGGAGCACATTCCACATGCTCCCATTTATTACACGCTCTCTTCCTGCACTGGCTTCCCCCCCTTTCCACTACTCTGTCTTTCTTTGCCTTTGCCAAACATCTTTATTCAGAACAAAACACTATGTTTGTTTCTGGAATTTCCATCAGGATAAAGAAGAGAGAGAGCAGACTCATGTCAGGGACACTCCCTGAAAACCTGGAAGTCTCTGCACACACATGCACGCACACACACACGTGTGTAGCTGCCGCTGGCCGCTTCTCACCGTATACTCCTGCTTTATACACCCAATGCTGATAAAGGCCTTCCTTTGCTTGAGGGGTATAATTTATTTAGCTGTCCCCCAAATACAAATCACATTCACCTCTCTCCAGAAGACAGGCAACTTGCTTTTTAAGGATGTCATAAAGAGGAAAATGGAGCTTGGTTAAAAAGTAGCAAAATACTTGCTATTCTTAATAAGTTCAGATTGTCCACATAACTCTCAAGTGGACACACGAAGCAGAACCCCAGGCAAATGCATAAAAGGTCTCTCTAGGATGTTGTTTTCTTTTTGCCAGTCACCTAGCTGGATTCCCAGCCAACCTGTAATAATGGTGTAAGTGACGTATTTTCTCTGTGGATTGTGGGGAATAACCAGAGCCAGTGAGGCAAGATCAGATAGCTGAGGGTCAAGGGCTTCCAGGATAGACCTGCCACGATACACATCTGTAGGCTCTCTCTTCACTTCTGCAATCTGTGTTCTACTTAGCATCCTTTTCCCATTTCTGCCACCTGTAGGCTTTCTGCCTGTGTCTGTCTCCGTAACCCATGGTGACCAGGAGGAGGAGGGAAGGGAGACGGCTCTCTGCAGAGCCTAGCGGCAGCCCTCTTCCTAGAAACAAAACAGCACGAGCACGATGAGAACCTAGGTGGCTGTTGGGAAGTATGGTTTTTTTTTCTCTTCTCTCTATACAGATTTTGCCTTCCTGTTAATGTGCTTCTAGAGGGCAAGGAGAACTCTAAGTCCCAGTACCCTGTCCTTGCCATGAGAAATCACATACATTGTTCTCCACTGATTTATTTATCTCTGATGATTTATTTGGATTATTTTTGCCTTTGTAATCATCTTTTTAGAGAACAAATGTCCAAGATTTAAAAACATCAAAAAAGGACAAAAGACTGTATAATGAGAAGGACCCTGCTCCCAGTTCCCCTACCCAGAAACAACTATGATTACCAATTGTTTATCCTTCCAGAAATAGTCTTTGTGAATCTTTATATCTAAGATGTCATGTGTATGTCTAAATTTACCAGCGTTTTCTTAGGTCAGGCTACTGGGGTGGTTGGGGGAATGGGGGAGGGGAGTGGGGGAGGGGGGAGCCAAGGGTCCAGCCCCTTATTATGGTATCATGTAGCCGGTGGGACAGGCCCGTAGGCAGGGGCTGCAGGCATTACCACTGTGGGGGAAGCACTGCTTTTGCTGTTCTTGTTTAAAAAACAAAACAAAACTCTGTGTGTGCATGTGTGTGTGTGGTGTGTGTTTACATATACATTTGTTTGAGTAACAGAAGTGAATGCCTGCATATACACTACCCATCTTACTTTTCTTTCCACAGAACAAAATAATTTGAAGTTCATTTGATATCAGTATGTTTAGAAATACCACATACGATGGACACATTGTCATTACGGTTTTTCAAATGACAAGAATGGGAAGGAAGAAGGAAGGAGGGAAGAAGGGAGGGAAGGAAGGAAGGAAGGAAAGAAGAAGGAAGGAAGGGAAAAAATAAGCACCCCAACTATTTATGGTTGCTATTTGTCAAAGTGTCTTTCTTTGTGAAGGAGCATCTATCATTTTTCTCTTGCGGACAGAGGGCAGTGACAGTGGGTTTGTCTTTGTTGTTGCTGTAAAACCTAAATTTATGGTTTCCAAACCCAGTTTCACCTGTTGCTTTCTGTATTAAGGACACGCGAGGTCCAGGGTATCCTCCAGCATCCTCTCGAAGGAGAGATGGAACCTCTTCTCCTCACTTCACTAAGCAAGAAGGCCACACGCTAGGATGAGTCGCTGGCTGTGGCTGCTTCTGCAACCCCACATTCGGGCCTCTCTCTGGGTGAAGGGGGCAGTACCCAACTCAGGATGGAGGAGCAGGTGCCTGTTGTTTCCCTCTCATCCTCTGTCATGAAAGTAAACTTTCTGTCCATCTTTCTCTCCATTCCAGCAGAGACTAATGGGAAACAAGAGCCCACCGTGAAAAAATGTAGCTTGTTCTGGTTGCCCTGCCCATGAGCATCATCACAAGGGGAAGAGAAGAGAGTACAACACGCCTCTCTTCTGAAGATGCACCTGGAGCAGGGCAAAGGTGAGACCCAGGTCACCAGGGCCCAGCTCTCTATTTGGCATGCCAACCCTAGGGTGCGCATTCGCACAGAAAGTGTGTGCAGATAGCGAGCTCTGGAGCTAAGACTTTCAGGCCCCCAGACATTCCACTAAGGACCCATTCTGTTATCTGGCACGTGGCCTATGTGGCTCTCCATCCTGGGGCCATGACCACAGGAGCTCAGTTGCTCTGCTGTGGGCATTTTCTCCACTGTGTTGCCCCACTGAACAGTGTGAAGCCGACCATCAGCCATCAAAAGAGGGCCAGCAAGTAGCCAGGGGTAGAGGCTAAGGACAGGGCTGGGGAGAGGAGGTGGGATCAGAACCTCATCTCCATCACCTGTGGCTCCAGATGCATTTAACCTCAGTGCCTCAGTCTGCTCATCTACAAAATTCAGGTTCATCTTATAAGGTTGCTAGGAGGATGAAATAAAGCAATGTGGAGAGCTGGCTAGTGCTTAAGAAGTCTATTATTAAGTAATCTCAGTCCTCTAAGGGAGGTAACTTTAAGTTATTGTGGTTTGACTAACGTAAATATTCTAAACATACTTGCTACCCTCAATCATTTCTGAGACTCTCCCAGTGCTTCCAGAACATTGCTGTGCATTCCAGGTGTGACTCATGAACTTGGGCTTGGCTGGCAGCGCCGGTATGGGGTGTACTGTTCTAAGTCAGCACAGAGGCCCACAGAGGGATGGCACCGACTCTTTCTCCTACCACTAGTCTGGCACCTTGGACAAGGGGCTGTTCTTTCTCCCCTCCGTCTCCTCATCTGAAAACTGGAGATAATGATGGAGCTGGGAGTGCTGAATGAGGTAATGTGCGTGAAAGCAATAATATTGGATAGCATACAGTAAGTGCTCAATGAAACCGTAGGTTTCATGCAGCCACTGACCCCCAGAATTTCAGAACCTGAAAGATTCTTGCAGCTTATTTAGTAAACCGCCCCGTTCATTTTGTAGATGAACATCCACATCATGGAAACGTTGAGATTCAGCAAATGTTAGATGGGCAGTGAGCTGCAGAATCGGGTCTGGGACCCTGGGGTTCTGTGGCCCAGGCCCAGGCTCTTCTACCCCCTGCGGTTTTCTCGCTCAGGGCTGAAAGTGTTTGTTCCATCCCAGGTAGGGACTCGGTCCTTCAAATTTGTTTGAAACCTTGGGCAACAAATAGATTGCTTGAAAAGTTGTGAGACTCAAGGCCAGGCACGGAATTCTGTTTGACATCCCAAGGTCTTGGCTGATTTTTTTTTTTAAACCCATTTTCTTTTCTACTGCGAGTTCCTATCAGCCTCTCTATCCCTTCTTTGCCTCAGAAAACCGAAACACCCTCCCTCCCCACTGCCCTTATTTTATTTAACTACGGTCTGTAGTGAAAAACCTTCTTCTCTCAAGTGAAATGAAGCAGGCTGACACCTTTAGGGCTCTCATTTTATCATTATTACCATTTAACATTTATAAGTGTGCACAGTATGCTAGACACTCTAACATACAGTGGTGAGCAACTTGCCGTCTAAATTAGACACAGATAGATCCACATAAAAGAGAAAAAGAGAAGCAGGGGGTGAGTGGGAAGTGGGTGAGGCAAGGGAAAAAGGCAGGGTCACTGCCACAACACTTCAAACTCTTGCTGAGCCAATGGCTGTGGAAGACTTAGGAAGACATATCCAATTTTTAGCAAAGTGATATAAAATTGCTGCTAAAGGGATTGTGTGAAATACCAGGGTTTGGGGTTTTTTTGTTTCTTGTTTTTTTTTTTCATTTCTGCCAGAGAATTTCAGGAAAGCACCTTTGTGCGAAGAGAATCGTTCTAAGTCTGCTCTCTGCCACCTCAGCTTTCCCCCTCTCCCCCCCCCCCACTGCCCCTTCCCCGTGCACTTTTGGTTTGAACTCAGAGAACAGCAGGGAGGCAAGGGAATGAAGTGTGGGGCAGCCAGCATGTCTAATTCCATGACAGACATGTGGTGAATCTAAAGGCCACCCCTGGAAGCATCTTTGATCTCTGGAGCCCACTATGCATTCTATTTCCCCTCCACGGGGTCAGTGCCCCGGTCTGCCCCAGCCTCCCGAAAATCCCCCGCCCCCCACAGGTAAGCAGCCCATTTTGTAAGGCCAGTGTCGCCCCTGAGTAGAATTTTGTTCTCGCAGTTCATCCTGGTTCTCCAAAATTGTAACTCTTCCTCCTGTGGATTATTTTTATGGAATGTATTTACTCCTTAGAACTTGAGGGTGGCGAGTGACACTCTCTACAGCTGCAGGGAAGTAGTTAAGCATTAAGTCGAGTAGATTCATCATAATTGGAGCAGAATCGATAATTGAACAGTTTAATGAAAGAAGGCAAAAAATAAATTTTTAAAAATTTATGTTATACTGGAAGTTTGTACCTTTTAATCCCCTTCACATATTTTGCTTATCCCGCCACCCCAAAAATAAATATTTTAAGTGACAACACTTCTGATAGTCTCTTGTTCATAAAAGTTGTCCACAGGCTGCCGAGAGGACCCTCCCAAAAGAGGAGAGGAGCCCAGCCAGTGGCCCAGAGTTCTTGCATTCTTAGCTCTAGTGGGCTAGTTGGTTTTCTCTCTTTAACGAACAGCAAATAAAAATCAAGAGTCCCCTTCGATGGGAGCTAAGACACAAACCCAGCAAAAACGCATCCCCATCCTTCAAGGAACTCAAAGCAAACCTAAGACTTCTTCCGCTTGAAAAAATAAGTAGTAGTCTCTTGCCAGGGCTAACTGAATGGTGAACATGACAAACGATGGGTGGGGGGGCGGGGACAGAGGGAAGGGCATCCTGCTGGAGCATGCACCTGGTGTGCACCTAGCTCCAGAGAGGTGAGGAAGGCACTGCAATTTAAGCAAGGGGGACAGCTCTCTTCTCACTTTATTTTTCCCCTGTTAGGTACATTATCCTCTCAATTCTTTCCTCTTTGTTGATTCTAGGACCTACAATGGTTTGATACTGGAACATTCCTTGTGCATTTTTTTTTTTCCAAACTAAGTTGAACCTTAAACGACAAGTCCCTGGAAACCAGGTACGAACTGACGCAGTGGTTCGGGTCCGCCAAGAAGGAGGCACGGAGATGGGATGAGATCCACCGCTGCACCTGCGGGAGGCTGCAGAGCTTCCCGAGCGGCACCCACGCTTTCCTGTGGCAGGAAAGGAGGAGGAAGGTTTGGGTAGACGGAGGTTCCAACAGCGAGGAGCTTTAGGACAGGTTTGGCCAGGTTCCTGTGGAGCCCTTGAGCCCGTGTTGCTCAAGAAAGGAGACGAGCATTTTGCCAGAATGTGCCTGCCTGAGCTGCCTGGCCATCATTGCCGGGGTGCAGCCCGCTACAGGGGTGCAGACGTGGTGCTGGGTCCAGAAGGGGAACAGCTCGGGCCATCAGCTCGGAGCTCCGAGCGCCGCATTTTGGTCACTACTGCCTTACTTGACTTCATGCCAGGGAGGCAGTCAAGGCGGGTAGGGCAGAGGGGTCCTGACCTGCAAGCCAGGCACGGCTTTTAGCATAGTTTTATACTAACGGCTTCCAGGTACGCATGTGCCAGCAACTGAATATTATTACCAGCTTAGACATCCCGTAAGTCTTACCAGGCCTCTACTGTTAACCTGTTTAACAGACAGAAAATTAAGTCCTAGAACAATCATGGTCACACAGCAGCTGTTGGTAGAGCCAGAATTCAAACCTAACTCTCTGTTCCAAAGCCTCTACGTGCATTCCCTCTGAAATCACTTCTTGATTGGAGCAGTCTATAATGTATTTAATTACTGCTAAGTACTAAAGTCGTGTTATTTTCATACAGCCTCTGACTAGAGTAGAAACCTCTCCTAAAATCACGTAAGACTTTGCGCTCACCCAAGAAATTTGCTTGGGAGCATGCTCTGCTCATGCTCACCAGGGCCCTCCATTTTCTGAGGAACCAAAATAAAATCTTTGTCTATTTACTGAAGCTCTGCTTAAAGAGACAGTTTCTCAAAGGCTCACATACTCTAACCATGACCTCCCAGATGCTTACTGTGCTAAGAAACAAAGCAGCAGAAAAAAATCCTGTAAAGCTCCCCAACGTTCGTATTAATAAATGACATCAGGTTTGCCCACACGTCTATGACATACATTAAAATCTCATTGTCACCCAAGAATTAAAAGTCCAAGTTGAAGCTGTTCAAATTTTACTAAAAAGATATTAAAACAGTAAGCCTGTAAAAACCAAGTTAGCCTCATTACAAACAAGAAAGTACAACTAAATCTCAGTATTAGCATGTAGAAATCTGTCATAGCTGGTGGAGAATATGGTTCTGATACTGTGCAGTTTTTTCTTGAAAAGCCTAAAAGGACGCTGTCAAGTTTGACAGGCCTAAAACCCAGCACCCACACACACCCCAGCATGCAAATATTACATTTTCTATTTTTAAAAAGGGCCTCTTGATAGATTTTTCACTCTCAGTCTTTAGAAATGATCTCAAGTCAAAAATAAATAAAGAAAGCTTTACAGCTTTAATTTCCTGCTAGTTTGTGAGAATCGGTTTGGCAAGAAGAATCATCACAACAAACCCAAGGAACTTGCTTGTTTTCTTTCCACAGCCAGCTAAGGACAGGGATTTTAATGCTGCTATCACTCTCATTATAGAAGGCTCCTAGATTTTCACTATCATGGGAGCATTATCAAATAAAAAAAATAATTTATACAACAGGTTTATTTGCAACTAGTCACCCCCTAGCCATATCTTGAGAAAAGCATCTCATTTCTTTATGTAGCAGTTGTAATGTGTGAGAAGACCCATTCCTAAAGGCCCCCAAAAGTGTCCTAGCCTAAGCCTGTCCCATTCATACTCCAACACAGTAAGGTACAAAACACCAGAAATGGCTACCCGACACTAAATAGCTAACATCTTAGGCACTGATTTCCCTCATGAAGAGGGCAAAAGGAAAGCATCCATATCATATCAAAAAGCTTCCATAGGGCGCTTGGGTCCTCAGTCAGTTAAGCAACTGCCTTTGGCTCAGGTCACGATCCTGGAGCCCCAGGATCGAGTCCCGCATCGGGCTCCCTGTTCAGCAGGGAGTCTGCTTCTCCCTCTGATCCCCCCCCCCTCTCATGAGCCCTCTCTTTCTCTCTCTCAAATAAATAAATAAAATCTTAAAAAAAAAACAAAACTTCCCTATCATGTGGTTTAAATAAAAAGAACAAAGGCATTCGTCCTCCTATTTTTCAATTCCGCCTCCCTGTGTATATGACCAATTAATCTCCTTAAAACATTGCTCTGATCAGTCAGCCGTCCTACACGCATGGATCGGCTGCTTACCTGGGATCTGCCCCAGGGAGGAGCATCGTGTTAGCGGGAGTCACTCAGTTGTTCAAGAGTGTCAGTGTTTATTCAACGGTTGTAGAAGAAAATTCACACTCTGGCTCAGTATGCAAGTTTCCCTGTAATTTGGCCCCGCCTGCGTTTGAAGCCTTTTCTCTCATTCCTGACCTCCTAGGCCTGTGCCGTCTACTACGGTAGGCACAGCTTATGTGTGGCTATTAAGCAACTGAAATGTGGGGGCTCCAAGTTGACGTGGACTCTAAGTGCAATCTACGTGCCAGATTCTGAGGGCTTAGCACCAAACACAAAAGGCTGTAAAACAGTTCAGTAATTTTAAATTGGCTACATATTGAAATGATGATGTTTTAGATACATTGGGCTACAGAAAATAGGTTGTAAAGTTAATTTCAATGGTTTCTTTCTAATACAGCTAGTAGAAAATTTAATTTTGACGTGGCTTCGGCTGTATTTTCTCTTGGTGCTGTTAGACTTTGCACTTGGCCCCCACACTGACCACACCGTGCTTTCCACCTACTACAGTCATCTTTGCAATCTTTTTCTCATTTAAATGTTATCTGTCCTTCAAGTCTCTGCTCTAATCTTAAGTCCTCTCAGTCAGTTGCAATAACACCCTCTTCAGAAAACCTCTTTGACTCTGTACATCTCTTATAGCATTTATCACCTTGTGATTTGTTTTACACTATTTGTGTGTCCATTGTAATACTCTTCAACTCCCCTCCCCCACTGCTATATTGCAGCTCCTAGAGGGCAACTACCATGTCTGATTCATGCTATCCATGATTGATTTTTTCCACGGTATCTAGCACAATATCTTGCACAAGGAAGATAGTCAGTAAATATTTATCAGGGGAATGATAAATGGATGGGTGGATGAATGCATTAATGCAAAAATGGATGGATGAATTAAGACAGTGTTGTATTGGCAAAAGAACAGATACACAGATCAAGGGCACCTGGGTGGCTCAGCCAGTTGGGTGACCAACTCCTAGTTGTGGCTCAGGTCATGATCTTGGGATTGTGAGATCAAGCCCCGCATTGGGTTCCATGCTCAGTGCAGAGTCTGCTTGTGATTCTCTCTCTCTCCCTCTCCTTCTTCCCCTCCCCCAGCTCGCATGCTCTCCGTTCTGTTTCTCTCTCTCTCTAAAATACATAAATAAATAAAATCTTTAAAAAAAAAAAAGAATAAAAACACAGCTCAATGGAACAGGATAGGTAGCCCATAAATAAAACACACAAATACAGTCAATTGGTTTTTGACAAAGGTATAAAGGCAATTCAGTGGAGAAAAAATAATCTTTCAACATATGGTGCGGGAATAATTGAATGTTCATACATTAAAAAAATTTAACCAAGACACTGACCTTATAACTTCCACAAAAATGAACTCAAAATTGATGGTGGACATGAGTGTAAAATGAAAAACTATAAAACTTCTAGAAGAAAAGAGGATAAAATTTACATCATTTTCAGTTTCATGATTATTTTTCAGATACAACACCAAAAACATAAATCATGAAAGAAAAACAATTGTAAGTGAAATTTTTTATTAAAAATAAAAAAAAATTATGCTCTGTGAAAGACACTTTAAGAGAATGAAAAAACAAGTCATGGGCTGGAAGAAAATATTTGCAAACTACATCTGATAAAGGGTTTGTATCTAAAATATATAAAGAATCATTAAAACTACACAATATAAAAAGTAAAACCCCAATTAAAAAATGGGCATGAGCTCTGAATAGATACCATACCAAAGAAGATCCACAGATGGCAAGTAAGCATATGAAAAGACTCTCTGCATCATTGGTCAGCAGGTGAATGCAAATAAAAACAACGATACTTTCTTTACTCCTTATACAAAAACAACTAACAGTGGGCCATAGATCTAAATGTAAGATCTCAAAATATAAAATGCTTAGAAAAAAAAAGGAGTATATCTCCATGACCGTGAATTAGGCAATAATTTCTTAGATATGACACCCGAAGCACAAGCCACAAAAGTAAAATACATAAATTTGCCTTCATCAAAATTAAACACTTTTGTTCCTTAAAGAATACCATCGAGAAAGTGAAGAGACACTCTAGGAGAAAATGTTTGCAAATCATAAAAATGAGAAGCGACTTGTATGTAAAACATATAAATAAATCTTAAAACTCAACAACAAGAAAGGCAGATAATCCAGTTTTAAAATGGACAAAGATTTAAACAGACATTTCTCCAACACAAAATATATACAACTGGCCAAGCACACGGAAAAATAATAAAAATTACCCAGGAAGTGCCAATCGAATCATAATGAGATACCACTTCACACACACGAGCATGGCTATAATCTAAAACAAATCACAAATCAAATCACACATGCTGGTAACAAGGTGGAGAAATTGGAGCATTCACACATTTCTGGAAGGAACATAAAATGGTACAGTCACCTTAGAAAACTATTTGTAAGTTCCTCAAAAATGCAAGCATAGACCTGTCAGCAATTCCCCGCCTAGGCATATATCCAAAAGAACGGAAAACATATATTCAAATCAGTAATTCTGTATTAATGTTTATAGCCACATTATGCAAAGTCGCAAGAAAGCAGAAAGAACCTCCAGAACCATCACATGATGGATAAGCAAAATGTGGTATATCCATACAATGGAATATTAGTCAGCCTTAAAAAGGAAGGAAATTCTGACACATGCTATAGTATGGAAGAACTTTGAAAACATTTTGTTAAGTGAAATAAGCCATTCACAAAAGGGCAAATACTGTATGATCCCACTCAATGAATTCATAGAGACAGAAAGGAGGATGGTGGTTGCCAGGTGTCGGAGGGAGAGACTGAATGAGGAATTATTGTTTAACGGGTACACAGTTTCAGTTTTGCAAGGTGAAAGTTCTAGAACTGGATGGTGGTGATGGTTGCAAAACAATGTGAATGTACTTGATGCCACTGAATTATAAACTCAAAAATGGTTAGGATGTTAAATTTTATGTTATGTATACTTTACCACAATTAAAAAGAACTTGAAGCTACACAGGATATGATCTATTTCTATGACGTTCTTGGAAAGGCAAAACTATAGAGATGGTTAACAGATCAGTGGTTGCCAGGGGTCCCAGGGAGGTGATGTTGGGGGGTTATAGTTGTAAAGGTGAAGTCTGGTGGATTTTTTAGGCATTCAAACTCTTGTGTATGACACAGTAATAGTGGGTATATGATACTATGCATTTGTCAAAACACGCAGAATTTTAAAACATAAAGAGTGAACCTTAATGTATGCAAATTAAAAAAACCCATTTAGAAGGTTGGGGGATATGAGGATCCAACTGTATTACAAATGTATGGAACAACCTCTGAAAGGGGTGGGGGGAGCAGGTACTGACCCAAGGAGCTTTGGAGATAAGTGGAGTCTGTAAGACCAAAGGCAGAAGGAGTTGGACATAAGCACTGTACCCCAACTGATTAAATCATTTCACATGAGACTATGGATGGATAACTCTGACGCCATTATACATATATTCTGGAATCAAACAATTAAATAAATGGACAATCATTGGTAGGATTCAGGTTTTTCATTGTTGGAGTGGGAATATGCTGATAAGCAAGGGAGGAAGAAAGAATGATCTGGGTGGTAATGGATTAGTTGGAGATACCAGTAGGGACTTAGGTTTAGCTTCATATAAATGGCACATGGTTACAAAGAGAAACATTTAGAGATATACACATATGCATATACATACGCATATATGCTTCTTTGCTCTGTCAGCTGAGAGGGCGTACAATCAACCACGCTCCAGTAGCAACAAGCACAACTTGTCCAGATCTTCATTTCTGCAGCCTTTCCAATGAGAGAAACCAGAGTTCCTTGAGAAAATGGCTGATTCTAGAAGTGGGATCAGGAAATGTACAAGAGGAGACGAGAGAATCTTATAGTGTCAGAAAGAAAGTGAAAAGAATGGAAGGGAAAAGAGAAAACCCACAATGATAGGGATATGTCAAACTAAAGGAGCCCCTGAGAGCCAAAGTTCGAACAATTTGAGCAATAAAATAAATATGCAACCCAAAATATAAAATAAATATCCATAAGTCCATACTAATGTAACTATATGACTGAATAAATAAACAAATGGATCAGCAGAGTTCCAAATAATTTATATAGATACTTGGCCTTCAAGAAGGTGGAAGGTAAGTACCCACTCCTTTAATATGGGCTGCATATCATGACTTCTTTCAAAGGAATGCAGTATGGAAAATAAGAAAAAAAGATAACTTTACACGGAGGAAACCTGACAAATACTACCGCAGCCAGGTAATCAAAGCTAACGTGAACACATTAACAAGGCAGACATGTTGATTATATGGACCTGTGATGTGATGTGGTAAGAGTGGCATTTTACTTTTGTGGTCTTCCTCTCCAAATTCATATTCCCATATAATCATGAAAAAAATCAGATAAGCTCAAATTGAGGGACATTTTATAAATGACCAGTAGTCCTCAAGACTGTCAAGGTCATCAAAAGCAAGGAAAGTGTGAGAAACTATCACAGTCAAGAAGAGCCCAGAGAGACATGATGACTAAATGTACTACGGTGTCCTGGATGGTATTCTGGAATAGAAAAGGGACATTTGGGAAAACTAAGAAAATCTAAATAAAATATGGGCTTTAGTTAATAATAATGTACTGATCTTAGTTCATTAATTGCAATAAAAATACCATTCAAATGTACACTTCTAATAATGAGGAATTGGGTATTGGATATACGGGAACTCTGTACTATCCTTGCAACTTTTCTTTAAATATAAAACAAATCTAAAATAAAAAGATTGCTAAAAAATGTTAATGGATTATGGATATCTTCTAAATCTTCCAGAGGCAAGCTAAAGTTGAATTTTCAGTGGCATATGGAAGTTACATCTGTCAGACCCATCACTGCTCTTCGTTTTGGAAAAGATTGTTCACTAACAACCACATTTCTCTTCCCAGTTATAAGTTGATCTATCCCTACTCCTATCCCTATCATCAGGGCGAATTAAAACTCAGTCATCACCACTTTCTGTTTTCCTTAGCTATATTTTTCTTCCTACTCTTTTCCCACATCCTGCAAACTTCTTTTGTTTTCCTTAACACCCTGATCCCTAAAATTCCCAGAACAAAACTTATACTTCCTCCATTTTGGTAAACAAATATGAACAATACCTAAATCACCTGGGAAAAATATTTAACTCCAAATCCACATACAGCACAATTCACTTGGCTTCCAGAACGAAAGGCTTCCCAGCATAACCCTGAAGCATCTGAAAAACATCAGTAAGATTATTTTTTCATGATGTGTCCATTTACCACATTCTTAAGGAAAGGCTTGCATTGAATTTTACAAACTAAAGCTGAAACAAAAGCAAACGAAGCCATTAAATAATTGAGAAAACCAGTTAGGATTGTACCTCATGGAATATAAAAAATGTTCCATAAAGAAAGATGTAATTGGTTGAGTACTTGGGAATAAGTAGACCCAGAGACCACTGTTAAAACCAGATATGCCTCTAATTTTTACCTGCAGTCAGTTAAGCCATGGGTTAGCTCTGAAATGTCAAACAGCCAATGTGAAGGAATTTATTGCAAGAGATGTAACTGCCGATTGCGGCTGGTAAAACAAACTTTTACGGAGGACTCCTGGACTTTAATAATGATGGAATACAACCCAAGGCAGTATAAATTCATAATCTCGTAGGACAAATAGCCTTTAAAAATTCAACCTCTTTTAATTTCACCATTGAAATGAGTGGAATTTTCTATAGAAGTCACACGACACATTCACTGTATAGCATGAAACCTTCCATTAGCATGATCCCGGGCCCACCTACCCATTTGCTCTAATTTTGCAGGGTTGGTAATAACATCATTGAGCACATAAATTCTTGTATGACTTGTGCTTAAACTGAGGTAGGTTTTAGATAATAACCACCTATTAGAAATCTATTATCGTAGTCTAGCAGTATGTACACTATGTCGCTTTGCTATTATACAAAAGGGACCTACCTATAATACTCAAATTGTCATTGTCACTAAACAAATTTCTTTAAATAAAGGCCCATAAAAATCCAATTAGATTGTGCATGGAGCACCATTAGGTTGAAATGCGGCAACAGTAAAAGTCAAGATTAACTTAACCTTTTAAAAAGATTATATTACACGCAAAGCCACACTGGCATGTGGAGGACTTTAAGTTAATTCTGGGCTCTGCAAAGATCAGGGAAATGGCAAATGTATGTATATCTTGAAAGCCCCTGGCGTGTCCTGGAGTCTGGTTACCATTTCCCCGTCCCGGGGGTTGATGACTCCAGCCACGAAGGCCCCGGGAGACAGCACAGCTCTGTATCCTACAATTTTGGTGGCCTGAGTAGTTGCATTAGCCCTCCCCTCCCCCCAGTGCTTTTGAAGTGGGGACAGGAAACCAGCCACTACGTAAGCTCCAACCCTTCCAAGAGTTTTCTGTCCCTGAGTGTTTTAAACACTACCAGACCCAAAAGGGATCAAGTTTATGGTGGTATAATATCACCTTAGTTTTGGGTGACATTGGAAAGAAAAAAGAAAAGACAGAAGAAACTATTTGGGCACTTTTCATTGTATCACAACATTATCCATCAGGAGAGAGGGTTTTGGTCAACGAATTCAATCCCCATACACTGTCTTCTGTTCTCTGTCTTGGATCAGACAATCCAAACAGTAGAAGACATACCACCTCAAGGAGCTTCTCTCTTATGATAGGATAGTTCTAATTGCTGGAAATATGTGTTGTACATTGAGCCAAATTCTGCTCCCAGTCACTTATATCTGTTGGTCCTATTGGGTCCTTGGGAACTATAGAAAATACATCTCCATGTTCAGCTGCCACACGGCCGTTTAAATATTTAAAGACAGTCACAATAACAATTAAAAACATGATCATTTCCTAATCATTTACTGGGTGACAGCAGTGTACCAGATATTTTATGTCTTTCACCCAATTTCCTCATGGGAAGAGCACTGGACATGTTGCAAGGAAAACTTGATAACACTTGCAGTGGGGAGGTGAGAAGGGGGTTTGGAGATCCCAAAGGTCACAGTCAGGACAGAAATATGTTTCCTACGGTAGGTGGATTCTGCTACATGAGTGGATCTTTGTTCTGCTAAGAATAATAATGTTTCGTTTTTCAAATTAAGGATAGGAACTAGAAGAGGAGGACTTGTTCTCACAGAAGAGGGAAAAGGGATTTGAAGACCCCACTATCCTGGGGAGCTAGAAAGGGGCCAGTAAGTCTGATGGTGGAAGGATCCTCCCCCCCGACATACACATTCCCATCGCCCTCCTCTGCCCATTGCCGCCACCCGTGGCAAAGACTGCAGGGAATAGGACTTGAGCTTTTTCCTCTGGGAAGTGTGCAACGTGAATCTCCTCATTGAAATGGATAACATCTTCAATGAAATCTACATAGCTCACCAAGGCTTCTGAGGAGTTATTTTAGAGGAGCTCATGAGATCTGCATTCAAGGGACTCTGGACCAGACCCTGGAGAGACTGACACAGGAATCAAAAAGAGGGTGACCAAAATCACAGTGTTATGTGGGAGATGTTATTGCTATTTTATCAGTGAGGGTCCTGGGAGTCAGAGAAATTAAGTGACTTGCTCAAGGTTATATGTGGAGCTGAGTCTGATATTTTTTACCACATGGCAACTCATCACATGTCCCTGATGGTTTAAATTTTCTGTCTAGGATTCACATTTCTATTTTCCTCAACTCTTCCCCATGACACAATGTTCCAAATCTCTCTCCATCCTTACCCTCTCTGCATACTTTCCAGTAGTGAAGCTGTCTAGTTGAATTAATACAGGAATGCATGTTATACTTTATTATTAATGCAACCCAAGATCTTTTTCAACAAGTTTTGGGATTTTTTTGCATAAATTAAAACAAGTTCTTCCCATCCCTATTTATACACAACTGATATTTTATAACACTTGTTGTATTTTTCTGATTACTAAAGTAATGCATATTTATTATAGACAAAATTTAAAATTATGAAAACATATAAAGAAAAATATTTTCTTTAGCTTCAATAATTATGGCTAATAATTGTTAACGTTTGGTGACATATTCTTTCAGTCTTTCGTATGCCTGTCTACACAAATTTTATAGTTTCTAGTCTGAAACTAAGTGACAGACCAAGCATTTATCATGTTTAAGTTTTATTTGAGGATTTAAGCTTCTCACTACAATTTATCAAAATACGTTTGAATTCTCTTGCTTTCATCTCTTTGATTAGCTACATGTAGCAGAAATCTACAGCACTATCCCTTCAGCATCTCTTTCATAGGTCTTGTCATTGTGTGATGGCTTCACCTCTGAGTTCTTACCTGCCTTGACATAATCAAGCACAGTTGCCTGCTTGAGACATTCCCAGCTGGTCTCTTGATCATTCCCGTCCTGGTCCTTATTTGACTTCATTGGTCAAAACTTCTCAGTCTCCTTTGCCTTCTTTTGGGTATTTTCAAATGCCTCCAAGTTCAATTTCTCATCTCCCCTGGGTTATCTCAGTTTTCTTTTCTAGGTAAGCTTGTCAAATCCCATGGCTTGAAAGGCCGTCTATGCACAAATGAATCCCACATTTGTATCTCTAGCTTCATTCCATCTTGAGCCCTCCCATAATCCCATATGCCTACTGCCTCCTCTACATCTCCTGGATGACTAAGGACATTTCAGAGTAACATGTCCAAAAGCACACTCTTGATATTTCCCCCCAAATCTGCTCCTTCCAGATTCTTCCCCATTTTAGGAAAAGTTCACTTCATACTACCATTCTCTCTGGGACAAGTTTTGGGGTCACCTTTCTTCTCTTTCTCTCACACCCTACATTTAATAGATTAATGAAGGCACAGTCAGACTCCGACCACTAGTCGGAGTAAAGACAGTAAAGTAACTGTCTTTACTATCAGGGTCCAAAACACCATTATATATCACATGGATTATTGTAACAACCTTCTAGTATTCTTTTGCTTTCATGTTGCCACCAGTGGTCATTTTCCACACAGCAGCCCGAGTGAGACTTCTAAAACCAGGAAGTCCATGCTACTCTTCTGCTCCAAACCTTGCAATGGCTCCCACCCACCCTCAGTAATAATCCACATTCTTTACCCGGCTCCCCCTGAGCTCATGACCCGGGTCCAAAAACCCCTCTTACATCATTTCACCCTGACTCCTCCTATTCCAATCACACTGGCCTTGTTCTTCTTGAATCCAAGCATTTTCCTGCCTTAGTGCTTTTCACTTCCTGTTCCCTCTGCCTAGAACAACCTTCCAGGTATCTTCACTTCTCAGGTGTCTGCTCAAATGTCACCTCACCAGAGGGACTTTCCCTAACCACCTCTATAAAAAAGTATTTCCTTTCTTTTACAGGCCACTCTATCCACTTACCACACATTTTTTTTATATTACACTTGTCACCATCTTAGTATACTATTTAAATTATTTCTTTATTGACCTTTTCCATCTCCCTCCTGTAAATATGTGCTCTGTGAGAGCAGAGACTTCAGCTTTTTTTTGCTTTTTTTTTCACTCCTGTACTTTTAGTGCCTAGAACAGTGCTTGGCATATGCTAAGAACTCAACTCATGTGTGTTGAATGAATGAACCAATAAATCGATGAATTCATCTCTTGACCACAATGGTTTGGTCTTGAGAAGGCATCAGGTACAAACAAAATAACATTCCCCTCCTAGGGATTAAGAGAGCTGTGCGTGGTTTGTAAGGTAACAGACTCAAGTGCTAACAGGAGCCATGTTTGTCTCCGTCATGTGGATTCTGGAAACAGGAAGCTGCTCTTCGAATGCCCTCAGGGCATTTGCTTCTCCCGAGGCCAGAGCCCTTCTTGATAGCTCTTCGAGAAGCAGGAAACAATCACACCATATATAATATAAAATTGAACATCAGGTACTAATTTATGGATGAGGAAACTGAGGCGCAGAGAAGTGACTTGCCCAACATAGAGAGCTGGGATTCAAACCAGAGTCTGCAATGATAACCACTGTACTTTACAGCCTTTCCAGAAGTCTTGGCTCTTACATGCCTGAGGCTCTGCTATATGCTTAGTGTCTTTGTACTAATTAATCCAATTAATCCGATACTCTTCGTAGCTTTAGGCTGATAGCAAATCTGATAAGCATAACTTCATTTAAGACATTATGAACACAGTTAAGTGGGATTTAAGGTCAGAGTCACAAAAAAACTGATTCTCACATTTCTCTGTCGTCCCCAAGTTTATTATGGAAAATATTCATCAAATGCTTTGTTGAAATCGAAGCATTGTCATTATAGTATTCTCCTGATGCACAAATCTAATAATCCTAACAAGAAAGAAAAGTTCATTTGACCTGACTTGTTCTTTAGGAAACTACCTGAGAAATTTTTCTAGATGGACTTCCGACTCCTTAGTGTTCAATGGTGTCCACTTGCTTCTTCTCCTGAAAGTAGGAATATTGACTTGTGTTCTGGCACCTCTCCCATTGCTGCTGGTTTCTCAGAGCAATCTGTAAGATCACATCTTCAATTTACCTTAGTAATTTGCAATAGAAAGATTCTGAGCTCACAGAAGGCGGTGAGGTAGATTATCTCTAATTCCTGGCCTGCTTGAAGTCAGCTGGTTATTTTTCTAGAGGCTGGGGTGGGTTCTAGTTTCCTGGGGGGACAATATAAGGCCAAAGGGAAGTTCAGTTGCTGTCTCTGTCATCTGCGAACTTTACGCCATCTTCTCTGGATTGTAGGCCAATACCTTCCCTGTTTTTCTTGAGCTTTAAAGAATTTGTTCTTGTCTTTAGTTTGTTTTGTGAGCCTCAGTTCAGCCTGGGTGTTAGACCTCCTCATAAAATTCCCTCGAGTTGAGCCACTTTGCTTTAAACATCAATCCTTCTTTTTGTTTTTGTCTTTTGTACATAACTTTTTATAAAAAGTTGAGCTCCTCAGAGAGCTGACTATATAATTACACACTGATGAGCTTGTCAGATAAAATACAGGATGTCCAGTTACATTTGAATTTCAGATAAATAGCAAATAATTTGAAGTGTATACATTCGTGCATATGTAGTAGTACATACATTTGGGACATACTTATACTAAAAAAATTCAGCATTTCCCTGAAGTTCAGATTTCACTGAGTATTCTGTAATTTATTGGCTAAATCTGGCAACCCTACATATTGATTATTTTTTGTTTGGTTTGCTTTGGTTTTTAGTAGTTTCAACTTTTCTTTTTCACCTGGAGTGCAACAATAGAATCAAAAGTTCAGCTTCAGAAAATTCCTATTCCTCGTGAGTCAGGTTTACATTTTGCTTTATAGTTGTTTAAGGTACCTTACTGTATTATTCTGTGTCAGCTGCCATAACAAAACATCCCAGGCTCGTTGGCTTAACAGCATTTATTTTCTCGTAGCTCTGGAAGGTAGAAGTCCATGATCAAGGTGTGGGCTGGTACATTTATCCACTGCCTCCCACCTTCATTACTTAAAGGTGGCCCTCAGGGTATTTGCTTCTCCTGAGGCCAGAGTCCTTCTTGATAACACTGTTTCCCTACTTAGGGTTCCCTTCTGATGCTTGAGGTAGAAAGCGTGCCAGAAACTGTCTCCCTGTGCTGAAATAAAGGTAGAATTGGAAAAACAGGGTATGGGGTGGGGAATCAACACCCTCGACTGCAAGTAGGCATATTATGTTTTTCTTTTTCTGGAAAAGGAAGACATTTATTTATATGTCAGTATCTATACCAGGCTCTGGGTTACAGGAATGAGTAGGCAACACAGTCCTTTCCTCATGGAACTTACTCTCAACAGTTTAGAGGGGTTGAATAATTAATCTGAGGTCACACAAGTAATAAGTAATAGAGCTGAAATTCAAGCCCAGGTCAATGTGTTCCGTTTCACCATGCAGCATCTCTTCTCTTAGCTTTTTTTTTTTTTTTAAGATTTTATTTATTTGACAGAGAGAGCACAAGCAGAGGGAGAGAGAGGAAGAAGCAGGCTCCCCGCTGAGCAAGGAGCTCGATGTGGGACTCGATCCCAGGACCCTGGGGTCATGACCCGGGCCGAAGGCAGCCGCTTAACCGACTGAGCCCCCCAGGCGCCCCTCTTCTCTTAGCTTTTATCTATGATTAGATTTTGGAGTTATAAAGGACACTGGAGGTCACCAAATCAGCTATTTGACTTTTAAGTTAGAAATTGAAGCCAAGAGATTTTATGTGCCTGTAACAAGATCACACAACAAATGTGAGGCACAACTTGGACTAGAACTCAGATATCTTGACCTCCATTCTAGTATCATGGTCATGTATAATCTTTTACAATGCCCCCTAGAACCTCTTCCTATAATTTCCACTATTCAACAGCTTTACTGAGATTAAATTGATTATAGTAAACTACACATATCTAAAGTACACAAATGGGGCACCTGGGTGGCTCAGTTGGTTGGGCATCTGCCTTCAGCTCAGGTCATGCTCTAGGTCCTGGGATCCAGCCCCACGTCTGGCTTCCAGTTCGGTGGGGACTCTGCTTCTCTCTCTCTCTCTCTCTCCCTCTGCCCTTCCCCACTGCTCATTCTCTCTCTCTCAAATAAATAAATAAATAATCTTTTTAAAAAAGTATACAAATTGAAATGTTTTAATACCCTGATACACACATAATCAAGATAATGAGCAACAATCAAGATAATGAACATATTCATATGCCCCCCCAATTTCCTCCTTCCCTCACATACCTCTTTACCCACCTTCAATCTCCAACAACCAGTGATCTGCTTTCTATCACTATAGATTCCTTTTTATTTTCTAGAATTATAAATAAATGGAATCATGCAGTGTACGTTAATATTGCCTGGCTTCCTATAGTCAGTATACTTATTTTGAGATTCATTAATGTTGTATGTATCAATAGGCCATTCATTTTTATTCCTGAGTAGTGGAATATACTCATACATATGTGGATAAACCACAGTTTTGTCTTTTTTATCCATTCATTGGTTGATAGACAACAGTTATTTCCAGTTGTTTCATATTACAGAAGTTGCTATGAACATTAAAATATATACCAACATAATACCCACAAATGGAACAGCTGGGTCATATGGAAGGTGTAAGTTTAACTTTGTAAGATGCTGCCAAACTGTTTCCCAAAGTGGTTATGCTATTCCCAACAGCAGTGTGAGAGTTTCAGTTTTTTTTACACAACCTCATCAACACTTAGTATGGTCATTCTTTTTAATTTTAGCTATTTTAATATATGTGAAGTGATCTCATTTTGATTTTAATGTACAGTTCTCTAATAATTAATGATGTTGACATTTTTTCTTTTTTTATTCCTTTTGTGTATCTTTTTTGTTGGATAATCTATTCAAATTTTTTGCCCATTTTTTAAAATTGAGAAGCAATAAATGCATAACTGGTATGATCATTTTGCTATTTGTTTTTAGTCATTCCATCCCATCTGTGTTCATTTTTACTCTTTTTGTGTCTTCATATGTAATAATCAATTTTTAAATTCCATTTATCTCCTCTATTGGCTTATTAGTTACAACTCTTATTTCATTACTTTAGGGTTTATCATAAATATCATCTTCCTTTATGTGATATTCTACCACTTTGTGTATTTTATAAGAACCCAACAACAACATATTTCTATTTCTCACCTTCTGACACTTATGCTACCGATGTTATACACTTTACTTTTTAAAAAAGATTTTATTTATTTTAGAGTGATAGAGAGAGAGCAGGGGGAGAGGCAAAGGGAGAAGGAGAGAGAAAGAATCCCAAACAGACTTCCCACTGAGCACAGAGCCTAATGAGGAGCTTGATCCCATGCCCCTGAAATCATGACTTGAGCTGAAATCAAGAGTTGGATGTGTCACCAACTGAGCCACCCAGGTGCCCCTATACATTTTACTTTTATATATACTGTAAAAGCTCATATTCAATAATCCTCTAAAGAGATTCAAATAGTAAGAAAAAATGTTGTATGTTTACCATGTAGTTATTATTTCCAGTGTTCTTCATTCCATTTGTTTAGATTCATATTTCCATACAACATTTTCCTTCTGCTAAAAGACTTCTTCCAATATTTCTTATAATGTGGGTGTGCCAGTGATACATTCTTACAGTTTTTGTATTTCTGGAACTCATTATTTCACCTTTGCTTTTGGGACATATTTTTGCCTGGTATAGAATCATAGGTTGACAGTTTTTTCTTTCAGTACATTAAAGGTGTTGTTCTAGTATGAAGCACATACGACATTCTCATTTGTGTTATTTCTAATGTGAAACCTGTTTTTATCCATATTTGTTTGTCTGTATGACTTTCTCTTTATTATCAGTTCTTTTTTTTTTTTTAAAGATTTTATTTATTTATTTGAGACAGAGAGAATGAGAGACAGAGAGCATGAGAGGGAGGAGGGTCAGAGGGAGAAGCAGACTCCCCGCCGAGCAGGGAGCCCGATGTGGGACTCGATCCCGGGACTCCAGGATCATGACCTGAGCCGAAGGCAGTCGCTTAACCAACTGAGCCACCCAGGCGCCCCTTTATTATCAGTTCTGAGCAATTTGATTATGATGTCCCTTCATGGGTTTTATTTGATGTCTCTTGTGCCTGGCATTCATTGAGATTCCTGATCTGTGTGCTTATGGGTTTCATGAAGTTTGAACACTTTCAGCAGGTATATCTTCAAATATTTTTCTGCAGTCCACACTGTCTCCTCTCCTCTGGAGACTCCGATGACATGGAGTGAATGTGAGACCACTTGAAGCCTTCCCACAATTCACACATGCTCTGTTCATTTTTAAAAATGTTCTTTCTCTCTGTTTTTATTACTGCCTTTAAATTCACTAATCATTTCTCCTCTGTCATCTGCCATGAATCCCACCCACTTTAGTTTTTAATCTCATACTTTATAACATTCATCTTTTGAAGATTGAGCTGGGTCTTTTATATATCTTTCATGTCTCTACTTAACTTTTTGATCACACAGAATACAAATGTAATAACTATGACTTCCATCTGCTAGTTTTAATATCTGTGTCAGTTCTGAGTCCATTTTGATTGACTAATTGATTTCCTCACTTTGGATTGTATTTTCTTGCTTCTTTGCATGACTGGTAATTTTTCACTTAATTCCAGACACTGTGGATTTTGTTCTGTTGGGTGCTAGATACTTTTGTATCCCTAAAATATTCTTTTTTTAAAAAAAGATTTTATTTATTTATTTGAGAGATAGAGAGAGAGAGAATGAGAGAGAGAGCACGAGATGGGGAAGGGTCAGAGGGAGAAGCAAACTCCCTGCTGAGCAGGGTGCCTGATGTGGGACTCATTCCTTGGATTCCAGGATCATGACCTGAGCCGAAGGCAGTTGTTTAACCAACTGAGCCACCCAGGCGCCCCTCCCTAAAATATTCTTGAGTTTTGTTCTGGAAGGCAGCTAAATTGCTTATAGTTTGATTCTGTCAGTTCTTGCTCTTGAGATTTGTTAGGTGGGTCTGAAGCAGTGCACAGTCTAGGACTAATGATTATTCCTCACTACTGAGGCAAGACCCTTGTGTACTCAACCCAATATCTTGTAGATCTTGAGCTTTTCCAGTCTGGCCAGTGGGAACAAACTCTATTCCTAGCCCCGTGTGCACTGGGCACTGATTCCTTTAATCCAAGAGTTCTTAGTTAGAGTAATTTTGCCTTGCAAGGGGCATTTGGCAATGTTTAGGGACATTTTTTGGTTGTCACAACTGGAGGTTGGATGGGAGGGGAGAGCTACCAGCATCTGGTGAGTGGAGGCCAGAGATGCTGACATCCTGCCCTACAGAGGACAGCCCCCATAATAAAGAACTATGCAGCCAAAAATGTGTATAGTGCTGGGATTGAGAAACCACACTCTCACCCTTTCAGGTGATTCTTTGCCCAGTTTCCTGGAGTTCCTTCATGTGCCTGTGTTGCTCAGTACACAGCTGCATCCTTGAGAGGCACCCGCTGTAGATCTCGGGAGCTCTCCTCTGTGTGGCTCTCTCCTCTCTGTTACTCTTGTAAACTATAACTACCTTGTTTTCCCTGGATCTCAGGTCTGCTTCCTCAATGCAGGTAGTTTGCTCAATTGGCCTGGGTTCACTCCCCCTGCACCATGGCTGGAAAACTCATTCAGGGCAGTCAGGTGGGGAGACATTACGTTCACCTCATTTGTTGCCCATTTGTCAGGATTACTGTCCTTCATGGCCTGATGTCCAGTGTCTCACAAATTATTGTTTCATATATTGTGTTCATCTTTTGGTTGTTTCTGGTGGGAAAATGAACCTGGTGCATATTACTCCATCTTGGCTATAAGCTCAAGTCCCATGATCTCTTTTAAAATGTATTTCATTTTGAGCACCTGGATGGCTCAGTCGGTTGTGTCTGCCTTCGGCCCAGGTCATGATCCCAGGGTCCTGGGATCGAGTCCTGCATCAGGGTCCCTGCTTTTCCCTCTGCCTCTACCCCTCCTCCCTACTCTCTCTCTCACAAAAATAAATAAAAAAATTTTAAAAATCTTTAAAAAGAATGTATTTCATCTTGCCTTGCCTTGCCTTACCTGTTGGCCTGCCAGTGTGCTACAGAGCGCTGGTAACTATGAAAGTACATAGCACTTTGCAAATATGTGTGCCCGAGTTTCTGTGCATGCACAATATACAGACACACAGCGCCTGCTATGATAAGGGGCACCTCACTCACCTTCTTCCGCACTCTTCTTTCTGCTTCTGGGAATCTTTTATGGGTCTTGAATTTTTTAAGTAGTTTACCCAACAAGTACTTTAAAATTCCAAAAAATAAAATGCCCTTGGCCTGAGAATTCATATGCCAGTTGTAAGTTTTATTTGATGGTAAATGGCTGAAATAGATGCCCTGGAGAGAACTGGTCCTTTTGCCAGCAATGGCCTTAGGCAAAAGTTTAAGTAGGTGAAGTATATCTTCAGGGAGCTCCTAGATTCTGCCATCTATCCTCCCTCTATTCCAGAGCCCTTGAGTTCTCTCCCCTAATGCTAAAGCAAGGGCTGCTTTCAATTTTTTTTTAACATTTAGTTGTCAGTGACTGATAAGTTTTTAGTCTTCTTCAAATATTTGCATTTTCACAGAGAGCAAAACATTAAGGCAGGTAGAGAAAATTGGTTTTAACTGCTTTGATTGGAAGAGGCTCCTTGTAGCTATATTGAGAAAATGACTCAGCAGAATAGAACAGTGATTGATTAGTGAT
Organism: Mirounga leonina; assembly: GCF_011800145.1. Classification (NCBI taxonomy): domain Eukaryota; kingdom Metazoa; phylum Chordata; class Mammalia; order Carnivora; family Phocidae; genus Mirounga; species Mirounga leonina. Next base: position 45,218,857 of record NW_023270854.1, read on the forward strand.
GTCTGCACATACAAACACAGAAGTGAGAAATTTGCCATCCCTGCTCTAATCTAGAAGTGTTCATTCTATTGGAAAATTTCCAAGCACTAGAAATCAAGTGTAAAAAAGACTTCTGGGGACAATTGAAACTCATTAATGACCTTGCAATTAGCCAAAATAGGGCTGTTGTATGGCATTGCATAAAAAGTTGAGAGTGCTTTTTCTAAGTGTAACAAGAAGCTGGTGAAATATCATAAATAGAATATAATGCCATCGAGGTCTTTTATACTAATCCTTTAGTGTGTGTGTGACCTTAGAGAGTATTCCTTTTTGTTCCCGCTTTACCCTTTAACTGTCTTCTTTAGGACTCATATAGTAACCCATGCGAAGTAAGCATTTCCAGAACCACTAAAGTATTTCTTCCATACATTACTGTCTTAGTGAACTGAAAAATCCTCCAAAGCCCCAAATGTTTCACTTATTTATTTCCAAGCTATTTGATGCCCATGTAAAATAACAAGCACCTTCTAAATTAGAAAGTAAAATTCATTTATTTCTGTTTACTTTCCCTAATATGAAAAGATGAAGTACGTATTGTCTTCTATGGTATAGAATCACAGAAAGGATGAATATTCTGGGCTGATCTTTAAAACAGTTTCTTATAAAGGTCAAGCTTGGAAAGGAAATGAACAGAGTGCTTAGAACATACCAGGCACCGTGCTAGCATTTTCACATATGATGTCTCATTAATCCTTACTAAGACTGCTAGAGGGGATAACTGTATCATCCTTGTCACTACACATCATTGGAACGTGTCCAGGTTCCACCAGTATAGTGTGAATGAGACCATGGCGATGGTAATGCATTCAGGTTGCTGGTTCAGAGGCTCTACCTACATTATTGAAGTCCTTGGTGCTCCCCTTACACCTGCCCTTGGGGCTCAGGAGGCATCTCTCCATGTTTATCTCTCCATGATTAGTTCCCTTGTATGCTCCTGCTTCAGCATCCCAGAAGGGACCCTCTGCCAGCCAGCCACCAGGGGAAGTCCCCTTGCCACGGCTCTGCTGCCAGGGCCCTTCTTGGGAACTTGGTTTCTAGAGCCCTAGTGCTGTTCCTGGTGCTCTAAGTTTACATACCTCCATCCTGCTAAATGGTATCGGGTCTCCTGTAGTCTTCTACTCTGTTAAAGACCCGTTACACCCTTGCAGAAATGGAAGGGTATTTTTCTCCTTAACTTGCAATTGGTATTTGCTGCTTCTGGCTCTGAACTCCACCACTTGTTCTCCAAGTTTAAGAAAAATAATCCCTTTTTGAAAACAACTTCCTCAGCTTCTGCCCATGGCTTTTCTCACCTTGTGTTGACTGAGGACAATAATTCATTCCTTTTTCCGTTCTTCCAATATCGTGTTGGTAGGCATGAAACTTCTTCCTTACAGATGTCCTTTCCCTCATGCAAATTAACCCACGCAAACAAAGTTCTGGGAAGGAGGGGTCCTGTCCTCCAACTCAGTGTCATGGCCCTCCTGATGCTGAATCCCAGTTCTGGCTTGGCTACCATGCCCGGATAGTGGTGGTCACGGAAACTGACAGTCAGAGGTTGGACTGCTGACCTGAACTCAAACCATTAGTACGTGATGTCCTGCAGTTCAACCTCAAGACATCTCCCACGATGACCCCATGCCGCATCACTGTGGGGCGCTGCCTTTCATCTCCAAGCATAGCATGGCTGTTGAGATTCCTTTCCCACCCTTCTCAAATGTATTCACACAACCCCAAATTTTAAGTGGCCGAGTATGAGATTGAGGTCCATGTTGCTCTCTCCTTAACCCCCATCACTGCATATAATTCAAAGTGCCCAGTGTTAGGCTTCATGGCATTTTATGCAGTTTGTACCACAATAAGGCCTGATCTGCTATGAGTTAAAGATGAAAAGTAGCCTCCATCCGGGCTGCGCAGTTTCTCTCTTAGGGGTTGCAACCTTTCTATTATTTAACTATGTTGCCTCATGTGAATATGGCAGCTGGGGTAGCGCCATTGTTTCTCAATGAGAGACCACATGATTATCAGGTTTCTTTTTTTTTTTTTTAAAGATTTTATTTATTTGACAGAGAGAGACAGTGAGAGAGGGAACACAAGCAGGGGGAGCTGGAGAGGGAGAAGCAGGCTTCCCGCTGAGCAGGGAGCCCGATGCGGGGCTCGATCCCAGGACCCTGGGATCATGACCTGAGCCGAAGGCAGAAGCTTAACGACTGAGCCACCCAGGCGCCCCGATTATCAGGTTTCTAAAAGCTCTGTAAACTGCAAACAAGGTGTGCTACCATGAGCCTCCTCTCTGCAAAACATATGCCCACACAGTGATGACCGTCCATATCCATGGAGCTCCTTTGTTCCCGTGACATAGATTTCTTCTCACACAGAACCCGAGTGAGTCTGTGGGCACTGGCATGTGCACGTGGGTAGGAGCAGCCAGAGAGCGGGATTTCTGCATTTAACAGCGAGAAGAAAAAAGGGAGAATGTCTTGTATCCCAAAATAAAAAATTTCTGACTCAAAGCAGTTGGAAAAAATCCACACATACATTATATAATTTTTAAAAGCTGTATAGTGTATCTGTCAGGAATTCAATAACTTTTAAGATATCTTGATGGAACTATATGAATATACTCTTCAAGGTAGTAATTAATTCCCTAGGGAGAGCCCTCGTTTAAAAAAAAAAAAATCATGTTACCAGAGAGGAAAGAAAATACTAAAAAGCTAGGAAATTGCCCCATAAGGTAGCTGACAGTTAAGTCTTTTGGAAGCCCATAGAGGAAACGGAGGGCTTTAAGTGTAGGTCATTGATTAAAAATCTGCTCTTCTAAAAAGTTGGGTAGCCATGTATTACTCACATGAAGTTCTACTGAAACATGTCCCAGGGGGTTATCATATGGTGCCTGTGGTGAAAGAGTTTCATGTCACCCACAGAGAAACAGTGTTGTCCAAACAGGAGCCCAAAATGGCTATGGAGGTTGTAGAACATTAACAGGAACCTGGAAGTAAAAGTAAATCTCTGGGACCATCAGTCAATCCTCTTTTCCCTCCTCCTCGCCACCTTCTCACACTCTTCTTACATGTGGCTGATAAAATATGGGAAACTCTGAGGCTCCCACTGATCTGCTGAGAAAGATGTGCTACAAGTGTTGTTCTCAGGGGGGCAGTTTGTAGGAGACGAAGAAACACCCTTCCTCTTCTTTGGCCAGATGATATTCCTGTGCTTGGCAAATCAGAGTAGGAGAGACATAGATATTTCCGTTGTGGTTTCACTTTGCACAGAGATTTGTTTAAAAACAAATATTGTCTTGGTTCCTAAAAAGAGTAAATGGCTCTGTCATTTTGATGTCGGTGACTCCTTCTTTGGCTCTACCAAGCACTGTTGGAACAGGACCAGTCACTTTCCACTTCCCATTCTTCCTGAAGTTTGGAACTTCCCCAGTCTCACTGATACCAGCAGCTCTGTCTTCTCTGGTCCTTTTAGTTGAAGTCATAGCTCTGTGAAAGCTTCAGGATTTATAACAAGAGCTCAGATAGAGATGCTGGTTGTGTGAAAGATTAAGGATTTGCCTTGCTCCTTAAAAGGATAGAAGGAAGTGTGAATAGGTGAATGCGTAGATAAATTTGTACCCCAGAGCTAGGAGAGCTTCCCAATTTTTGTTTATCCCATGAGGATTTCTTAAATTTTTGTCTTCCCTTTTATGTCTTGGTTTCTGCTTTTATCTTGAAGTGACTAACCGGGTTTATTGCCCCTTTTTTTTTTTTTTTTTATCATAAGTCATTTCAGATCCATTAGTGGGAGAGTGTGCAAATACTTGACAGTATAAACTAATTAATTTAGAGACATGGAAAGTAGGGGGGCGCCTGGGGGGCGCAGTTAGTTAAGCGTCTGCTTTCAGCTCAGGTGATGATCTCAGGGTCCTGGGATTGAGCCCCGCATTGGGTTCCCTGCTCAGCCGGGAACCTGCTTCTCCCTCTCCCTCTGCAGCTCCCCCTGCTTGTGTTCTCTCTCTCTCACACACACACATACTCTCTCTCTCAAATAAATAAATAAAATCTTAAAAAAAAAAAAAGAAAAAGAAACGTGGAAAGTAGAAGGGAAGTGGAGAGAGCTTAGATCTCACCCCAGGGCTCCCCTCTTCACCCTGTATGATTGCTGTTATTTATATCTTGAGTCTGAGCTACTCAACAGGTTCCTCGTACCTGGCCTGCCCCAGCCTCCTGTTTGCCCCTTCCAATTCTTATTCTGTGGGCTGTGTTCTCAGTACATCAATTCACTGAAAATGCCATATCAGAGAAGATATATTTTATTCCAAATCGTGATGGCTCTAATTCAATGATTTAAACTAAAGAAAATATATTGTCTCTTAGACAAAATATATTGTCAGCATGATCAGAAACTCAAAAAATTCACCAGTGGTATAGATCCTTATCTCTGATAAACTCTTCTGTCTGATATTCTCAGCTTTGGTGTCACCCTATGACTGGTTTTCCTCCCTGTCACAAAATGACTGCAAAAGCCTGGAGGCAAGAAGATACTGTGGACCAATATCTTCTGGTGTCTTCTTAAGAGTAAAGCAAGATCTCCTGGGGGCATCCAGCAGGTCTTACCTCCCAACTCCTAGGGGAGACTTGGATCACAGCGCACCCTCAAACTGGCGATGCAAATGAGATTGTCTTTAGACCACTGGACTGCACATAATTTATCCCTGATCTGGTGATTGGCTCACCAGCCCTGCAAGATGGCAGCTGAACAACATCAGGCTTCAGTTAACAAAGATGATGTCAGTAATGGATAGAGAAAAGGCAACGAACTATGTCTGCTACACATGCACATTGTAAAAGAAATCAAACCAAACAAAATCAAAAGTCAAATTCTCCCATCTATCAGTTGTGGTTCCTTTCCCCAAAGGTAGCCACATTAGCAGTTTTTTGTGTATATATCCTTCCATTAAAAAAATCTTAATTTATAATCCCCATACATATGTAGCTGCCATTAAGTATGTATATAAATGAAATCATACACACAGACTTAAATATCTCTAAGAACTTCCATATAGTCCAACAGGATCTGCAATATATTATTCGTATGTCATAATATTTCATTATATAATTGAATTGTGACTTATGTAGCCAGCCCCCTACTAATGGACATGTAGATTATTTCTAGATTTTGCTTTTGAACCTTTTAATATTAGAGATGATGCTTTATTGAACTTTGTTGTACAATTAAATGGTTATGTTTTCAGGATATATTCATAGTGCAAATTTCTTATGATAGAACTACTTGGTCATTTAAATTTTTGATATGTATTTCTAAATTGATCTTCAAAAAGGAGGCATCAATTTACATTCACTCCAATAGTATAAGAGGGTGTTTATTTGCTCTATCTTCACCAGCCCAGTACAATATCTCAGTGTTTAATTTTTCTCCATATAGTAGACAAAAATGGTATCTCACTATAGTTGTGTTTGATGTAAATTTCAAATCTGCTCATGTCCCTCCACTGGGCAGAACGCTTTGATAATTTTCCTTTGCTCCTAGCATCCAGGTTTGCTGTGTTTCCATGTGTGGCTGCACGATTTGGCCACTGCTTCATCACTCCATTTTCATCCTATGCGACTTTTCCAGCAGTTCTCTACATTCTGGACCCACTGACCTCCTCTATTTAAATAGGATACGGTGATCCTTTTACCTTGGGGGTCCTTGCTCATGGTGTTCTCTATGACTGAAACACTAACTTCATCCCCCTGCCCCCCCCCCCCACACCTATTCTGTCTTAGCCTGCCTAACTTCGACCTGTTCTTCATACTTCACCTTAAATGCCACTTGTTTAGGGAGACTTCTCTGGACTCCTAGTCTATTTGGGTTCTCCTTTTTATATGCTGTCATAGTATTTAATAATGCATAGTCTTTGCACCAAAAGAATACATAGTGTAAAATTTGTACAGTTATTTTTTAAAATATCTGTCTCCCCTGCTAGAACCATAACCTCTCTGAGGCCACCTCTGTGTGTTGGACTCTCTGTGCTCAGCACAGTACCAGGCACGCACACATTGCTGAAACCTGAACCGCCAAGCGAGAGCAGTGGGTACAGCAAAGATTGAGGGAAACTGAAAAATCTGGGAAAAAATTGCTGAAATCTGTATGCGAGTGCTGCAAAATTTTTCCATCAAAAACTATTCTTGAACCTTTACTGTGAGCCTGAAACTTCACTGGGTGCATCTGAGCCCACATAGTGGTGATGGGTGCAGAATCGTCCAGGCACAAAGGACTATACATTCTTATAAAGTAGATGTTGTCTGTAGTCTTCCAACAAGGGGTAAAAGAGGGAATCGTATTACTACATGATTCAAATTAACTTCCAGAGGATCATCTCCATTCCGTAAGAAGAGACAGAAACTTCATGTTGCCCTACTTGGGGTTCTCACCTCTTTCCAGAGTTTGCTGAGCTCCAAGGGGCTTATGTGATTGGGCTCATGTGATCCTTGAGAGATCCATCTGTCCTCTTCATTGTCTGATTATGGGCCATTGGGCCACAGTGCTCACCATGTCATATCTTCATTACTGCTGGTAGCTCTCCTTGCAACAGGAAGCTTCCGCCATGGATTTTTGCTTAATCAGAGAGCACAAGAATCTCCACAGGGCTCTTTATAGCCCCAGCAACCTGGAGATGGTAGGCAGTGACTCCCTCTCTGGGGTCTTCCTGTGTCTGTAGGGAAGGGGGCTCTGGCAGGAAGGTGGGTGCAGAGGTTCTCACAGGGCCTCCACACTTGCTAAACCCTCTCCCTGACATTCCCTGAGCCCTCCTCTCTTCTGGTGCCCTCCAGCTTTCCTTTCTACCCCAGACTGAGGGAGTCCCTACCTAGACTCAAGGGAAAATACCTATTTCTCTGAATCAGAATCCTCTAAATTCCCTGAGTTTAGGCTTTGGAATTAAAAAAAGAAGGAAAAAAAAAAAAAAGATCAGAAACTCACATTGTTCTTCCTGCTTTATACCCTGTCACTTTATACCCTCCACTGAGACCATGAACCCAGGCCAATAACCTGCTGGACGGCGGTGTGAGGGCAGACTGGGGAGGGAAAAGGGAAAACTTGGAGGAAAATGACACAAAAGAAAACACTGGATACTCTAGTCTTTCAAAAATAATACCCCTCTCCACATTTCCAGGAGGGGGCGGTTAATACACTAAATGCAACACAGACGTTGAACACTCTCAACATCTGTGATGTTGATGAGCACTCTCAAAGATCTTCAGGTTTAGTTAGTGAACAGCAACAACAAAAGCACATTTTATAGTAGACTGACAAAGGTAGAAGCCAGATTTATGGAAATTGAAGAACTTAGACTATTTTTTTTTTTACTTTAAATCTCTCTTGTAATCTCTGTCTATTTTATTTGGTTTCAGTTCCATGAAAATGAGAAAAGCAGTACCAAGCAGTGTTTCTTTCCTTGTTTCTGCTCATTTTCTGCAGAGTCAAAAATAACAACATTCAAAAAACATTGAGACCAACAACAAGAACAACAACAAAAGGATGAAAACCCTGTGCAGGAAAGAGTACAAATTATTCAGTATCATATAAAAATACATGTAGTAATTTTTATTTTTTTTTTAGATTTTTTATTTATTTGCGAGACAGAGAATGAGAGACAGAGAGCATGAGAGGGAGGAGGATCAGAGGGAGAAGCAGACTCCCTGCCGAGCAGGGAGCCCGATGCGGGACTCGATCCCGGGACTCCAGGATCATGACCTGAGCCGAAGGCAGTCGCTTAACCAACCGAGCCACCCAGGCGCCCACATGTAGCAGTTTTTAAAATATAGTTAATTAACCTAGTGAATGTTGCAGTTCCTCTGCAGTCATTAAGATGTGTCATGTAAATGAGCATTTAATAAGGTCTTTCTAAACACATCTTTCACTACACAGCCCATGAAATTTCTGAAATGTTTCGTTTCTCAAGTACACACCAAGTTTGTGTAGACCATTTTAATTTGCACTTAGTAAACATTTATTAAGCTTCTGTGTCATACTGTGTGTAATACTTTCACATGTTTATCTCATTTCATCTCCACAATAATCCAGTAAAGAAGGTATTAGTATTCCCACTTTGTAAGAGGAAACTCGGAGGATTAGGTATGTAAGCAATTTGCCCAAGTCACATAGCTAGGAAGCAGTGAACCACTCTTCAAAGTCAGGTTTTCTATCTCCAATTTCATTGTAAAGTCATCCACACAGCTCATAGAATATCAGTAATTTGGTCATTTCAGAAAGCAGGATTTTAGGTGAGTCTATAAAAAATTGGAAGTGGGAAAAGAGCAAGTGAAGATTGCTTCATAAAGAGCTTTGACAGTTCGAAGAGGAAGAGAGTTTGAGAGTAGCTCCAGAGAACAGCAACCTGAGGAGACTTTTGTTAAATATGGTGGTTCTCAAACTAATGATGTAATGTATGGTGACTAACATAACATAATAAAATAACATTTAAAAAAATGGTGGTTCTCAAACATTAGCACACCAGGATCACCTAGAAGCCTTGTTAAACAGGATGCCAGGACTCCACCCAGGAATATCTGAATGATAGGTTGGGGGTGGAGCTCAGTAATGTACATTTCTTTCTTTCTTTTTTTTTTTTTTTAAGATTTTACTTATTTATTTGACAGAGAGAGAGGGAACACAAGCAGGGGGAATGGGAGAGGGAGAAGCAGGCTTCCCGCGGAGCAGGGAGCCCGATGGGGGGCTCGATCCCTGGACCCTGGGATCATGACCTGAGCTGAAGGCAGACGCTTAACAACTGAGCCACCCAGGCACCCCCCCCTTTTTTTTAGATTTTATTTATTTATTTGAGAGAGAGACAGAGCAAGAGCTGGGGGAGGAGCAGAGGGAGAGACAGAGAGGGAGAAGCAAACTCCCCGCTGAGCAGGGAACCCGATGTGGGGCTCGATCCCAGGACCCTGGGATCATGACCTGAGCTGAAGGCAGACGCTTAACGACTGAGCCACCCAGGCGCCCCAGTAATGTACATTTCTAACAAGTTTCCCAAAGATGCTAATGCTGCTCTTCTGGAGAACTCACTTTAAGAACTGCTGCTTTAAAAATGGAATATTTGCATGTCTGAAAGACGTAAGTGTGTGAGTAAATGTAGAGTTAAAGGACCACAGGGTTATCTGGACTGGGGACTTGTTTGAGAGAACAGAGGCTGTGGGAGAGGCCAGACAAACTTCTGTTGATGAAGTCAGCTTAGCAATGAGGAAAAAGGCCCGTTCATCTAGAAAAGAAGTGAAAGGAGAAGATGAATGTCAAACCGGAGAAAGGGTTGGAGCAGAGAGGAAATGTGGAAGCTCACCCACATTGTCTTATTTTGGTTTGGTTGGTTGTTTTTATTTGTGGATTTTAAGGAAGGTAAAATTGTTTCCCAAATTGGGTAGAACTCCTGCAGACAGTGGGGAGGGCTCAGAAATCACACAGTGGATGTGTGCTGGGAATCCAGAGTGGTATTTAGATGACCATAGAACATCAGTGAAGGGCTGGTTGAAGTTTAAGGAATCCGGCTTTCCTCTGCAGGCCCAGTTCCCAGCCCATGAGAACAAGGTGCATTAATTATTCCATTTATTTTTATTTTTTAATTTTTTTAAAGATTTATTTATTTATTTTGGGGGGGGCAGAAGGAGAGAATCTCAAGCAGACTCCATGCTCAGCAAGGAGCCCAACATGGGGGGCTTGATCCCATGACCCATGAAATCATGACCTGAGCCCAAATCACAAGTCTGACGCTTAACCAACTGAGCCATCCAGGCACCCCTAATTATTCCAGGTAAATTGCAATAGGGTTTGATGGTATGGTTCATTTTACATATCAATTGCATGGTTAGGGGATGGCCGATTAGCTGAGAAAAAATTATTTCTGAATGTGTGTGTAAAGGTGTTTCTGGAAGAGATTAGAATTTGACTCAGTAGACTGAGTAAAAAGACGCACCCTCCCCAATGTGGGTAGGCATCATCCAATCCATTGTGGGCCCTGATGGAATAAAAAAGAGAAGGAAGTGAATCCCCTTTCTCTCTTCTACAGTTAGGGTGTCTACCTTTTCCTGCTCTCAGCTGTGAGAGCATCTGATCTTCTGGCCTTGGACTTGGACTGAATTATATACCACAGGCTTTCCTGGTTCTACAGCTCCCATATGGCAGATCATGGTACTTCTTGGCCTCGGTAACTGCATGAGCCAATTCCTATAATAAACCTCCTCTTAATATATATATATTATATATGTATATATACACATATATATAATATATATATGCCACTGGTTCTGTTTCTCTGGAGAATCTTGACTAATAACATAGAAATAAAATCTGCTGCCACTGATTTTAGCTATTCACTTGGCCATTTCCTTTTCTCGCTCATCCACTAAAAATGAGATCAGAGAACATCGCCTGCCAAAGAGATTAACTCATTTTAGCCTATAGACCTGGGAACAAGAGCAGGTCTAAACAAGTGTTTGTTATCTTCACCCACATATGGGCATCTATAAAGGCAAAGCCAAGGCTGACAGCCTGACCAGAGAAGTAGGCTGGGTTTGCAGGTGATCAGCAAAGTATGAGGTCAAACTCCACAGGGGGTAAAGTGAAGTTGGTTGAGCAGTTTCATCTCCATGATAGTGTGCTTCTGGGACACCTCTGGAAATTTCCTGAAGCCCTTGGTTAACTGTAGTCTGGGCCTAGTAGAGAGATGTTTCTACATAGGTGCTTAATGATCATTTTTTGTATGTGATCATTCTACCAGTATTTGACGAACAATTACTCCATTTCAGGAAGATTAGTAAGTATGGAGGGAAAGTAGAAATAAGGTACATCTCTGCCTTGCAACAGCTCAGTGTCATGGAGGAGACGATATAAAATAGAAATACGTGTAAAAAAGCCCCATGCCAAGTGAAAGGAGGGAACAGTTGATTTGGAGGGGAAGCTTAAAGAAAGACTAGAAGTTCTACAGACAGGTAGAGGAGGAAGAACAGCCTGAGCCATGGCAAGGAATTAGAAGAATGTATGTTTTTTTTTTTTTTCCCCTTGGGAGGGTGGCGGTAGAAAAATCAACCTTCTCTGATTTTCTATGATTCATCTAGAATAGCTCTTAGAGTCTTTCATGTTGTTTCGCTTACTAAACACAGCAATTCCGTGAATCCATCTTAAAGATGTGGAGAGTCTAAGATGTTCCAAATTTATAGGAAATCAGAGGAGCCAAAGACTTTACTAGCTTTTCTGGCAGAAAAAGCTAAGAAACCTAGGCAAGTTTTCTTACCTCTCTCTGCTTCTGTTTCTTTATCTGACAACTGAGAAAACAAAATTTGCCTCAGAGTGTTGTTGTGACATTAGCTGTTTTGTGAAGCGTCTAGTCCCTTCTCTGGCATCATGTTCCCGTTCAGGGAATCATAGCTATTCTTCTGTGTCTTCTTCTTCTCATATTATTATTAACTTGCCTAGGGTCATGCAATAACAGGGCTGTGATTTAGACCAAAGTTTCTTTAGATTCCAGAAGTCCTGCCTGTCCAAAGCCCATGCCTGTTTCTGCTCTGATCTTTAGCTATCTGTTAAGAGTAAAAGTGTGACACTTGGGATAAACCTCAGCCCCAGGTCTGAGGCAGCTGAATTCCTAAAAAGAGAAGGAGTTTTGCAACGTGACAGATCGAGACTTGAGTCTCCATCACATCACTTATAAGTAGTATGATTTTGAGCAAGTTGTTGAACCCCCCAGGACTTTCCCTTTCTGCAAAATGGCATACAGCCCTGCAGAGCTGGGGTGAGGACACCTGAGGTCCTGTCTATGCAGAATCTGGTCCAGCAAGTGATAGTCTTCTCTTGCCTTTGTCAGATTCATACAGAAACTTCTGCTCTGGCTTCTGCTGAACTCTCCCTACAAGGAGTGGACCATACCCTGAAAGAAGGTTCTAGTTCAGTCACAGCTGAAAATAACATCAAACTATTAGGAGGGGGGTTATATTTTTATTCCTGTAGAATTCTTTGTGTGTCTCTCTCAAGGTAACTGATGAAACAATGGAGAATATCCTTCATCCTTCCTTATCCCTACTGTCAATATTGTTCTAAGATTCAAAAAGCACTAGGGAAGAAGTTTCTAGGTAATTGACTTTAACTTCATATAAGCTGCATATGTAGTGATCCCTAGGTAACAAGATACTGGATATGATTTCACACTTTTTATCCATTGGATGGTTAATGTGTGCCAATGTCATCAGTCCAATGAAAGCAGATGGGAAATATAGCAAGCTTTTGCCCAATAAGAAGAAACGAGGGTTGGCTCAGTTGGAAGAGCATGCAACTCTCGATCTTGGGGTTGTGAGTTTAAGCCTCACGTTGGGTGTAGAGATTACTTAAATGAACAAATAAAAACTTAAGAAAAAAGAAGAAATGAGAACTCTTGATCATATCTTTCAGAACATGTCCACATGCTTCGAGGAAATGTCAAAATGGGCCATGTACCTCAGGGTTTGGAATCATTTGAAGTTCTTTAACATTTCTGCCTTTTCAAGAGAAAATTGCCATATAAATCACCTTATGTCCTTTGATAAGTCGTTATGTTCAAATACTAAACCTGATTCTTTGTTTTCTATTCTCAGATAAGAAATACCAAATAAAAACATTAAAAAATATCCCTACCAATTGGAAATATTCATAATGACATGATGCAGGCTATGTTTCTTTTATTGAGAAAGACTTTTCAAAAAATAAGACAAAAAATGCCATGCCAATCTCAGAAATATTGATCATTTATGGGGTAGATTATTCCTGGGCTCTGGTATGACCTATTGATTGAATGAGATACCTGTAACAAGCAAACATTAGTTATATATACATATACACATATTTTTAAAGATTTTATTTATTTATTTGTCAGAGAGAGAGAGAGAGCATAAGCAGGGGGAGTGGCAGGCAGAGGGAGAAGCAGGCTCCCCACTGAGCAGGGAGCCCGATGTGGGGCTCGATCCCAGGACCCTGTGACCATGACCTGAGCCGAAGGCAGATGCTTAACTGACTGAGCCACCCAGGCGTCCCAGTTACATCTTTAATTTTAAAAAATCAACATAAAAATCAAGGGGCTAAGATAATTTAAATCCCTTTAAGCAGTGAAAAAAAAAATGCTCATTCTTCTTGTGTTCTATGTCTTATGATACAAATGCTCCATATAATTTCCTGGATAATGTTTACCGGTCTGTCTGCCTATATGCTAATTTCAATAAATTTCTAAAGACCAAGCCCAGAGCCAATGGAAGGCAAGCTGTAATGCTGGGTCTATACTGACAGCTCATCAGAACAGGCCAAGCTCCCTTTTCTGCTCGGATGTCATCATTCTGTGACTATGAAAGCATAAAACTGGAGACTGTTTCAGCAGGTCATTGTCACTACAACTTGCTCAAACAGAAATAAAACAGCTTCCCGTGCTTATTGATCTTGCACTTTTTGCCATTTTTATGCTCTGTTGACCCGAAGCTCAGTAAGGATGTATTTTGTAAAAGGAGCTGAAAGTTTTCTTTCTCAGTAGATGAGACATTTCACATTTTGGCTGCATGCAAAAAACAACTTCATTTTTTTTTTCCTAAATGCATTCTCTCTGCGACTTTAAAAGAATAGTTGATCTTTAAGTAACACATGTGATATTAGTTTTTCCATTTTAAAATAATCACATTATTGCAGACATTTTAATAGCTGTAGAGGTTGCTATGTATTAACATGATTCATGGTCCTTGACAGTGCTGTGTCTGAAAATCCCCCAGGAATGCAAAATACAAAACTCCACACACGTTCAAATTTTACTGCCTGCAGCTAAAAGAAGGGAAAGAACTTAAAACTGTTGAAACCCTTCAACTTTAAAAGCATTAATAGATGGTCCCAGGGGATTAAATCTAAATCTTAATGTGTAAAAATCAAGTTAATAACCAGAGAGATTAATATGGCTGCATTTGATTATTGTGATAATGCAAACAATTAGTACTGCCAAAGTGAGATGTATTAGCCTCCTTCTTGCCCCTCACATCAGCAAGGCACTGGAAACAAATGGAAATAAAACATTTTACTCCAAGGTTTTCTATTGGTTTTTTTCTTTTTTTTCTTTCTGCCTTTGTCTTTCCTTCATTGTAGCTGACTCACTTTTGAAATTTTATTTCAGACCAGAATCATCAAATCTTTTCATTTTGAAACTACAATTTCTATAAAACTAATAGCAATCATCAGATATCATCGATTTCATAATGTCAGAAATGTATTCATGTATACTTCTTTAATATCAGTTACTTTCTAAATCTTCATGATAAAGGAAAACAGAAGGCTGTTGGGGGGGCGGAGTTTGAGGGGGAAATGGAAACAAAGAAAAGATAAAGGTAACATGGGAGGTATATATCATTTAGTTTTCAATTCTCAAGGCTTTTCAGGAGGCGACAACTGGCATCTTTGTAATTGTTTTACTTCATGTAGCAGTTTCTGGAGAAAGGGTGGCTTCTGGAGAAATCTGCGTGAGAGTACAGAATGTCTTCTCATTAGACAAGTTCCTACCTTTTCCTTAATCTTGTGCCAGGCAGAAAAATGGGCTTCGGGTTGGTGGGCAGTGGGAAAGAAATCACCATAAACAGAGGAGTTGGCTTAAAAGGAGTAAGTCTGGCTATGTGAATAAATGGATCAGATCTTGTGCCAACAATTAACTGATGCTAGAAAGACATCTGCCCTTCAAATGAAACTGACAGAAAAAAAATAGTTTAAAAGCCGGCTATAAATCCACGTGAAGCCTCCCCAATAAATAGGCATTGCGGTAAACAGAAGTCCATCTGAAGCATCATCCTATGCATATATATAGGATATATAGGACATACACTTACCTGGGTATGTTTTAGATCCTCAGAATTTTAAAATATTACCTTGCTATTAAAAGGTGAAATTAAGTTTAAAACGGGTGAAGGGTTAATACGATGTATTTTTAAGGAAATGAACACAAAGGAAGCTTAGAAAATGGACATTTTAGTGATTTATTTGGGTGGGGGGGCTCAGACGTGTTCTGGCCTATGTCACTTGAAACCTTTTATTTTGCTTCTCAGTTCAGATCTGTGTTGTGCATCAAATGGGTGTCCCATTCGTTATTTTTGTTTTCGCAGGGTCTTCGGGGAATTCCGGGGGACCATTTAATAAACCGCCACGACAATGGAAGAGTTGTTCACTTTGCCTCAGCAAAGTATCTGAGGAAAGTGTGTTTAGAGGTAGGGAGCGGGGATCTGTCAGTAGCTGCTGCTCGCTGAGCCAGGCAGCCTCGTGACAGTTACTAATATCAGCAGATTTAATGTGTTTAGTCTAGTTGTGAGGTTTGTGATGTGTTTTTGATTTCCTGCTTCAGAAATGCATTTTGGCTAGAAAACAGTGAGGCATACAATTCTTGTTCTTAGCATGCCACAGTCAGGAAATTGTTACCTTTGTACCCAATTTATATTACATCATAAGTTACCTATGCGCCGTTTGAGATTGTTACTTCTGGGTTATTCGATCAGTGTGCGAACATGAACTCAAAGGTAAGGACTGTGAGGCGTGTGAGTTTAGCCCGTGCCCACACCTAGGCTGTGTTAGGCTTCACAAAGTGCATTTTCCTTTCCTTTCTCCTGGATGCTTCAGTTTATCTTTATTCTCCAGGGACTACGAAATTGCCTCATTGTCTTTTAAAATCTTTAACATTCTCTCTTGCTTTAGAACCAATTTGGAAATGAATACACAAACCACCTGCACAACCCGAACAGAGCACTTTTCTTATTTCTTTTTATAGCAGTGAGTGGTTTATGCACCTTTCTTTTCTTTGCAACTCTTAAACATATTTTGTCCCTTTTCTTGGTATCAATTTAAAGACATCAAAGAGGGGGGAGAAACCTCATAGTGGGCTCTTGCACTCTGCAGACTTTCTAGTTTTGTCTTAACTTATTGTTCTGTTTCATGCTTGGTGGTAAGTAGTCAGATTCTATTTTTGACATGGAGTTTTGCTTTGTGGTGCATTATGTTAGGAGAGCTTGGGGTGCAGGGCTGGAATAACTATTATTTTGTAGTGTAGAAATCAGATTTATTTTAAATATTTAGATGTTTAGCAGCCATGCAT
This sequence comes from Mirounga leonina, assembly GCF_011800145.1. NCBI lineage: Eukaryota > Metazoa > Chordata > Mammalia > Carnivora > Phocidae > Mirounga > Mirounga leonina. The sequence continues at coordinate 45,234,989 of NW_023270854.1, forward strand.
TGATAACTATACTTCACTCTTAATTCGGTGCTGGAAAAAAGAAATTGAAGAGAGATATTTAAAAATAATTTTGCTAGGACGTATTTGTATTTCATTTGGGGGTTTAAAAAATAATGTCATTTTAGCCTCAAAAGCTTTTTATTAATATACTTATAAATCATCAATCAGCATACTCATACATCAGTATGTAAATAACAGAAGTTGCAGAAAACATATTGAAAAAGCAGTAAATGCATACTGAGAGAAAAGCTTGCATGCTCCATTCAAGGACATCCTTCTAATACTAGTTAATGAAACAGCAAAAAAAAATATAGAACAATTACATATTTTTAAAGCGAAGACAACTGACTTTTTTTTTTTTTAATTTAAGAACTATAAGAAAATCTCAGAGAAAAGTGTGAGAAAGTGGGAGGTCAACTCACCACCTCACCTCAATTCAGGGACAACTTCTATCACTTTTATGTATCTCCTTTGTCTATGGGAAATAGCATTAGGCTTTTCATGTTAAGAACACACTTTATATTTTGTAATTTCAGAGTTCAAAAAGGAGAGATCTTGTATTTTTTAAATAGAAAGAAGTCTTAAAACCAAGCCTACCTGAAGGGGAATTGAGGGCACAATCAGGTCTGTCTTCCAGCCGCCAGGTCAGTGGGCCACTGGGATGCACCCATCTTCCCAGGGGCAGGAGGATTTCCCACTGTTTTTCCAGGAGTGACCTAGAAGGAGGTTAATGATTCTGAAGAAGGACTTTCCCCTCAGGGAAAATTTAATCTTGTGACCTTTTTCTCTATCTGTCCATTTCTTTTAAGTCCTAGACTCCCTTCATTTAACTTACATCAAGCTGTTTTATTTTCTTCAAAAACATGGTTGAAGTGACTGCTTGGCTTTCATTTAACCCTTGAACTGAATGCATTTCAAAATGAAATTTCTGTGCGGAGGATAAGCTTCATGTTCTTTCTAATCTCTATATTTCCCTCAAAAAAAAAAAAAATCATCAATCCTTATAAACAGTGTGATAGGGAAGTCCAGAAACAAATGCTGTTTGTGTTACTCTTATAATCGTCTTTCCTAGCAGCTGCACACACAAAGGCAAGAGATTCAGAATAAAGCAGTGCTTGATTAATTGATAAATTCTTTAAAAATATTGTTTGGGATGTGTATGTGTGTTTTTGTGTGTATGTATGATGACTGGATTTTCTGATGTGCTCAGAGTGCTAAGATCATTACAAGGAAATTTTTAGTAAGAAATACGTAAATGATGACAAGATCCCTTCACAGAGAATTTAAAATTACGAAAAAAAAATCAGCTTTATCTAGCCAGTTTCACTTTTTTTCCTATCCGAAATATGCAGACATTAATAGATCAAATTCAGTGTCAGAATACAGTAAAATAAAACTATAATTATTTTATTATTCTCATGGGTTCAGACTCACGGGTGCAATGAGTTCTTAAGGGTAAAGTGAAAACAGAAACTGCCTTGTGCTCAAAGTTGTTAGTTTTTTAAAAACAACTTTTTATTCTGCCACAGACCCAGGACATTTTCAGCACGATCATATTACTCACTTTTACTGCCAACATAAATTAAAATAAATATTTCTTAATTTTTAGCATTATAATGTTCCATTTTGGAAACAGTAAATCCAGAACACTGTGATTCCTGTGAACGTATAACACAGCCTATGCATAGATTCTCTAATATTTAATATGCTGTATTGCCCAGAGAATTCTGGTTTTATCTCTTGGGGTAAATGCCATTCGGAGGCAGCTGAAGGTAGAACTACCAAAGAAAGCGTCAGCTGTTCAGCTAGTCGATTTTCTGTGGGCTCTATCACTCCAGTAAGCATGGACTGAGAATGTGCACTCAGCATAAATGATAACCAGGACCAGTCTTTGCCCTTAGGGTATCCTGAAATCTGTGGAAACCATCACCATCATGGGGTAATTAAAGACCAATTACCTGTGAATTGCAGGAGTACTGACTATGAGTACAACAAAAGGGAAAAGCAACAATAGTAAATAAACAATATCATTTTACAAAGTGCACCTTTACATACACCATTATAATTTCTTTTTTTTTTTTTTTTAAGATTTTATTTATTTGAGAGACAGAGAGAGAGAATGGGGTGGGGGCCGAGGGAGAGGGAAAGAACCTCGAACAGACTCCACACCAAACATGAGCCTGATGGGGGTCGATCCCACGACCCTGATCATGACCCTGAGATCATGACCTGAGCCAAAACCAGGAGTTGGATGCTTAACTGACAGAGCTACCCAGGTGCCCCACACCATTATAATTTCTGCGAGTTACTTGAGGCTTCAAGTTTTCAAGAATAATAATACCTTTCCCATACCTCACAGGGTTGTTGGGGAAATCTGATTATATGGAAATGTTATATGCCTGGCACTGAGTCAATAGCTTGAGAGGTAAGGAAACCGAAGGCCAGAGAAGTTACACAACTTGCCTAGGGTAAGATAAGTAATTCAGTGGCAAAGCTAAGATTGCTTTACTTTCTTCTGTCAGTGTCCAATGTCTGACATTATCCAAATTAGCAAGTCCTAGACCAAGCTTGCTATCTTCTTCAGCAATTGTTCTTCTTTTGCTACATCCTAATTTGGCTGATGCATTCCTGTTCCCTGATCTACTCAGGCCACAGTTCTGGAGGCATCATTTCTTCCTTCATTTGTCACTCAACCAATCACCAAGGCTTAGGTTCAATCCATAGATTACCCCTGAATGATTTGCAATGGCTATGCCTACTGTCAGTGCCCTTACTTTGAGTTCTGACTTTCAACATGCCTGACTCACCCTAATCCTCCCTAATTGGTCTTTGCCTTTCTCTTTTCCTCTTCCATGCACCCTACCATAGGGGTCTTTCCAGAACACAAATCTGATCCTATTATTCCTCTGCTTAAAGCCTTCAAGGACTCCCTGTTCCAGCTCCCACCATGCCTCCCAATGCAGTCTTCCCACTTCTCACCCTAGCTGTTCCAGACTATTTGTAGATCTCTGCTAGTCCACATTTCCATCCTTTGCATATTGTGTACTCTCTCTCTCTTTTTAAAAGACTTTATTTATTTATTTACTTGAGAGAGAGAATGAGGGAGAGAGAGAGAGCACAGGAGCAGGGGCAGAGGGAAAGGGAGAAGCAGACTTCCTGATGAGCAGGGAGCCCGACACAGGGCTTGATCCCAGGGCCCTGGGATCATGACCTGAGCTGAAGGTGGACACTTAACCAACTGAGCCACCCAGGCGCCCCTATTGTGAGAAGGCAGAAGACAGCTGACTTTTTTTTTTTTCAATTTGAGAACTATAAGAAAATCTCAGAGAAAAGTGTGAGAAAGTTGGGAGAAGGCAGAGAAAAACTGATGATTCTGGAAAGATAGGGGTCATTGATAACCTCCCATGCACAGAGTCCTAGAGACATAGTCAAGGGCATGAAACAGGAATGGATCATCAGGATTCTGGAAGAGAGGCTTAAGATCATGCAGATCTGAATTTTGAAATGTTAAATTACTTTTAAATTATTCTTTTTATCTATAATTGACTATTAGCAGTCTTTGAAAGATATACATTTTAGTCTATAATCTAGGAGTATAAATTTCAGAAGCTTATTTGTAACAAGTAATGATTGCTTTAATTCTTTTTCTTTTTTTGGTTGTAATGCTAGAGATACAATTTCAAAGTGTGCCCCTACTTCTAGTGTTCCAAGGTTGATAAACAAAACTCTCCCTTTATTTTCCTCTCTCTCCCTCTCAACCTTTCCCTCCCTCTCTCCCTCCCTCTCTCTCTATATATATATTTTACCATATACTTTACAATTATAATGTGTTATCAAATGACTAGTTGCCCACCACTCAGACTATTTTAGGCTGAAGAATACAAATAATTATAACCCTTTGCAGAAACATGGGGTCAACCTTTTATGGTAGCACAGACTGGCCTTGCACAAAGGCTGCTGAGAAAGTAAGGGCTGGCTCAAATCCAACTGGCACTTTACTCCCCCAAAAAGGGGCTGAGGCCAGGGGCTATGTCCACCAAAGAGGACCTCTCCATCCAGTTCACACCAAGGTGCTGTTTGGGCTAACACTGCCCTGCAGAAACACCTCTATCATCATTTTATTTTATATGCCTTTCCCCTGACCTTTCCCTGCTCAGTTAGTTTTTTATTAAAGCGAAGCAACCAGAATTACAGCAATATTTCAGCAGTAGATGCCCAATGACTTTATGTAAGAGTTTGCCGCAATTTCCTAGTATTTTGTTGACTTTTCGATGAAGGCACACAAAACATACTTCTTTCTCATTGGCCACATTTCAAGTGCTCATAGCCACATGTAGCTATTGGCTACCATAATGTGCAGCAGGGAAAACATTTCCATTATTGTAGAAAGTTCCACTGGACAGTGCTATCCTAGAGGGATGAGACCAATGATAATAAACAAACAAGTGAACAAGGTAATTTCAGATAGCGGTAAGTAGAACGAAGGAAACCGAATAGATGTGATGGAGGGCAGAGGAAGTGTACAGGATGCTGAATGCTGGAAAGCAGAAGCCAGGCAAAGCTCTGGGGGCTGATCCTCCCAGGCAGAGAGCACAGTAAGTGCAAAGGCCCTGAGGTGAGAAAGAGTTTGGCATGTTTGAGAAATGGAAAGGTCAGTGTAGTGTGGGCTCAGTGAGGCAGGAGAGGCGGGTGGAAAGATAGCAAGTCAGAGAGGTGCAGGGGCCATATCCTGCAGGGCCGTATATGCTATGGTAAGGGGCCTGGATTTTGGTCTAATTGCAATGGAAAAACACTGGAGAATTTTAAACAAGGAGTGACATGACCCGATCTGTATTTTTAAAAGACTCTTCTGGCCACTTGAAGCAGATCTTATAAAGGTGAATTTCCAGGTCTGGCCAGATAAGGGGATAAATATAAAAATGTTATGATAAAGGAGTCTATGTGTATATTTTAAATTGTGTATTCATTAGTGCCACATTTGTGTGCTAGCCTTAAATCATTTTTTTTAAAGATTTTATTTATTTATCTGACAGAGAGAGACATAGCGAGAGAGGGAACACAAGCAGGGGGAGGGGGAGAGGGAGAAGCAGGCTCCCCGCAGAGCAGGGAGCCCGATGTGGGGCTCGATCCCAGGACCCTGGGATCATGACCTGAGCTGAAGGCAGACACTTAATAACTGAACCACCCAGGCGTCCCCCTTAAATCATTTCTAAAAACTAAAACTTTGTGTGGACCTGTTGAAAAAGATGAATACAAGTTCTGTCTAAGAAAGAATAGCAGGTCTGCAGCTAAGATGGGGCTTAGAGTTCTGTTTCACAGGCGGTCCTTTTTCTCTGCCCTCTGTGGGGACGGCAGAGCACCAAGAGGTGCTTAGGACATCTGCAAGTGGATCAATGATGGAACATGGGGAGCTCGGCCCAGTCAGAGGAGCGACATCCTTCTGGAGGCGCCTGAGAAAGTTCTAAACATGACATCGGCCAAACAACCAGGTGGCAAATCATAAACCAGCACAAAAAGAGAGGAGTGAAGTCATAGGTGTGGAAAGAGCTGGTAGTAGAGAAATTTAATATCTTAAAAACGGAAAGGCAAGAGAGGGCAACATTTTGGAATATGTAGTAATCCTCTAGGTGTGTTACTCTAGGATCCAGAGTTAAAAAGGAAAAAAAAAAAAAGTTAGCAAGGGAAAAAGGTATCCCAAGATAAGTTTCTGATGTGAGGAAGAGCAAATGATTCTTCAACAATATGGGAACACCAGTAATGGCCTCTGTTAAAACTATGTTGTATCCATCTTTTTAAAAAAATAATCGAAGATGATTCTTCTGTTAACTAGCTCTGTGACTTGGAGCAAATCCCTCAGCGTCTGAGATTTGGTTTCTGTACCAGTAAATAAGAGGCTTAAGGTTCGTTTTTATGCCTCTGAGACATCTCTCTCAGGTCTAAAATGGAGATGGTTTATTGAAATGCCAAGAAGTTCCTTTTAGAAGAATAACACAGAAAGTAAGAAAAGAAGAAAAGAAAGAAATTTTTTGTTACAGAACTTTGTGCTAATAGCTTTAATTAAACCAAAGGCAATAACAGTAGCCGGAAACAGGAGCTGGAGATGAGATACTTGTATAGCTAAAGAGATACTGTACCATTATGTGTATTGAGAAACATTGTAAATGCAAGAAAGACAAGATAGGGATAACCCATTTAACTGGAAACACTGCAGGTTCCGAGGCTGGCCACATATTTACTGTGTATATTGCTCCAAGAAGAATTTAACTTTGGAAAAGGCTCATGAGGAAGGGCTTCAAGGACAGAAAATAGGAGCAATAGGGCAGAAATGAAAGGCTGCGTGGCATTTGCTTCTTACAAGCTCTGCACTTTCATACCACTAGCCCACGCGATGTCTCTGTGCACCTTCTTCTGGGCTGATGCAACTGTGTGCTGGGCTATCAGTAGTAACATACAGAATGTGCGCTGGATTTCAGCCCCCATTCATCTCTTTGTGAACAACCCACAAAACTGATGACTTTACTTAGCTCTGTGCCTCAAATAGCTTTCCCCAGTTCTGTCTGGCAAAACCCTCCTCATCCTTCAAGAGCCAGGGTGAAAGCCACCTCGTCTGTGAAGCCTGCTTCAACCTTCTCAAGCAGGATCGATCTCTCCAATTGTTATGCTCTCAAGCAATTTGGTTATCCTCTTAGGACTGTGCCTATCATGTTTAATTACAGTTGTTGTTTTTGTTTTTTAAAGAAGTTTTCTTTCTTTGCTGGATCTTGAACTCCTGAGGGCAGGATTCAGCTCATACAGTTCTAATCAGAGAATAAATATGTAATAAATGTGCATTGAATTAATGATGCATGGTTGAAAATTCTAGTCGAAATGAAGCAAAATAGGCAGAAAAAGATGAAGGAGAGAAAGTCTTCAGTAAGATAGAGGTGCAAATATGAGGTTCAGTAGGAGAAGACTCAAAGAGCTTTAAAGTAGTTGGGTAGGAAGAATAAAGAATGTCAAAAGAAAGAGAATGTGAAGAAGGAAAGATGGCGAATAGAGAAAGCCAGCAACTTAAAAGATAAAAATGATCAGAACGCAAGCAAAGATGGGAGTAGAGGGAGGAGCTCAAGAAAAATCCAGGAAAACAAGCAAAAGAGGATCATTATCTCCACCACAAGGTTGGAGAAATGTGGAAAGAAGAAAGAAGGAAGGCCCAGGAAAAATACTCTATCATCTATCTATCTATCTATCTATCTATCTATCTATCTATCTATCTATC
>NW_023270854.1:45242256-45253006 GCF_011800145.1 Mirounga leonina
ATCTATCTATCTATCTATCTATCTATCTATCTATCTATCTATCTATCTATCTATCATCTATCTATCGAGAGGGGGAAGAATCCAGATTATGGGGATTAGGATTAATGGGTCAATTTTTGTTGGGACTGAAAATAAATAGTTAAAAATATAGGGAAGAGAGGGAAGATTAATATTCAAAATAATCAGTTCCAAGTGTAGGGTACCATTGTGAGACCTTGCAAGAGGAAAAACTCGGATTGCTCTTGGAAAATGCATGTGGCAGAAAAAGAAAATGCCAGGCATTGACTTTACAGTGGGTACCAGGTCCCGCACTGGATGCTTTGTAAATGTATTTCTTTAGACTAAAAGTGTTAATCTTGGCCTTTTCATTCCTGACAAATGAAAGCACATAAACATGCTCTTTTAGTTCTTCACACACCTGACTAGCAAATGGACTATAATAACTGGCAAGTGGGTGGTGAAAAAGGAATAGCTGTTAATATCTAAGCATGGACTATTATTTTAGACAGTTTGTACTAAAAAGGGAATCCATTTAGTGAAAGTTTAAAAAGAAAAACAAAATTACCTAAAAGAGAATGCTAAAGCATGACCATTTGTCAGTTTTGGCCCCTTAGCATCCTACTCCTTTTCTCTTTGGGGAAATACCACCTATCGTGATTTCAGAGGGAGGTAGGAATTCATCTCCATCTCCTATAAGGTGGGCAGACAGTCCTTGCCTCTGAGCTCTGACAGGCGGAGCAGGTGTGTGACCTCAGCTCAGCCAAAGGATGCCCCACTCTGAACTTGGGATCTTTAGGGAAGGATGTAAAAGGCCAGAATGGCTAGAGATCATGCATAGTGGCGGCAGTGAAATACAAAGTCTAGCAGTGCCCAAGTACCCTGCAACATGATGTCCTCACCAAAGTCCCTGATGCGGGACCTTGACTGAGCTTTGACAGATTTTAGCTTCTCTTGCTGCTTGTGCCTTCCCTGAACATCCTTCTTCAGTCTTCCTCAATTCTCTTAGCTACCTGCTACCCTTTTAAGAGATTGTTTTTGTGTTTGAGTTTGCCTAAATTAGTTACTGGAAAGCCTCCTGTAGACTGAATGTTTGTGTCCCCCCAAATCCATACATTAAATCCTAATACCCAATGTGATGGTACTTGGAGATGGGAGCGCCTTGGAGGTGATTAGGTCATAACGGCGGATCTCTCATGGATGGAATTAGTGCCCTTATACCATAGGCCCCAGAGAGGTCCTTGCCCTTTCTACCATGTGAGGACATAATAAGAAGACAGCCATGTAGGCACCAGGAAGCAAACGCTTACCAAACACTGAATCTCCTGGCACCTTGATCTTGAACTTCCAGCCTCCGGAACGGTGAGAAGTAAATTTCTGTTTATAAGTTACCCAGTGTATGCTATTGTATTATCAAAGCTTGAAAGACCAACACAAAACTCAGGTGTGTATGCAGTAGGGCCCCCTCCTCCATGGGGGACTCATTCTAAGTCTCCCAGTAGGATGCCTGAAACCTCAGATAGTGCCAAACCCTATATATACTATGTTTTTTCCTATACATACATGCCTACCATAAAGTTTAACTTCTAAATTAAGCATAGTGTAAGATTAACAACAACTAATAATAAAATAGAATGATTGTAACAATATACCATAATAGAAGTTATATGAATGTGGTCTCTCTCTCAAAATACCTTATGTACTGAACTTACATTTCCTCTTCTTGCCGTGATGTGAGATGACAAAATGCCTATGTAATGAGATGAAGTGAGGTGAGTGGCATAAGCTTTGTGATATAGCATTAGGTTATTATTAACTTCTTCTTTTTTTTTTTTTTTTTCATTTGACATGACAGAGTGCGAGCATAAGCAGGGGGAGCAGCAGGCAGAGGGAGAAGCAGGCTCCCTGCTGAGCAAGAAGCCCGATGCGGGACTCGATCCCAGGACCCCGGGATCATGACCTGAGCCGAAGGCAGACCCTTCACCAACTGAGCCACCCAGGCATCCCGAGGTTACAATTGACTTCTGATGCTAAGTCAGAAGGATCATTTGCGTCGGGACCTTGGTTGACTGGGAGTAAATGAAATGGTGAAAAGTGAAGCCATGGATAAAGGGGGATTACTGTGTAAGTTATCTCTTTTGTGTAACAAATACCCCTAAACTCAGAGACATAAACAACAGTTTCTGTGGGGCAGGATTCTGGGAGCAACTTAGCTGGGTCTTCTGGCTATGGGTCTCTCACAAGGTTGCAATGAAGGTGTCAGCCAGGACTACGGGGGGTGGGGAGATCTCATTTGAAGGCTTGACTGGATGAGGAGCCATTTCCAAGCTCACTTATGTAGTTGTTGGTGGGGTTCAGGTTCTCGTGGGGTGTTGGACAGAGGGACCCAGTGTCATGCTGATTGTTGATCGGAGGCCTCCCTTGTTTCCTTGTTATGTGAGTCTCTGCATAGCGCATCTTACAGTATGGCAGGTAAAGTCTCGGAGCAAGCAAGAAAAGCCAGAGAGAGAGAGAGAGAGAGAGAGAGAGAGAGAGGAACTTCTGTTATCTGAACTCAGAAATAGCATCCCATCATTTCGCTATATTCTGTTTGTTTGAAGTAGCTCACTAGGTGCAGCCCAGACTAAGGGGTTGGGATGACATAAAAGCATGAGTACAAGAAGGCAGGCTCTTTGGGAACCATCTTGGAAGCTGCCCATCACACCGTGATCAACACACATGATCTCTGTGGGTACTTTAGGCACATGGTGGGGAGCCAGGTGAGGGTAGAACACAGGAAAAAAGTGGGAAAGAATCAAGAAATTCAGGAAAAAGTAAAACTTTTATGGAATCCATACAAAATAGGTTATTGAAAATATTTCTTAAGAATAAACAGAGAAGGATATGGGAAATTTGAACCTCTTAGGTCAACAAGTTACATCCTGAACCTCTTAGGTCAACAAGTTACATCAGAGTTTATACCATCAGAAGTATGCATTAATAGCTGACACAACACTTAGCCTGTAATAAATAGGAGAAAGGGGAAAAGTACTTACTATAGTCACCAGAAGGGAGACAGGCAGAATTTCTAGGAAACACCCAGAAGAAAGCATTCCACAAAATAGGGCATGATTTAGTGTTAAACTATGAAAACGCAGGGTTTAACATCCAAATGCATGAGGTGGAGACGTGATGGGGAAACTGGCCAATTTGAAGGCAGGTAAAAATCATTAAAGAAGAACGGTAAGATTGATGATGTGGGCGTGTTTCTGTACCAGCAATATAAATCCATTTGGAAAACTATGCAGTGAATTGAAAGCCAGTCCATATGTCTAGTCAATAAGAAAAAGGAAATCAGCTCACAGAACTCTGTTCATATGCAGTTGATGCATCAGAAGGTAGATTGCAACTTCCAACTATAATGAATATTTGTAGACAGTCAGAGTACAGAGTCAATAGAAAATAAATGCAGAAGCATGCTGGTAAGAATGGAGAAAAAAAAGGGGGAAATTAGGGAAGGAGGCCCCTTTGAATTCCTAAGGGTATGTTTGGGAGAAAGAATCATGCAAGACAAAATTAAGAAGAGAGGCTGGAGGAAGGCAAGGAGAAAATAAAAACTTGGGAAATACAGGGGCCGGGGTCCCTATGGAGCTGATTCTGCCTCATCAAACGTTTTTAATTCCATTTTTTATACATAAGTTATAACTGGCAACCTCTGTTGAGACTGTTTTTTTATTGCCTTATGGAAAAGCAAGGCCAACATGATTAAAAGGCAATGTATTCTCTTCCCAAGGAAGGGGAGCTGGGAATGATGAAGCCAAGGCTTTTCTTCAGAGTGACATTTTTATGTTACAATTTTAATAAAAAATAAAGAAAAGGAGTACGAAGATTAGGGAAAACATTTTAGGTTTCATCTTCCTCACTTTGAATGATAGTGGGAGGGGTCAGTGCCCTTTAAGAAGAGAAACGTGATCCCTTAGAAAGGGGCAGGATATGAAAACAACAAAACAGCAACACAGAAATTATCACGTGGGGCATAAAGAGGAGGGATGTGAATACCCCAAACGGATAATACTAGATAGATATCCTAAGAGAATACCATTCAAATAATGTAAGGTCTGGATGTTATGGGAATAATGATATGAAATAGAAACTGCTATATTTTGCAAGTATATGAAGTTTCTACGGTTTGCAGTGGCCTGGTAATATCAGTCAAAAAGAACAAATGAGGGCTTGGAAACCTAGTGGCCAAAGGAAATAAGATATTTTTCTTTAAAGAGGGGACAAGCCCAGAGAAAGACAAATACCATATGATATTCACTCATTTGTGGAATTTAAGAAACAAAACAAATGAACAAAGGAAGAGAAGAGAGACCAATCAAGAAACAGACTTTTAACTCTAGAGAGCAAACCGATGGTGACCACAGGGAAGGTGGGTAGGAGGAGGGGGAAACTGGTGATGGAAATTAAGAGTACACTTCTCATGATGAGCACTGAGTCATGTCTAGAACTGCTGAATCATTATATTGTACAGCTGAAACTAATATAACACTGTATGTTAACTACACTGGAATTAAAATTAAAATAAATTAAAAAAGATTTGGCAATTAAAAAATAAAAAGAGGAGACTAGCCATGAATAAGGGCCAAAGGACTATACACAGAAAGATGAAAAACTCTGATACGAATTGTGTGATTAGAATTTTCCCTTTAAAAGAATATCGACTCCCACCTATTATGTATTGAGCCTTCGAGAGTCCCAGTGTTGAGGGTCAAATTGCATCAGTGGCATGTGTCCACATGGTGTCAAAGGTGAGACTGAGAATGATCACTCTTTCTCTGTTTTATATTGGTATCCACTTATTTCTCCATCTATATTTTGACCAACTTGAGAAATTTCTTTGGAAATTCCCAAATAGGGAGTTATGACTATGAACACTACTAACCTCACATGGTCTTAGCAACAGGAATAGGAAAAAAGAGAGGTCAGAAAAGCTTTCATTCAAAAAAATTTACTTACTTTTGAATTTGGTGATTTTATATTTATAAGCATGAAGCTATCAAAATCACAAACGGTAATATTGGCACGGTGGGCAGACAAGAATGGGATGTCTGTATGCAGATAAAACTTAAGTCGATCTGACATTCTCTCATTAGAATTCGCTATTAATTGATATCTCTGCATGTCTTAATTATAGTGGTAATGAAGGTTCATAAATATTAATTCAAAGGTACCATAATTTGTGAAGTACCTTCTGAATCATCAAAGACAGGTTAGGTGCTGTTCACTCCAACTTCAGAGATAAGTGAATTTATGGTGTTGTAATTTTTTGAAAAGTGTTAATCCATATAATATAGATCATCCATTTTCAGGCTGCAGGATAGCAAATAGTTTATTCTGTTTAACTCTGAACAATTCCCAAACATATATAAGAAAAATCCCTATTCCTAAAAATGCTGTTATTTTTATACCATGTCTCTAGTGTATATCTATCTCACTATAGCATAAGAAGTATGCTTCTTATAATAGGAACATCTCCCCCTTTCTGAAACCCCAGCTTTATAAGAATCTTTGCTGCATTTTCATAGAAGGCTAAAGAAAAAAAAATTCTCAAAAATTTTTTGAGATCAAGTGAGATCAAATTATAGTGTTTGAATTCCTCGAAAATAAGATGCTAGAAAGCCATGATATAGATCATCATTTCTTTTAATGAAGAGAAATACTATTCATTTATTCTAACACCAGTATAGCACAGCAAAAATATATCTACATAATTTTAAAAATTAACTTCCAAATGACTGATGCTCAGGGATGGTTACGCTATGGATAGCTTCTAACTTTTATATTTAAATTTTATCCTTTTTCTTAATTGTAGTTGCCACTCACCACTATTGGGTTTCTTTTACTTATGTCCAGATTTTAATGGCCAATATTTTGGTTTTTGCATGCTGTAGTGCTAACCATATGTCCTGGTATTTTAATAATTATGTTAAACTATGATAACCGAAGAACCTACTTGTCCTCATTTGTACAAGAACTTAAATATAAAAAATTTGAGGTATAAAACAAATGACATGATCCAATTTAAGTGTGTAAAATTAATTCAGGTGTAGCATCTAAAACTTTAAAAATATTTATCCATAGACATCATTATGTAGACATAACGCAAAAAATTTTGATTATTATAAATTTTTCAAAATGGGAGAAACGTAATGTTTAGGAAATGTGACTATTCCCTCTTTATTTCATTATCTACAAATTTTATAGTTCTAATTACAGTGATTATTTTTAGTTTGTGCCAATAAGTTCTACAAACACCTAATATTGGTAACACTTCAAAAGATGGATTCAATCTCTTAACTGCTTTTTTCCTTTATGGTCTCTTTTAATGGTACATGCTCATTTTTTGTTAGCTGATAACTTAAAAATATCCTTACATTCTTTAGAATTTTCAAATGAATACTACCTGGTTTTTCTAATGTGCTACAACCTATTTCCTTGAGATGTTGCCTCACCTTTTAAAAATACCTTCAAAAGTATCTTTTGTTACTTGCGAATGTCATTCTAGTATAAGACCTCTGTTTTCTCTTTACAACTTCTATAGTAAAGAAAGGATTTCCCCTCTTTTTTAATTGTTTCAGTGGATCAACAAGGCCCATTGGGTTGCTTATGAAGGTCTCAGAAAGAAAAGATGACTGTGACAAACTATGAGCGTTAAATGCTACTATACATGATACAATTAAAATTTTAAAATTTCGCTGAATGACACATAATCGTAACATAAATGTAAGTTATGGAAGTTATATAAGCACAGCATAAATGATGTATACTGTGCAATTTTTAAAACATTCCTTTCTTGATATATTTTATCACAAAATAGAAAAGTGCTTATGCACATATATCTGCAATTTTAAAAAGGGACTTAATGACTCAGATTTTATGAAGGGAAAAAAATGTCAAGTTAATAAGACTTAGTGAAAAAAAAAGACTGAAAACAGAATTTATTATTCATAATGGCAAAATACATTTGCTATATTTATGTATTCAGTACAGACTTTCCCATGTGAAGTTCTTAAACGATTTTGCAGTCAAATATTACTACCCATTTTGTAGATTAAGAAAAGTGGTGGGGGATGGTTATGGGAATAGGGGATGGGTATCAAGTAATTTATGGAGGATGACACAGTGGACGAGTAAAGGAACTGGGAACAAATAATAGTTTCTGTGTGCTAAAAACATTGCCTTCCCATATGTATCACTGACATTTTGCACAAATGTCGATAAACATGTCAACAAACGTTAATTTAAAAGCCTCTTTTACATCGTTCTAATGTTAATATGTTAATATGCTAGTATACACATGTGTGTGTATGTAACACATACATATTTTATATATAAAACACATTTATAGTTTACACACACACACACACAAGACTCAGATGGGTTTTGATGTAACTTTGCCCCTTCATATGATTTTAAAGGTCTTTATAAATGATCCTCCTTAGAAAGCTTCTGGGAAGTAATAGGGCATATTACTCAGGCAGATAGTACACTTAGATTTGAAGTAAACTTGTAATACCTTTTAAAAAATCTGGAACCAATCTTTAGAACAATCTGAAAATGTTACCTAAAATTGTAACACAGTATAGATAAGTAAAAGAAAGTAAAACATATGTTAAAGATATATTTTTTTAAATCATGAAGACTGTTTTCTTTGAAATTGGTTTAGACTCCAGATTGCAACTTTGACACTATGACTTAAAACATACCAAAGAGATTTATGTTTTGCAATTGACATTTTAAATTGAAGATTTACTTGAACTGGTACCTAATATGTTTTGTGTAATTAATTCCTTTGAGGTCAGTTTTCATAGACACAGAACTCCTTTAACATTAATCCCTCCTTTAGCAATATCTTTATTGTTGGAATTTGCAATTGAAAAAAAAAAGTTAATCTTTTTCAAAGGAGGTTTTCAGTCCCAGGTATTTTATTTGTTTCACTGACAGAAGATTTTCTTAAAAATGCAAAATATCTTAAAAGGGGATACTATGGAGTCAGTGTAAGAAAAAAGGTGGAAATTAAATAAATCAGGCATTAATAAGACATGGAAAGTTTAATTATATGCTTAAGTTCTTAATGAAGGGACTGAATAATGGAGGGTCTGTCTCATTTTAAACTTTAGACTATTATTCAAGTTATCTGTACACAACACTTAAAACTCATAAGCCTTATATATTTATCTTTTCTATTTATTTATGGAATTTTGCATAAATTACCTCGTGGATAACATAATTTGATGGATGATGGTGTTCAATAAACTGTTGTTGCATGAATGACATTTTGATTGTAGCTTAATTTCCAGTTTTGATTTAAGAATGGGAAAAATATAGCTAAAAGTTGGGACATAAGTAACTGAGCAGATAGTGGTTTGCTATCCCCCAAATAAATTTTATTAAGCAAGAAAATGTTTTCTAATTAGGCATGCTTACATATTCCCAGTTGTTAATTATGTTCTCTTGTGTTGGCAAATGAAAGACGGAAACACAATTTTCCTTCTTTAGCATCTCTGTAGCCTTTATCATATATATTGGATAGTTTGTATATTCTTGGTGTCTATTTACTTATAGAGCATGGAAAGTAATTTTGAGTCTACTCAGCACTGCTTAATGAAAGCGAGCACTCACCAATTCCATGTAATTGATTAATTCACATGGCATATAATGGTAAGGAATGCTGAATCAGTAGGTTTTGTCTACCAGGGTAATACTTGGCCCTTCAAAAGGTGGGATGGTCATGTTTGTCTTGGGCTTCCAGACACCTTAATGAGTCATAAGAAAATACTTGTCCTGTCTTAAAAAAAATTCTTTTTACATGTTATGTGTTATTACTCCATCCATGAACAATGGCACTCAAGTATTTGCAAAGTTGATGTTTTTTACTCAGAGTCTTGATGGTGGCTTGGGCTCATGAATAGATTTTGGAGTTTATGTTTAGAGAAATAATTAGTGGTTTTCTTCCCCCCCCCACCCCAGACATTTATATTGAACTTAAAATATTTAAAGAAATCTTGCAAAAACATTTTCTCTGTGTAGATTATTTTGTGAGATTAGGTAAAAAGTTATTTTTGTCTTTTGGAGGGTTGGCACTTTAACTCCCCCTAGAAATACTATGTAGTACTATCCCAAACTGGCATCTGAGACTCTTGAAACAGATCTACATTCTCTGATCTAAGGGTTTTATTCATCTCTTACAGAGGAAGGCAAGAGAAATATTAACACTGGGAAGAGAAAGAACAATCACAGACTAAAATAGACAAAGTAGTATATTGAGGAAGAACAAACAATATCAACCTACATAGAAGACAACTTTAACAAATTAATTTAGCTATGCTTTAGTAACATGTTAACAGTTTTTCACATTTCAGTAAAAACAGGTTTAGATGCTATTAATATTTTGGATAGTATCACACATAACTTGGGACCACACATACCTGGTATCATCATAGCATCCTGCACACATATGGCTACCACATGAAAGGAAAGCATTGTAAAAACTTGGAGTCTTAAACATTTTTCTTTTCTGAAGGAGTTCTGTGAAATGGAATCGTTATAAAGTTATGTGTAAAATCTAGAATCCCGAATGTTGGAATGTAGATTCTTCAACTAAAGTTGTGTGCTTTATTATTTCACAGCCATGCAAAATTATATTTATTTGAATGCAACTACGATTTCATTTTAGAAATTCCTGTAGATGGACTGAAAACTCATTTCATTATAATGAAGGTGATGGGAAAAAACATATACTGTATCTACTTTAGGGTCAAAGCAGTTTAAAGGTTAGATTGGAAATAAAAATACAACTTCTTCAAAGCTTTGATGACTCTGAGTGGTCTTTATATCTTAATTTTACAGAATGGAGAATTTCTTCTTTAATCTGGTTAAGAACAATACCACTTGTACTAAATTCTGCCCATTTGTGTAATTAATGAACTCTATTCTGTATCTCTTGATTTCCACAAAGACTTGTGAAACTCAGCTCTATTTTGGTTGTCCTGTCTGGCATTTATTGACTTGACAAGCGTGTCCAATCAATAAACAGCAAAAAAATAAAAAAAAATAAAAAAAATAAAATATCCTTCTTCCTAGGATAGAAGGTAGAAGAAGGAAACACGTGGTGGTTTCTTGTTTTGGGATGGGAGCAGGTGAAATGTTAGAAAGCAAAACTCTCTGAAAACAAACACGAATCTCACCAATCTGCAAACATTCCAATATGCTTTAGAAACTATTATCTTGTTCACATATTCTTAAGTGCATATTTTCTTACCTCTTGCTGTTTTTTTTTTTTTTTAACCAAGAGAAAGCTTTATTTTCCAGCCAGAGATCTATGTCAATTTAAGAATGTTATTTAAAGGAGTGAAATGAAAGCTGTCTCGTTTGAATCACATTATGACATTCTTCAGCGTCCCTGACTTTCTCTAAACGAAAAGAAAAAGAAAAAGAAGTCCAAACAACTTGCCTTTAAAAAGATTCCAAATAAGAGAGACTTGGCAGGTCTGTAAAGATTTCCCGAGTGTGGACCACAAGAACAGCCACACTTTATTTTAAAGTCCGACAATGCAAAGCCAAGCAGCAATGCATTCCCCTTTTTGCCCCCTCAAGAATAAATTGTTGCCTCCTTTTACATCCATCCTACCAGAAGGGGGACCTTTCCACTTTCAGATGCTCCTCTGCTTTAATTTCTGAAGAGAAAAAAAGCGAGCAGAAGAGCCCCGAG
>NW_023270854.1:45255906-45282365 GCF_011800145.1 Mirounga leonina
AATCGGGACGAGGGCGTGGGGGCGACAGCTGGAGGCGGCGGAGGCCCTTGCGTCCCCGGAGGCGGAGGACAAAGGGCGGCTTGTGCGCCCGCCCGGGCCCGAAGGGTCCCGCCGAGGTCCGCGCGACCCGGCCCCGCCCTCTGGTCCCCGGCGGCGCAGCATCCTCTTCCTCTTCGGCGGCCCGGGCCCCGGCGCCCAGTTGCCCCTGGTGCTGCCTCGGTCTCCCGAGGCGGCCGCCGGCCCGGAGGAGGGGGAGGGAGAGCCGGGCGCCCCACGCCTCCCCGGTCCCCGGCCGATGTGTATTTATGAACTCGATTAACGGCGCCCTCACCGCACACAAAGCCCTTTCTTCTCCTGGGAAGGGACGGGGTGGGGGAGGGAGGGCCTCGCAGATCGGAACGCTCTTTTTTCCCCCAAGCACAGAAGTTTTAGTTTGAAAGCGAGCTGAATCTCTGACATGTGTCTTGACACAGTTTTTGTGGTGATTTACATTCACGTGGGCCACACATTTTCTGGGAAAACCTAGACCAACGGCCTGAAAGATTCCAGCGCCAATAGTGAAAAAATAAACGCCACGGGCGTGCGCGGGTGTCAGGGTAACCGTGGACCGCGCTCGCGTCCGGGGAACTTGCCGTGAGACTCTACTTCCTTAAAAGTCACGCTGAGAGAAGTATCAGGACAAACCTCTTCCTAGTCACTTGGCAAGAAGGACTTTCCGAGTTTGATAGGGCAGCGCTCCGTGTCAGTCGGTTTAAAGGGTTGCAGAAAGGCTCCTGAACCCTCAGTAATTTGTGAGACTTTGTATTTTTAAAAAGTTTATTGAAGTTTGCACAAGGGGTGGTTTTGCTTCTCCGCAGCCTCTGGGCATTCAGTTCCCCTGCCTTTGGAATTAATTCGTAGTTGAAGTTCTGATGATCGTGGGTGCATGCGTTCCCCGTGTTTCCTAAAGGGGAATTCATTCTCATGCACGTAGGATTTGCTGGGCAGTAAGTGAAGCCTTCAGTTGATGGTATTCGCCGGGCAATCTCGGATAAGTCGATTTGCAAAATACCTGCGACCAAGACCTGTGTAGTTCTTAAGTTAAGAAGCACAAAAGAAAAAGAAAAGGCAATTGGAAATGAATGAAGAGAGCATTTTATTCTTTTGTTATATTGTCATATTGCAAAAATATTCCAATATCTTCTCCACGAAGACACAGCATCTGTTTCTACTGCCAAGCTCCAAATAAAATATTTACATTAAAAACAAAGATTTAGCTTCCATTTTCTGTGTGGGCACGGAACACAGTGGTGTTCTCCTCTCTCAGCTGCTTGGATGACTCCCAGAACAGCAAATGGCCTCAGGTGGGCTGGCTGAGCTTTGGGGGTGAGAAGCTGAAGACAGGAATAAAAACAGTACAGTCCTTACCAAAGAGCTGGTTTGTTTTTCTTCAGGGTATGCATTTACCTGGAAAAATACATATTTAGATGAGCCATGTCAGATGAGTAATTACGATATTAGTAGTGGTTTTGGAGAAGTAGAGTGGCATTCTAGGTGGCTCTTGTGAAGTATCTTGCCTTTTCTTCACTGTTTTCACTTCCCCGTGTCTTCCTGGAAGGGTCTCCCTTTTTTTAAATGGGTTTTAGGAGTCTTCTGAGTGTGTGGATTCTCTACATTATATTGTTTGGAAGGTCACACTCGGATCATAGAGAAACCAAGGAGGTGTTACTATGACAGATATTCTGGCATCACCATAATAATAAGCAAGAAGCAACGCTTTGCTACCAGCAGGCATAGAAAGGCAGACTTGATTTGAGTTTCTTCTTCTATGAAGAACTGATTAGTAGTGTGCTCACTAAAATAAAAATTCTCATCCTATTAGATGAGTGACAGTGTTTCAAAACCTCACAGATTACTTTATACCAACTTGGAGGAGGCATTGGAAACCATGAAAATGCAATGTGCCCTTCTAAATAAAACATGAAGTCCTGCCTTCAGTTTCCAACTTGTCTCCTACATCCATACTATTTCTTTAACAAAAAAGGTTTAAAAGATATTTCTGATATGGCTGTCACATTTGATACCATAATTTGCAACTTATATCTTAGGGGGGTAGTTTACATAAGGCAGGTAAAAGCATTAAAACAATATGACAGTTAAGTTTGGAGTTTTTGTTTTCAACCAAATGCTTAAAAATAAGGTCTACCAGGAAATTCTACTAATAGTTGAATTTGTTTTGTGTATTCTCATAAATTTAGTATTTTGAATGAAGAATTAGATTTACTTAAAAATTAGGCAAGGTTTTCTGTTTGTAGCAAACTTTAATGTAATCGTTCTAATAACCCACCTCCCTGAGAGTGGGTGCCAGATTTCTGGATGCAGTGGGGCATGCCCTTCTTGGTCTCCTTACCTCCTCTAAAGTGCATGGAAACTGCTAAACACCAAAAGATTCATTTCTCCATTTGTGAAAACTGTGAACTATATTTTGAAACGTGAAACTCTTATACCCCTCTACCTCTCAAAGTCCGTCAGCCCACTGAGTCGTGAAACTTACTCCTCCGTCCTTACGCTACGAAATCTTCAGAATAACCCTTTCTGTTTAATGAAAGAGAGTTACAGCCAGTCTTCAGAGGCAAGGATGGTCAGACAATTAAACGAGTCACCCATTCTATCCCATTTGTGTTACTTGGAAATTTATCTCCATTCGTTAGAGTAGACCTGGTATTTGAGTAGATCACCTGACTGAACAGAGTTCTGCTGGCAGCATGTTTTTCGAGGCAGCAAATCAGTTGCATCAAATTGGTCAATTGTGACCTATTTCTGTTTTTCTTGCTGGCTCTTTAGTCTATTTCTTGTGGTGCTTCTCTGATGGAAGTTTTTCGGCCATTTTACCTGATAAAAACAGGGTCTTTCTTTCTTTCTTTCTTTTTGAAATTTACTCTAAAAAGCACTATAAGAAGGAAAAAGTGGTCCACTACATGAAGGTGTGATATATTCAGCAAGAGCCAAGTTATAAAGCTGGAAGGAGAGAGGCGAGTACTTAGACATTTAAATGGCCAAGTTAAACACAAGACACAGTTAGGATATCTGGACCCTCAGGTGTTCATAAACCTGTACCAGGGGCCTCTAGAGAGAAATGGTGGGAACCAGGGAGAAAGAGAGCCCCCAAATTACCTTGTTTAACTTGGCTGTCACAGTAGCTAACCCTTTGTAACTTGGCACATTTTGAAGTTATCACACTTAATGATTGACCTTTTTCCTTTTTCCCATTTACCTTCTTTTGTACTTATAATGCTTTTTTTTTTAAAGAAGTAATTTATTAGAAATATAATTAAGTGGCAAAAATGTAGCCCTCAATTTAAAGAAGAAAGGTAAACTATAGAGTTTGAATGAAAAGGCAGTGGATTTTAAGTCCATAACCTTTTGAAAGTCAGAAAACCTATCTATTAGGTTGTATTTTCTACTGGAAAGGCTCTCAAAATGGTAGGTGTTAAAAAAACCATCTCAGGGAGCTTAAACTAGCCCCTAAACGGAATAGAAATGTTAAACTCTCTCGTCCTTACTTAAACACATTTCCCCCTGTTTTTCAAAGACAAAATATATTTTCTTATAGGTAGACAGGTGAAATATGTATATTAAAAAAAGTGTGGTTCTCTTATACTCCATGTGTTGCAGTTCTTAAAAAAAAAACAAACAAAAAACCTTACCACTAGAGATTCAGTTTGGATTTTGGAAATGATGCCATAGAAAGAAAAAAAAAGTCCTGAATTTTATGTGAAAAGACAGTTGCATTAAGACAGTATCATAGTTTGCTTTTAATTAAAACTTACTATGTAGCTTTTCCCTCAAAATTCTTTTTAGATAAGCTAAACATGACTACCTTTTTTAATAACTAAGGTGAGTTTTAAAAAATATTAAGATATCTATATTATCTTTATCTATATGTTCTTTTTCATGATCGTGAGGGCAGAACGCTCTATTAATGGTGCAACACACAGCAATGTATGCTTTTACTTTTGGATTTGGATGCTAGAAAAGCCTGATTATTGGAAACACAGCAGAAGCTCAGTGTTTGATATCCATACCCCCTTCAGACAGTTGTACTTGTTCTTCTGTTCATCTATCAAGCAGTGACTGTTTCTTCCCTCTACCACCTCTAAATTATACTGACTAGATGTTGAAGTCATTAAATTGATTACAGTCCAATCAGTAGACAATCCGACATAAACAAAAACAGCAATTACAGTTGGCAAGAATCCCACGAGTGCTAGTCAAAGTTCCAGAACTGATGGTCCAGTGAGTCTTTTCCAAAACGCTGGATTTCATGATTTTAGCAGGTCTGGCAGCATCTTCTTAAAAGGAGGGCACAAAAATTCATAAGATTCCACTTGGCCTTAAAAACAAAAACATCTGTTTGATGCATGAGTGGATTGTTGGCTTTTATTTACCCAGCCAAAAAAGGGTAAAAAATAGGATATTGAACATAAAAGCATACATGTAAAAATGAAATTACAAAGGGATTTGAGATTAGCAGCTTTGTATAAAGCAAGCTGTTAATAATGTTTTCTTTTTTGTTTTGCCAGGGTATTCCTATATCCCTTAAAATCCGTTGTCGTTATTGACAGCAGTTACATCTAATAGTGATGGCAGAATTTTTCAACTTTTTGCTCCCAGTAATTGTACTCCTTTTTACTTGCTTTTTTGGGTCATTGCGAGTCTTCTAGCATATTTGTAGGAGATTTCTTTTCATCATATAGGAACATTTTTGCTCCCCTCCTTTTATTTTTA
Source organism: Mirounga leonina (assembly GCF_011800145.1). Classification (NCBI taxonomy): domain Eukaryota; kingdom Metazoa; phylum Chordata; class Mammalia; order Carnivora; family Phocidae; genus Mirounga; species Mirounga leonina. Next base: position 45,260,674 of record NW_023270854.1, read on the forward strand.
AAGAAAGTCTGTGAGAATTGACTAGTCTGGTGAATTCTCGTGAAATACTTGTTGACATAAGTTGAAATGTAATATTAAGTATACTTGCTTGAGTTTTCATTTTGATGTAAAACCATGCAATGAGGAGAAAGAGGTTTTGATAGTAGAAAAGAGCAATTCTACCAAAATCAATTAAGAATTTTATGAAAGTTCTGTTTTTCCTATTACTGCTTTATTAATTCATCTGACAGAATTCACATTGCGGGTTTTAATGTCATTAATTTGGTTGCCATAGAATACATTCTTTATGGCTAGGTTTAATAGATACCATGTTGAGTTTTTAGTTACTTTTAAAGGAGAAAATAATTTTAAGACTTGGAACACTTGCATCATATTTTAGTAGCCTTATGGATTGTTAAAAATGTAAATGTTGTCATTAGGTATATGTTAAAGAATGCTTTTGAATTGAATGAAATTTTGATATGAAGGCTGATATTCCAAATCAAACCTCTGGCTAAGTCTTTTCCCAGATGTATTTAATTTTTTTTCTCCATTGACTCCTGTTGTGCTGTCAAAGGTTAAAGTTAGTTCTGTGGAGGGGATGTGTGCAACTTTCTAATCCCATTTCAATTAAATATGAAATATGTTCCTGTTTTTTGTTTGGGGATTACGAGTTACCCTAGCTGGGACTGCATACCTTTTTTTGTTGTAGTGAAAATGTACTTGTCTGATTTAAAACACGTTCCGCAACAATGTTATTATAATGCAATTAAAACTTAAACATTAAAGTTAACATTAGTAAATTTAAATAGCTCTGTTATAGTATTAATCAAATAGTGTAAGGAAAGCTTTTAAATGGTTTAAATAATTATGCAACTCTTGGCATAAAAGCCTGACACAAGATAAATCTTTGAAAACTAAGTAGAATCATGGCTTTTTTTTCTTAAACTTTAATTTTAGGCAGCTTGGGCTTTTAGCATGCATCACATTCCACCTCTAGTATAAGTAATTATGCCAGTTTAGTAATTATTAGAGATGAAAGAAATTCAGTAAGATACGAATTCTTTAAAACTTCAGTAGCTTCAGTTTTAGCAGGGATAATGATCAAGCAGCAGTTATCCAGCTGCCTGGGGACCCTGCCACAGCTACAAGCACTGGGCTGATCTTGGGGGTATCATTATTATGGCAGCACGCACTACAGTTGGCATTTCTACTCTAGATGTCTGATTGTAGAGGTTTATAATTTGGTCATAAAAAAAATCTGGATTCAAATATGACTGTCTAGAAACTCCACTTCTTAGGAGATTGACAAAAAAAGATAAATGCATATGCACCTAAAAATTATTATTGTTGGACACCATATATTTTCATTTCATAGGATAGCAAATGATTTTTAAAATCCTGAAAGGAAAACTCTGTATGTAAATCTGTCATTTGCATGTATATGTGTTTGAGAATGTATTGAGCATTTTAAGTCTTGTTTTCAAATGCAGATGATTTGTTTCAGAAAGCATGTACTATTCATTTGTGAGCATAGCTCTCAAACTGAATATGGTCAAGTGACTGACATTCAGAATATTTATTTTCATAATAGTACCATTCGTCAGAATCACATTTAGGTATTTTGGTTACAAGAAATATTTTGTTATATATTTTAAAACAAAAGATTTCAGTGCCTCAGTTATCACAAGTCAGTAGGAGATAGACACGTAAATGGTATGCACACACACAAATATACTCTAATGTTCTATTTGACATACATTTTGCTCGGCAAATCCATATGAGTTAATCAGTGTTTAAGGGAAAAATTGGATTGAATTGGATTTTGCCTAATAGACATTGGTATCGTTGTAAGGAATATAATTTCCTTTTAGAAATTAAAATCACTTTACCATTGAGTATCATTACTTCACTATTTTTATTACCATCTTCTCCTTTCTGTCTCACAATTGGCTTTTTCCAAAGTTTCCTATCCCATCAGTGTACTGTGAGAGGTATCTCAAGATGGAAACTCATTTACCTCATGGGAATGAAGGAGATCCATGGGGGCGCCTGGGTGGCTCAGTTGGTTAAGCGACTGCCTTCGGCTCAGGTCATGATCCTGGAGTCCCGGGATCGAGTCCCGCATCGGGAGCCTGCTTCTCCCTCTAACCCTCCCCCCTCTCCTGTGCTCTCTGTCTCTCTCATTCTCTCTGTCTCAAATAAATAAATAAAATCTTAAAAAAAAAAAAAAAGGAGATCCATGGCTCTCATTCTTGAGTATAGATAGTCCCATGTATTCCTACAGAATATGTTTGTGAAGACAGGGCAAGTGAGGAGTCGGTAAGGTGAATGATAAATCGCTGTACTACAGGAGGCGCTGTGACCAGGGATCTAACACACATTGTGGTGTTTTAAACTCTATATTGACTTCTAGAAACAACTTCTAGCATTTCATATGTATCCTTTAATATTATATTATTATTTTTCTTCACAGTAAAACCAGATTAGGTCTCGTAAGTGCATGAATAAGAGTAAATAATAATTACTTTTAGCATTCATAATGATTTAGCTTGTCTCAGTTGTTTTGAGTTTATTAGACATATGTTTCCCCTCACTAGTATCACACTTTGGTCTTTTCTTAATTTTAAAAATTAAAAAAAAAGCAATTAAGTATTCACAAAGAACACTCCACTAAGTGGCAATGAAGCCAACACAGAGCTATTGGCTGGGAGGTTGGGCTATCATGAGTTCACTGGAATGTTTTGTTCATTGGCTAATGTGTGGAATCTGAAGTTGCTCTGCGTATTATGTAGGGTGGTTGGGGCTGTCAATGTGCAATATGAAAAGTTAGATGGACTGTTTGCAGAGGCAAAGGTTAAAAAAACAAACAAATTGTGGGCTCAAGAGAGTGCATATTAATTCCTGGAAAGAGTAGAGAATAAAAACAGAAACAATTAGTTATGGTCATAAGTATCATGACTTGGATATCAGTACTAGTAGGGAGATGGTTGCAGAGTAGAAAGGGCAAGGGGGTGAGTTTTGATGCGTTGGCTGCACTTTTTTGGCAAGCCACTTAACCTCTGTTCTCTAGGATTTGGATTTCCTCTCTGTAAAATGAGGGGGCTCATTTTATCACTTAACAAGTGTTCCCCCGCCCCAGGGCTTATTTTGTTCCTGGCCTTGTGCTAAGTTCTGGGAATTAGGTTGTGAACCAAGCAGACATAAGCCTTGCTCTTAGGAAGCTTATGGTCTAGAAAACTGGATGAGCTTTTAAATATCTTCCATTGCTTTTTAATTTTAATTTAGGAAGGAAGCAAAGCAAGTGAGGAGAAAGAGATTCATATATATGATATATTCCTTTTCTTAACAAGTTAAGTCAGTTAAAAAAGTTAGATAAAATGAGTTTCAAAACATTTTTGGCACGAAAAGTTGGTGAGCTATAATTTTTAAGAATAGTGAGCAATGTTTCCACTTATAATTAAAAGGTAAATATGCTCACTTGAACTGAAACCACTTAACACAATATATAGAATATTTCCATCTCTTTTGGATTTAGGTCATTGACTTAACAGTATCTTTTACTCCTCCTAAAAGATCTGGATAACATTTTTGAAAGTTAACTGTGTGATATCAAAGTTCATCTTTAAAAAAAAAATCAGATATATGTCATCTTTTAAGATAATTGAAGGCTCTTAGAGAATATATATGATGCTGATATTAAAAAAATCAGCAACACCAAACTTCAGTTAGGAATCCCTGCCATATAAAATTGAGGTGAAACAAGTCATGAGGAACTCATTCCATTAAATATTCAGGAATAGAACACTAAGGAATGAAACAAGTTGGTATTGAAAAGTCCATAGCACAGGTTTGACTATTTCTCCCCTGGGAGACAGGTGAATGCTTTGAAATAAACTTCCACAGAATCATAGATCTTAAGCATAAGACAATTTAGAGATAATGATATTGGGTGTCTTGATGGTCTTCATGTTCAAAGATGTGAGTGCTGAATGAATGGTGATGGTGGAGTGTAACTGACCGAAGAAAAAGATGATCAACATGAAATCCCTTTTGCCTCCTCCAAAATCATATAGGTCATTTACATAAGTATTGCATCATTATACCAAATTTTTAATCTTCAAAATAAAACCATTACAAGATAATAACACCATTTTATAGCTCCTGTTAAATGTAACTGTTTTTTATCCTTGCTGATTTGCATATTTAAAACCCAGTCTGAGTGTGATGGGCTGGCGGACCCCCGGGATGGCTCCCTAGCTCTGTCTTTGCCTCTGTGTCCCTCAGCCAGGAGAGTGCTCAGCCAGGTGCCTGACTTATACTTGGTGCTTGGTAAACTTCCAAGGAACCAAAATCACTTTGTTTCTTGCCAAAGGAGTGTGTTGATGACTTCTGATTCCCTCTATCTCTAACACTGTAGATTCTCATCCTGAGAAATTGTAATTCTTGCAAGTTGATCAATAATTCATATTAATGGGGCAGGCATGCTTTTTAAGTTGTGAACTTGATTGAGTTGCAGGTGATGGAACAAAACCAAACAACAGAGGTTAGATGGTCTTACTTTCCACTATGATTTCTTGTCCAGACTCCTTGTTTAGGGAGCTAATATAGAAGAACACATGTATCATACACTGAACCACCCTTGGGGCTTTTATAAGGAATCTGACTCCATCCATGTTTTGGAATTTCCATACAGCAGTCGGTAGTTTCTAGAAGAGAGCCTGGGCCTAGTGACCAATTCAGCTCACTAGGGGATTGTCATGTCTCACTGGGAGCAACTCTAACAGACGCAGCCGCTTTGGACTAGAAATTATGTGTGTGTATGCATGAGTGTGTGACCAAATCTGTTTGCCTGGATGTTTGCGTGGGATGGGTATGAACCTGCAGCAGTACAGATGTTTGAGCCAAGGTCAAAGTGTGTTGCTTTAAGGACAGCATTTTAATTCAGTTTGACTTCTCTTGGCTAGTCATCTTCAGTTCATGTTCATCCATTGGCCCAGATGCTGGTACCATTTTCGTATAGCAGCATGGCCCAAACCTTTAATGATTTTCACGGCTTCATGTTGAATCTCCTGTAGGCTTACTGTGAATTCACAAGTCAGTTTTGTACAATAATAAAGACTTGAATATTATTTTCATTTCTTCCTGACCCCCCCAAGTTAAAATGACTCTTCTCTCTATTAATCCCTCTATACATACCATAGAAACCATAGCACTAAGTTGGTTTTCTGGTTTGTTGAGAGGCCCTCTGAGAGCAAGGCTCTGTGTTTCTTTTTTTAAGATTTATTTGAAAGACAGACAGAAAGCAAGAGAGAGCACATGAGGTGGGGCCAGGGAGAGGGAGAAGCAGGCTCTCCACGGAGCAGGGAGCCCAATGTGGGACTCGACCCCAGGATCCAGACTTGATCCCAGGATACTGGGATCATGACCTGAGCCTAAGGCAGACGCTTAACCTACTGAGCCACCCAGGCGCCCCAAGGCTCTGTGTTTCTTTTCTTGAATCCCCATAACCTAAAGCTAGATGGTAAACAAACAAATGTACAAGTACACAAACAAATGTAGTAATTTAGTCATTTGTTTCATCAACAAATATTTACTGCACATTCAACTTTTACCAGTCTAGGAGTGCTCAGAGTTGGGGATGCTATGAAGGAATTACAACCAAGCAACGGAAGCACATTAGATGGACAATTGAATCGGTACTAATAACTTACCATCATGTGAAAGGAAAGTACTGGGTGTTATGAGCACATTTCACAGATATTAGTGAGGTCAGGGCAGGATCATAGAGGAAGCACTTTCCAATCAAATCTGAAGTTTAATATGTTTTTTTTTAAAGATTTTATTTATTTGAGAGAGAGAGAGAGGGCACATGAGCATGGGGTGGGGCAGAGGGAGAAGGAGAGGGACAAGTAGATTCCCTGCTGAGCACGGAGCAGGAGACGGGACCCCAGGACCCTGAGATCATGACCTGAGCCAAAGTCAGACACCTAACCAACTGAGCCACCCAGGCGCCCCAAGTTTAATATGTTTTTGAATGAAAACTATTGAACATGGTCATGCATTCTATAGGATTTCTAGTTGAGCATCAATTATGTCAGGTGCTAAGGATACAGTAAGGAACAAGTCAGACCCAGTTGCTTGTGGGTTTCATGAAGCTCACAGTCTATGAAGACTTACTGAGATGATTCTTTGTTCTCCTCATGATGTTGTTTAACTCCAGTCTGTACTTACTTTTGCAGCAACAGTATGCTTTCAATTCATACAAGTGGCATCTCTTTTATATTATTTGCACTTGGCTAACTTGTGTGTAAGTTCAGGCCATCCTTTGGACATGGGCCTGGTTTTTCCACTCTTAAGTAAACTACCCTAATTACATCCATTGAGTTTTTCATCATTAGATCTACTTATTCTTGCAAACATCTGGATTTCTTTTCATTTTTATAATGTTGTCTAAATACTGGATAAAAGCACTCATTTTGGTATCGTAAGACAATTTAACAACTCTCCATTTTGCCTCATAGATACTTAGGAAAATGTATTCAAACCGTGCACTATGTTTCTGCTTATGATCTTTGCAAATTCTTAGCACAATTTCCACATCAAGGAGCTCAGTAAACACTAGAATATGACCATACATCAACAACCTGATTCTGTGTTTTATATTCTGTATAGTACATTCTGTAATTGAAAACTTACACAGAGAAAATGGAAGATCGTAAAAAAGTAATCTACCTACCCAAACTTTTCAACTCACATATTTTAGACATTTTCTGTTGTTTCAATTCATAATAGTATTCTTCACAAATTCCCCCCAAAACAGTCTGTGAGCAGATGTTTGAAGCCGGAGCCACCATCCACGTAATTCTCCAAGCCAAGTCTGAGTGAGATGCATTGACACCCTGGACAGGCTAATAATAATGGGTTGCCTCTTCCAACTGTTCTTTAAATATGCTCCACAGTTGTTTTGAGAGGATGAGGATTCTAGTGGTAATGTCCTCAGACAGTAAACTGGACCATGGTTAGATGGCAATATATTCATGTGGGTATCTTGGGTATCTTTCCTTCCCCAACAGAAGTGAGAGCTCTCTATGCTGCCCTCCCTAAATATATTTCCAAGAAGCCCCTCCATACCAACCACGAGGACCTCTCTTTTATTCTAACAACTCTGTACTATCCATGGCATGGTGTTCCATCATTCCACCCTTCCCCTACTGATGGCCATCAGCTTGTTTCTATTTATTTACTTATTTGTTTGCTTGATTTACTATTTACAGATGTTGCTTCTATAAGCATATACACATTCTTGCTGACATGTATGATTATATAAATGGGATAAATTCCCCAAAATGGGATTGCGGGGTATAGGGAACATGCATGTCACATCTTGATAGATCTTGCCAGTGTGCCTTCCACAGAGGTAATTCCAGTGCACACTGTTGTTAGCAGCAGGGTTGGAGAGGATCTGTGTTTAAATACTTTATCTTTACTAATGTGACTTGTGAAACAGCAAACTGGTATTTCATTGACATTTTAATTAGCATTTCTATAATCATGATCCTCCTTTCCTATGTTTATACATCACTTGTATTTATTTTTCTGTGAATTGTCTTTGTATTTCTTTGGCTCTTTTATCATTTGGTTTGAAAGCAGCTCATATTAATAGGAAAATTAGTCCTTTGTCTGACTTACGTGTTGCAGATATTTCCCCATTTTGACTTTGTGGGTGGTAATTTTTTTTCTTTTGTCGTACAGAAGTTTAAAATTGTTTATTTTCAGTTTTGTCAGTGCGTTCCCTTGTAAGTAACAGATTTTGTGTGTGACATAGAAAGTTTTTTTTTTTCTTTCTGATCATTCTTTTTAGTTTTTAGTTTTGTCTTTCCCATGAAACTGGCTGCAGGGTCTCGTCTAGTCCCCTCCCACCCCTGTGTCCCCAGTACGTAACCACATTTCTAGAAATATAGTAGGTGCTCAGCAAACATTTAGTTAGTGGGTCAGTCTATATGGTGGTTAAGAGCATGGCTGTTAAGCCAGACACCCTGGGTTGAAATTCTAATCTGGTTGACCTTGGGCAAGTGATTATATCACTGGACTACAGTTTCTCTATCTGTAAGTGAGGGTAATGATAGTACCTAACTTATACAGTCTTTATGAGAATTAAGAGTTAATTCATGTAACCTCTTAGAATAGTATCTGGCAAATAAGAAATACCTAGTCAATGGTTTTTACTCTTACTCTCGAAGGTTTCCTGTCTTGCGAGGAAGCTCTTCCTCCCATGGTATACAACCCTTTTCTATTCTAGAAAATTATTTTTTGGTGTGGTTCAGGAGTAGGGATTTCTAGGTATCTGTGTAGCTGCACACAGCCTTTTCAGAGGCCTGTCTTGGGTGGGTTCCTTGCAGACATCTTTGCTAGGTTCAGTGTGTCATGGCTAGCCGCTACACACTGGTCAAATTAGTGCCTGGTTCCAAGCTCCATTTTGCTTTGCCAATGTAGACAGTGTTCTGAAAGAAAAATTCCTGTAGAAATTCCAATTAAAAGATAATGGAAGTATAAAGTGGAGCTAATTAATTTTAGAGCCTCTGCCATCTTTTTGGTAAGTCACGTCTGTGTCTTTGAGGTTCTTTGCAAAAGGGCCAATGCTAATTTGCAAAGGTAGGCTAATTGTTCTTGGGAGAGGAGCTAGAGACAAATAATTCACATATCATTATGAAGGTTTAATCATAGTAGATTTATTAATAATCCTTAAATTAAAAAGGTAAATCTGGGCTTGGGTTTACAAAGGAATTAGCTGAACAAGGGGATGATTTTCTACATCACCATACTCATCAGTACATTTATCTAGAAGTGTTTTCTTCGAGGCTTCTGAGTGGAATTCAGTGTTGTCTAGAAGCACTTGCAACTCAGAGTGTGAAGATGGAAGGAGAACACAGGAATGCATCTGCTGTTAACTACCAGTCTGTGTCTGGCTATGGCTAGCCACTGCTTTAATTTTATGTGAAATTAAATATGCCCCTTATTTTGGGGCAGATTGTCTGAAATTTCTTTCCTCTTAACTTCTCTTTTCTCTTCTGCAGTAAATCCTAACGGTTCATTTTGCTTTATTTTTATTTCCATGACCTCCCCTTGCTCATTCAGTCACCGGTTCTATTTTGTTTAGTTCATGAAATCCTCCAGTCCCCACTGAAGGATTGCTGGGCTCCGGGAGTCCCTTCGGGCTTGAGAAACCCAGCCATCGGCTGCTGGTTGACCTGCACACTCATCTGCTGATGCTCTGTGTGGGCACTACCATCTCTTTTTATTGTCATGAAATTATAACTGTCATAAAGTTGTCTTTCTATTCAGACCAAGCCTAAAACCTTAATATATCCAATCAGATGACTTTCAAATAGCCATTTATACTTTTTCCCTTCAACCTTAATGCTAAATGAAGTGAAAGAAATAGTAATGAAAATCAGAGTGGAGAGAGTCAAGAGGATTGTATGAGGCTGCTTTTAATGAGTGGAATATCCTTAAATGGATAATGAGTGACAAAAGAAATTTGACTTCGATTTCATTTAAAATAGATGTTCTAGAAGACACGTTAGGAAGGGTGTTTTGGGCTATGGTGGTAGTTTGGGCTGGGAGTCTCAGAGAAGAGCTAGGTGTAGAATGTTCTGAGGGGTCAAGACATAGAGCACCCATCTCCCCCTTTGCCTCCGAGACCTAGACCCGAGAGCTTTAGTGCCCCATTCCAAGTCACACTAGGACATTGTGACACAAAGGGAGGAGAGTCACAGTCTCTTGATTTCTAGTTTTAGGAATTGCCTTTCCCAGGTATACACATTCTAGACTGTGGAAGGAAAAGTGACTTTCCTTGCCTCTCTCAGATTCTTCACAAAAGCCCAAATCTGGAGCTCACTGCTCTGGGAGATCACCTTCCTTGCTCTAGTTTTAACTGTCAAGGTCTCAGGCTTTTGGTCCTGGGGGTACAAACAACATGTCCCAGTGAGTTGACCTGAGGGACCCAGTGTCCGACGGGGCTGTTTTTGGATCCTGCATGTCGTTGAACCTTTGTAAACCTCACTTTTCTTACCAGTAAAATGGTGAGAATCTACTTCACAAGATTGTTGTATCAGGTAACAAATGTAAAGTACCTAACATGTGTCTGGCTCTTAGCAAGTTACTAACTAGTTGCAGCCTTTTATTATGGATGAAATTCACAGGGCCGCTGAGGAAGCATGCACGTTTTATCCTCTTTCTGTTTCCCTCTCCTGCAAAGTCCTGAGGGGTGACATAGTTCTGTGGCCAGCTGGACTCTTTGTGTCTTGCGAAAATATTTCCTCTTCTGGAGATGGCCTGAGAGAAATTGTGCGAATTTTTATATTAAACTTTTAGGAAACATTCTCTACAATAGAAGGCCGGTAATGGATGTGAGTTCACTATGGCGAATACTTTGCATTTGGGAACTTTAATGTTTCAAAAAATGCTGTGTATCTATTTCATTTTATCTGAAGTGCATCTTATGTCAAGTATTATTATTCGCATTTTATAGGTGAGGAAAGCAAGGCTCATCCAATCAGCATGGCTGAAGTAGAAAAAGAATGTAGACTTCTGGATTTGAAAATGGGCAGTCTTTAATCTCATAATTTTCAAATAGAAGAAGCCAGAACTGGTCTTAAGCCAAATCAAGAGGTGGAAATAATTAATCCTCTGGACCCCACATTTCTCCTGTGCTGTTCCCTTTTCCTTTAAGCATTGAGATCTCAGTTCCCTCCCCTATTACACCTCCCCAGAGGAAGTTACTTCTACAAGAAAAAAAATGTATTAGTCAGTTATGCCTGAAAGAGAATTAAAAGCAGTGGAAACCTGACAAATCCCTAATTGTGTGATTAAAGGCTTTGCCTTCTGATAAAAGCATTGCATGCTTCAGAAAGCTGATCTGGGAGGTATTGTAGAGGAGGTGGTGCTGGGGTGCTGGTGTGAGAGATCCAGGTGCTGGTAAAATCTCAGCAGAAAGACCTCCTCACAGAAGCTGAGTAGACTTTCAAAGGTCTTCCTCTGGATGCTTTCGCTCAAAGGTCAGGAGATTTGTTAGGGTGGAACCCACCAGTCTGAGTTATGGGGAAAAATGAGTGATGGTTGTGCCTGCAAAATTATAACAGTGGGTCTGACTTTGGGTTGACTAGCCTCCTGATAATGTCACATTAGCTGTTTTAAATACACTGTGTGGAGAAGCAAATTCCTATTTCCAACTGGCATGCTACCATCCTGAAGCAATGTCCATTTTCTTTGAAATATGCTACTTTTTTCATACAAATTTTCTTTGTGGTATGAAGAAATGGACACAACTGTTGGGGATGGGTTACCCCAAGGACTGGCGGGACATTGGTGTCATCTGCGGAAGGACTTGGGCATGACACATCACCATTCCCAAAAAAATGACTTCAATTCAGATGTCTTATATATGGCATTTCAGAGATGGCACTTACTTTTTTCTTTCTTCCTTTCTTTCTTTCTTTTCTTTTTTTTTTTTTTTTGGTAGTGTTGGCTGAAAAGGAAATTTCAAAAGGATTGGATTTTTCAAAATTAAAAGCAACAGTAGTAGGATTGATTACATTAGATCCCTTGTTATTCTTTTCGGAAAATAGGATGAGATCTGGCCCTTCTAGCTCACCATCTGAGAACATGCGTGCTCCTTCCCCATGTGTATTTACTGAAAATTATGTTTGTGAAATATATACATATATATATGCACACACACATATATGTATATCTCCTTATTAAATCACATGGTGAAAAAGCAAAATGATTAAATATGGGTGCTTATTTATCAGCCATTCTCCCTGATGTGTGATTGATTTAGTTGGTTGTACTTTATGCATATTTGGAGATTATCTGATACTATATCATCATTTAATATATTTTTATATATAACATAAATACTATAAAATATTTAACATATGCTCACATTATCTTGACAGGTCAGGATTGAAACAATATAAGCGGGAACATATTTCCACAAGTGACTATTAATTTATAGTTACTAAGATAATGGCATACACGTTCACTTTCAGTTCTATCTGGGTAGCTCTGTAAATTGTGTATTGATTATGCTAATGGCATTGGTGTCTTTATTACTCGTCTGCAGATACATGCAGATTGAATGCACATTTGGCAAGGTTGTCATTCTGTAGGGAAAAAGTGCATTTTTAAAACCTGGTTTTTGGAGAGATTGAGTTAAAACTAAAGAAAAACATTAATTAAACACATATAGAAACTTAAGGAATTGTGTTCTAGGAAATGAAAAGTGCCGTTAAAAATGATGCTGTTATATTTCCTTTGTTTCATATTCATTAAGGGAAGTGTTGCAGAAATGGTACTAATTCAATAATGATCTATTTTTATAGTTTATTTTTGGTTGTGTGGCTTCTCTTGCTTTGTTTATCAGGCTGAAGGAAACTTAGACATTTAGGGTTGCATGTATTTTGAAATTTATTAGCCCAACTAGAGAACAGAGTGAATTTCTTTTTTTCCAGTTATACATAAATTTTCTTGTATTTTGTAATAGCTCATAAGTCATAAGCCATAGCTCTTTTTGCTCTGATCTTTCATTATACAAACATGTACCTATTTGGTAGGATTTTTCTCTCTCCTTTTTCCTCTTTTGCTGAGCCGTCATGGTACCAAAGCAGTGGTTTAGAAACCACCTTCTTATCTTCCTGAATGGGATCACTTCTTAGAAACGGGGCCTTCCACTGTGTGCCAACTAAGAAAGAAAGTTAAAAAAAAACCTTAAATTTGTTTTCAAGCATTTTCTACTTTATTATAATTACAATTGGATCCCCAATTTGTTTGAGAACCAATAGAAGCTGCTAAAGGGAAAAAAGAAAAACAAACAAACAAAAAAGCCGAAAGTTTTCATATTCCTGGGTGATATGAGTACATTTAACAGGATATTAAAGGTCCCAAATTTTGTGTTTAATTCACAACCTTGAGACAAATTCAATTGTCCCAGTCTTTCAAATACAGCATTTAAAATTTAGAAGGGGAACTTCCCAAATTAAAAAAGGAAAAAGAAAAGAAAGCTAATGAAGAGAATTGAGTGATAATATTGGATTGATTTTTGTGAATGAGAGTGGAGTTTATCTTCTCAAAATATAAAGATGAGCACTGCTACATTGTAGCAAGTGAGAGAGAGTTTCTTGTTCAAAACAAAACACTTTCTGCCTAAACTCGTGTTTCAGTAAATTGTTGAGACAGTTAACTTTAAGTGTGGAATTCAGAAATACTGTTACAATTGGACTGGTGTTATCTAACATAGCTGACGTAATAAGAACAGTTGGTAGAAGTATCAGAAAGTATGATGTCTGGAATATGAAGGCTTTTTGCCCCAGATTTTCTTTGGCTGGGGTGGAGTGAATGCTTCTTGGCTGGGCTTCTATAGCTGTAGCTTATTTGTTACATTTAAAGAGGAAATAACTAGACCCTTTCCCAAACATCCAAATGTCTAACTCCTAGGTTCAAGTATGTTTCAATTGTGATTGTAGTTGTCTGAAGAAACATTTTGCAGTATTTCTGAAGAAAGAGATGTTAGAATCAATAGCCGTTTTTATTTTTAGTCAAATTTTGGATTTGTTTTCCCTTGGCTTTGTGTATGTTCGAAATAAGGCTAAAGTAAAAAGAATCTCACCAAAGGTCTTAGTCCCCAGAGGTGTCATGGGGGCCCTTGCAAATCTCTTGCACTGGATTAAAAAGTTAGCTGGTGTGATTGTGGTGTTTCTGGCCGGTCCCTCTCCAGTTTCGGCTTTGGTGGGATTATGGATAAAAGGCAAACTCTGGATGTAAACACAGTGAGAAAAAGTAAGCCATTAACCTTGATTAATACACCTGTTTTAAACATTTTTTTTTTAAAGATTTTATTTATTTATTTGAGACAGAGAGAGAGAGAGAGAGCACATGAGAGGGGGGAGGGTCAGAGGGAGAAGCAGACTCCCTGCCAAGCAGGGAGCCCGATGCGGGACTCGATCCAGGGACTCCAGGATCATGACCTGAGCTGAAGGCAGTCGCTTAACCAACTGAGCCACCCAGGCGCCCCAATACACCTGTTTTAGAACTAAGACAGCAAGCCCATCTCTAGGAATGGCTATACTGCAGCCTGTACCCGGCAGTCATCAGCCAGCTCCCCACCTTCTCATGCCTAAACACAGCGCGAAGTAGTGGTTCCTGTGCCTTTTTTTCTGCCACTGACTGTTTGCACTTTATTCCCTCCTTTCCTGCCTCATGTCATAGCCTCCAGACTGGTTTCCCTGCTTCCAGGTCTGGTACCCTAACAAACTACTCTCTCCATTTCCAATGGGGCATCTTTCTAAAATGGAAACGGAGATCAGTCCCTCTCCTTCAATCCTTGGGTGACTTCCCCTGGTGCTGAGGTTAGCATGTGAACATTTAGCTCACAGTAGCTCCTTCGTGGTCTAGCTGCTTTCCCAGCCTCCTCTCTGCCAAGGCTCCCCTTTCCCCCCACTCTATGCAGCACCCCTCATTTGAATAGCACAGAAAAACTTGCACTTCCTGGAAGGCATCGTGTGGTTTTATGCCTCTGTGTGCCTTTGCATATGTTTCCTCTGTTTGGAGAGCCATTGTCTACTTGTCCTCAGGGCTACCCATCCTTTAAAACGTAGCCCAAGCTGCTCTTCTTTAGGTAAAAATTCCCTGCTCTGCCCTATGTGATTTAAATGCCCCTGGTCTGTGGGCTTCTCTGTCTAGTACTGACCCCGCCTTTTGCACTCATTGATTTACTCACACCCCCCTCCCCCCAACACTCGTGCTTGCCAGCCCTCTCACATCATGACAGATGCCGAAAAAATGCTAAGTTCGAATGGCACACTTGGGTAAATGGGAAGGCAATAGGACCACAGCTTCCCATTATCCCAAGCTGTACATGGCTGATTCCAGGGCTGAATGAAAGTATCCTCCAACACCTGACTGGACCCACTTTTGACCTGCCAGTTGGGAAGCTCTTCCACAGCTTGCAGGCTCCTTGGGACAAGGTCCTAGGCTTTACATCTCCAGGGCCTTAGCCAAATGCCCCTTACTGAGCCTGGGTGCTTAGTAAACATTTGTTTGCTGAAGGTGTAACAAGGCAGCTATTGTAATTCAATTTCAAAGTTAAATGACTTTAAGGCAGGAGTGCATCGATAAATACTCTTTATGAAAGTTGGAGTGCTCAAATTGCTCTCTTCTAAATTTTATGTTAAGGATAAAGGGGGACTAAGTGGAAGAAAGAAATTGGGGTATGATTCTGATCGGAAGGGGAGAAACTTTTTATTTGGTTCCAAAGAGTGTGTGTATGGTTCTCTGTGTGTGGTGGTGGTGGTGGTGTTTTTAACCTCTCCCAAGGTGAATTTCCCCCCCACTTAGCATCTTCCTGCAAGGAATTCCACTGTAGATAGAAGAGTGGTAATAAGTTCATGTTTGGCATATTCTCCTTGATTATAGTACATCTGTGATATTTCTCTTTGGTCTTCAAGGACCGCGATAGACCTGTAGAACAATTAAGCAACACCGCGGAAATTCTAAATTCAACAGCGTGATTTTGTTTAATAGAGAGATCATTCTGTCTGGGAAGATTTTATAGACAAAGGAAAGAACAAGTACTTGAAAAGGTTTTTTTTTTTTCTTTTTATGTAAAACAATTTAATAACTTTCAGAGAATAGAGTCATTGCAAATAAACATGGCAGAAAAAGTAAAAAGCACATTTTTATCCTTGACCGCCCGAGCTCTCCAGACCTGTTGGTGCCTGCCGGGTGAAGGTGATGGCCGGTGCTGTCCTTCCAAGCTGAGAACTGGGTTTTGGATGTGCATCCTTTGCCCCCGCACTGGTTGCTTTTGTTTTTGTTTTGTTTTGTTTGTTTACCTTTTCTTGACAGTAGAAAAAAATGAGGCAGCAGACCAGCAGGCGGGTGTGGGCCAGACGGCTGCACAGTCTGGTAATGCTGCATTCCTTCATTAGAGCCTGCTTGCCATTTTATAACAGTGTGCGATTTATTTTCCCTAAATCTGTTTTCATCTTATGGGATTTCAAGTTAGAATGCATAGCTAGAGCCCAGAAAGCACAAAATAATGATCCCGCCCTTTGGTTTTTGAAAACTAGGAAGGCTTTCTGCTCCCTGTTTAACTCTTTATAGCCTGAAGGTAACTTTTCCTCTGTTCTTAAAAAGTATCAAGATACATCAGTGAATGCAGTTTGAACCCCCTTGTACGAGAGGAATGATTTTGGACATGATTTGCCTTAAACAGATAACATTTGATTTTTCTTTTTAGGCATGGGACTTGCAACCATGCCAGTAAACCCTAGAGCTAGCTGTACATACAGATGTGAACTTTAAAAACAACATTAGACAATTAATGATTATTTGACACAAGATGGCTGTCAACCTGGGGTTCATCATTTGTAGTGATTTGGGGGATTTGAGTGTGAGTTACATTTGTATAAAGTATTTGTTTACTTATTCATCATAGGATTTCTGAGAATAAGACACTGAGTTATAATGCTCTTTTTATTTTTAGACAAAATCCTTGGAAGAAAACTGAGGCAGCTTTCTCAAGTAACAAAATCATCATATTTTTACTAGTCCACTACTAGCGTAGTGTTGGGCCCACTTTTTCCCGAACATTTACTTTTTTTATAGTCTTAGGTAATTAAGATCCAGGAGGTCGCGTCATCACAGTGAAGTCAAGAAGTGTCTGTTTTTGTTTTTTGGTTCTTTTAAGACAGTATGCACTTTTTAGTTGGCGATTTCTTGAACTTACTGGCACTATGTGGGTTGAGTTAAGATTGAGTAATTCATGCCATGGTTGTTTAATTTGGTGAAAAGCTGGCTATGACCTGAGAACAGACTGTTAGGAAACGGTCATGTTTTAAGTTTGCGTGTGTGTGTAAGTGGAGTATTTTGGGTTCATTCATCTCTTGCCAATCTTAGTTGTTAAGTAATCTTCTTGCATTCATATTTACATCATCTTCAGAATCTTGTGTTTCTGCCACTCTCATAAAACTGACTCGGGTTTGTAAGGTAGAGCTTGGTGCTTGGAATTAACCAGGAAAAGCCTCATTTATATCTCCTGCAAGAAGGACAGAGGGCCTGCACTGTGTACTGGCTGCCAGAAGTTTTTATAGTAATACTTTGTATCTAGGCTCTGGCTCTTACCATTAAATGTGCTTTTTATAGAGTACCAAGTTATAAATGTAGTGCAGCTACGGCATATTAATCTTACTGCAGAGATTTAATGAGGCAGTTGTTTTGCGATGGACACTAGTGGGAGCAGGGAGCGACAGAGTTTTACTTTACCACTGAGCTGCAGAAATATTCCTTGCCTGGTAATAATTATAACCACATGATCTCTTAGTTTTTCTTTCTTTTGCCAGTGCTTTTCCATGCAAAAGTGGCTTGGAAGGAGGTCCATTTCTAGGCAGTGAAATGGGTTGGAAATTGGGCTGTTTTCTCAGTGGTTTGACATTTTAGCTTTGATCAGGCATGGGATCTTTGTTGCACAGAGAGAAATATGTAAGATGAGTTTCAAGAATACAGATAGTCTTTGCCAGTCCACTGAGATAGCTTTTAGATATTCATTACTTTGACTTGACTTTTATATAGGTTATAAAAAGTAAATGTGGTGAAACCTCATTTTTACATGGACAGAATAGAATTTCTGCTGGTTGGCCTTAAACTGATCCCACACTTGAAATTAATTGAAGTCCATGGGTTTATTGCCTCCAACACTTTTAAGCCAGTGCAATTTTTCATTTTCCCCAAAGTTGAAATTTTATTAAACCAAGTTATAGCAATAACAACCCTATGAAGGGGAGGATGAGAAGGAAAGCACCACCTGCCAGAGAACATAATACGGGGAAAAACATACTTCTTTTAAATTTCCATTTGTAAGTAAAGTTAACAAAATTGGAAACAGAGAGCTGCCATTTATTTTTTGCAATAATAATTGTGTCTTTGTTCCAAAATTAGGTCTTTTACCCAGGTTAGAACGCTATAAATGCGGGGCTTCATAGCAACCTTTTGAAGGGATGAGCTGCAGGTGAGCTCAGTAGTGATGGACGTCGCATGTCTGAGTGGCGTCCTTTAGGTCAAAGGACAGAGAGTGGTGTCTGCAGCTGGGATGGGGTTTGCAGTTCTAGTGCAGGGGAGCTGTGGATATTTAAAAATACTGCCCTTCGGGGGAGTTTGGACAACAATTGAGTTGAAAGAACAGTTGTCCTTCTTGAAGTGGTGTTGGGAGCAGGGCAGTACTTGCAGGCGTGGACCTTGTATTTATAACCCCTTAGGTTGAAGTCAGAGATTTGAATGGCTCGCGGAGTAATACAATTATTTTTTATGATTGGATCTCAAAGGACTTTATAAAAACTACATAACTGAGGCCATGTGCAATTACTGAAGTGTAGCCACCTGTGGGAAAGAAATGGTCGACAATGTAAGCTTTCCAGAGTCTTCCTTACAGCAACTGACTCTGGGAGCCGAGCCCCCTAACACAAATAAACATCTTTTGAATGGGTGAGAAATAATTCTTCATGAAAGTGGAGGTTGGGAAAAAAATCTACTCACAGAGAGAGAGAGAGAGAGACTGAGATTCTAGCACTCGTTACGCCAAGGCATCGTAGACTATAATGGCACCCACCCCCCCAGAGGGTCCCTCTTAAGTGGTGACCTAAAAACAAATTCGCCAGTTGGCTGGAGCATGCATCCTAAAGTTGCAGCAGAAGTGAATAAGCTTGACTGACTTCAGTCCCTAAAGGGTTCTATCTGTAAATGCAGAAGTGGAAGCAGAAACATTTTTTATTAGTCTTAAACTGACCCTTATTTTAATAACTAGCCACAGTGTCAGAAGCACGGACCGGAGTCATTCTTTAGCTTTTAAGAGCTCAAGCATCATGAATGCATGCCTATTTGTTTGATATTTTTGATACTGGATTCGTGTAAAGTGTCCATATTCTTGAATAATAGGGAAGGCGAGTTTTTATCATTTTTCTCTGCGTACTACTTAAAGTATTCAGAGTGTCTTCTTATTTAAAAACAAACAGGCCTGCAAACTTGATGCATAGCATTTAAATAATCGTATTAAAATTCAGACTTAGCACCCACATTTCCCTCAGTGCTATCAGTTTTATGAGAAACTGGAATCTCATGCTAAACAATGGAGAATATTCAGTGTGTGCATACTGCCTTCCAAAAAGTACTTAGTGGTGTGAGGGCCAGTTTGCCGTAATTGGGACAGTTATTTATTTTCTGGACTTTCTCTCTAATTTGGCAGTATTTTACCACTTAGTTTTAGTTTGTTGGAGATCTTTGAACCACCACCTATTTGTTGTGGTGTGTGAAATATCTGAAACCAGCAAAGTCAAATGTGATGGATCATCGCGTCAATTTTGGGAAATGTAGGCATGTAGGTACTTTTTAATTTGGTGGTACCTGATCTGTTCCTCTTTATAGAAAAAATACCAGTTAAAGGACTTTTTATGCACATTTTTTCTACCTCCTCACTCCTCTCCCTTTTTATCATCACTAAATAATATTTACTAAGCACTCACCTGGACACAGTGCTGTGCTGGTCAAAGTACAAGACACACAAAAAAGATCCTGTGATTACTCCCCCAGGAATGAGCAGTCAAAACCCCAGTCTATTGAAATGGGCACTGTGTAGAGCATTGAGATAATAATTTTCCAGATGGCAAATCAACCCAAATTACCAATTCACTTAAACACTGTGTTCTTTAAAAACAAATAAACAAACAAAATACTTGTTCTTTGAGATGAGAACTCTGCTCTGTTCATGAGCCCAAGAGATTATTATATATGTTGAAATGTAAGTTGATTCTGGCACACGTGAATCATCTGAAGGGTGGTGACAGAGTTAAGTTTATTGCAGATGCGAAGAAAGGCTTTAGAACAACTGCCAGCAAAAAAGGGACCATAGTGACTTGTAAGAAGGAGGGTTCGTAGAAGCGTGTTACATGCCGGGCAGCAGAGAGCATTTCCAGACAGGAGGATGGTGGTGTGGTGGCACTTAACAGATTTTTCTACGACATCTGGGCTAATTTTGGTTCTGTGAATTCCTGATTGTAACATTTCAAATTTTTATCTTCCCATATTAAAAAAAATTGACTACAGATAATGCATTACATATTTCTTAGGTATCTTGATACAACTCTTTTATAACCATTTTATTGACTATATTTTGAGACATAATTTATTTCTGACTTTGGAGGACATTTTGCCATTAGAAATTAATGTCCCATAAATTATGTCACAGATTATATTACCCAATTTCCCCTAAAGAGGCATATTCTGTCTTTCTCTTCCTTCCCCACTTTTGCTTTCCTGTAAGAGGAGGGATGGCACCAGGATGTTTGGGGGCATCGCTAAAATGAGTCAAAGGACCACACATAGAATCAAGAAGTATCTAAAGTATGTATAGAGCTCTAAGTAAAAATGTTACATGTGTTTTACTCTCTCATTCCCCCTTGCTATTTGTGTATCATTCTTAGGGGTAGAATAGAACTATTTTTAGTTTTCCCGCTACCTTAGCTTTTTGACATTGGTAATGCAATTTAAGTCGTTGACTTGATTATAATTTATAATTGCTCTTTGTATATATTGCTTTTTTTGATGATTACTTGTTTGAAAACAAGAGACGTGCCAATATATTTACACTTGAATCCGTGTTTGTAAGAATGTTTTGCTGTGTGGTAGAGCTTATTTGGCTATCGCTGTCTAACAAATAATGGGGTAACTGTGTGTTTTGACCAGTTTGTAAGTAAAGGTCAATTTCGTGCCTATGGTAATTAGCTTAGCTTATTCTAGACTTTTGGCTAATTCGGGTAATTTCCTGTGAAACAGTATATTTAGCAGAAAGGGAATTCATTCTTACGCACAGTGGTTCTTTTCCTTTACATCGGAGACTTTAATTTTAAAACTGATTTCTCTACCTTTTAAGCAAAACCCCCTAAAAGGCTATGAAAAATATCAAAGTTCACCTTAAGAGTGGACAGATGAATTATTTGAAGGAAGCGATGAGAAAAAAAGGCCCACGTGGCGGTGGAAAGGAAAAGCGTCAGCCATCCTGAAGTGACACATCTTAGGCAAGACTCGCTTTTGGTTCCTCTGGAATAAAATCTGCCACGGAGCCTTCCTTCTACAGCTTTGAGGAAAATGGTGCTTCTGTTTTTGGTAGCAAGAAGATTAAACGTTACTTGAAAAGAACCTGTCTTTAAACCCCGCACTTACAGTCTTGATTTTCTTTCAGACCCCAGCTGTAAACTTGAAGACAAGACTGAAGATGGAGAGGCGCTAGGCTGTAAGAAGAGGCCGGAGGACGGAGAGGAGCTGGAAGACGAGGCCGTGCACAGCTGTGACAGCTGCCTCCAGGTGTTCGAGTCACTGAGCGACATTACCGAACACAAGATTAATCAATGTCAGTTGACAGGTAAACAATACTTACCACGTCTTGTCTTCGAGTACTGTCCTATTTCTTATTTTTTCAGTTCATACTGTTTTTTTTTTCTCTTGCTCTCCCAATTGTTTTACTCCCACACTTGAACACATAGGTGAGTCTAGAAGTGCTTTCGGAAGGATTCTAAGATGGCCGTTTGTGGCAAACTCAGCATCACAGTCCTTAGATTATGAACTGTACCTAGATTTTAATAGCTAGTGGGTCTTTCTTTCTT
>NW_023270854.1:45282375-45312375 GCF_011800145.1 Mirounga leonina
TCTCTCTTCCTTCCTTTTTTCTTTCTTCTTTCTTTCTTTCTTTCTCTTCCTCTCCCTTCCTTCCTTCTTCTCTCTTTCTCCCTTTTTTCTTTCTTTCTTTCTTTCTTTCTCTCTCTTCCTTCCTTCTTTTCTTTCTTTCTTTCTTTCTTTCTTTCTTTCTTTCTTTCTTTCTTTCTTTCTTTCTTTCTTTCTTTCTTTCCTTCTCTCTCTCTCTCTCTTTCTCTTTTTCTAACTATAGTGATGCCATGGGGGTTCAGAATCTAACATGATGGTTAAAATAAAGTTAAAAAAAAACCTTTGTCAATATTTTTTCAAAGAAATGTAGTGTGTGTTAACTTATTTTGATGTAAATATCACTTCCTCGGGGGAACTTTCCTTGATGCCTCTCTGCCTGAGTTTGGTGCCTTTTTGTGTTCCCACAAAGTTCTTTGCCTATTGCATCTCACAGTTTCCACTACATGTGTTCACTTCCCCCTGTCCCTCTTTAGACTGCGAGCTCATGGATGGCAGGAACTGTGTCTTATTTGTTATTGTATTCTCTGAGCCTTGTACAGTGCCTGGCCCACAGTAGATTCCCACAAAGGCATGGACGCTATTCTGCTATGCAGTTCATGGGATGGATCCGACTTAAAATAACAATTAGCATGACGACATATTCAGTTTAATGGTTGAATAAAACTAAAACTCAGTTTGCCAAATTTCTATCCTCTTGAGAAACATCCTATAAGAACAGACTATATCAGCTTGAGTGGGACATTTTAGGTAGATATATTTTTTTAGATTCATGTAATTTTTCTCTTGCTATTTGAAGCTGATATTCTCTGGCTGTGTGCATATGTCTGTAACTCTCTCTTTCTTTCTCTCTCTTTGTTTCCCAGCACAAATCTTTCTTCAATTACCCATGTATAGGAAACATATTTAGTAAACAAGTGATTCTCCAACTGTTTTCCATAGGATATTGATATTTTTGTAAGATTTTAAAAGGTGTTCCATTTTAGTCAGGGTTTCTGAACAGATTTTTGTGGAAATGTTGGATTAAGTCCAATTAACTAGGCTTCTTTATTAAAGTGCACTGTGGCTCTTCAAGAAGGGACTACAGTGACTAAGGCCATAGAATCTTCTTTCTTTCAGAAAACCCTTGGTTGGAACTTAAGTTTGAGCATTGATGTTGCATATATAAGTATTGGCCATAATACGTATTTTTTGTGGTTTTTAGGATTTTTAGTAACTTTTATTTTGTCATAGTGCCAAACTTAACGAAAAATTACAAAAGTAATCCATAGAATGCCCATGCACTATTTACCTCATTCACTGACTCAATGATTATTTACATTTCACCCCATTTATTTATCATTCTTTATCTTTCGTTAATTTTTTCTTAATCATTTGAGAGAAGATTGGTGACATCATACCCTTCTAAATATATCTTATGTATTTCCTAAGAACAAATATTCTCTCACATGACCACAGCATACTTCTTGAAATCAGGAAAGCTCACATTTAATACCATAGAATATTATTATCTAATCCATGATCAATATTTAAATTTGAATAGTTGTTTCAATAATGTCCTTTATAGCTTTTTTTTTTCTTGTCTAGGATTCAGGACCATGTACAACATTTATTTGTCATGTCTCTTTTGTTCCTTTTACCTGGAAAGATCTCTCAGCCTTTCTTTGTCTTTCTTGACCACGACATTTTTGAAGAGTATCTGTCAGCTACTTTCTAGAATGCCTGTATTTGGGTTTGTTTCTTTGTGATTACATTCAAGTTACATCATTCTGTGGCAGGAACACCATCAAAATGATTCTGTGCTCTTCTCAGTGCATTAGGTCTAGAAGCATGTGATGCTGATTTGTCCTCATGTTGATGATGTTAACATTGAATACTTCTTCAAGGTGGTGCCCACCAACTTTCTCCAGTATAAAGTTACTATTTTTCCTTTGTAAGTAATAAATCATTTGTGGGAAGATGCTTTGACCTCATATAAATATCCTCATCCTCATAAAACATCCATTTTAACTCTATAAATTTTTGTAGTTATTAGCCTTCTACCACAATTTCCTTTCTTATTCATTCACTCATCTGTTTATTTGTATCACTGTGGGCTTTTGGATTTTATTTTACTCAGTGGTCATAATTTATTACTGTCATTATTTTGATGCTCAGATTGCCTGAGATTTAGCCAATTGGAATCCCTTCAAACTGGATCTTGTGTTGGTTTCATATGTCTTCATCATTATTTGAGGACTTACCTTAGTTTCGGCTGCACACAAATGCCCCAGGCTCATCATATTCTTATCCCAGTCCCGTAATCAGCCTTTTTTTTCCAAGGAGCCCTCATTCTTTTAAGAAGAAAGGTATTTAGAAACCAAGATATGGGCACTAGGTGTGCTCATTGCTGTAGGTATATCATTGATTATAGAGCCTTCCAGCAGACAGAATTAGGAAGTGTATATGTAAATTTAATATAATATACACATAAGAATCATGTGTTCATATTGATGCTTCTAATTCAGTCCAACACTTCAGGTTCATCCCAGGTTCCTCTCCATATTTATTACTACAGTCTTTGGCAGTGAGAAACCTAGCTTCATTATCCTCAACATGTTTGCTCATTTGCTTGAGTCTAGAATATACCTTAAGCCATTTCAAAGTTGCTTACTCATATCATCATGATAAGCAGACCAACTAATTAGTTTCACAGTTGTTTATTAGTGCTGTAATTTTAATGTAACATCTACATACAGTGAAATTTATAAATCATAAGTGTACAATTTGATGAATTTTGACAAAACACATATACCCACATGACCCACATCCCTCTTGAGATAATTTCCTGCATCCTAGAAATTTCTCTAGTACCCCTTTCTGATCAATAATGCTCCACCAGAAATAACTAGCTTTTAAGTTGTTTAACCACAGATTAGTTTTAGAACTTCTTGTAAGTGGATCACACAGTATGTATTCTTTTTTTTGAGTTCAGCTTCTTTTGTTCAGTATAATGTCTGTGAGATTCATCCATGTTGTATATATGAGTAATGTGTTCTTTTTTATTGCTGAGTAGTATTCCATAATATGAATATATCATAATTTATTTCCATACTCCCATTGCTAGACATTTTGGTTATTTTTAGTTTTTGGTTTTTATGAATAAAGTTGTGAACCTTCCTATGTAGGTCTTAATGTGGACATATGTTTTATTTTTCTTGATTTAACAAGTAGGGATAGAATTGCTGAGTCGTGGGAGAGGGGTGGTGGGATATGTTTGACTTGAAAAACTTCTGAACCTTTTCCCAAAGTGGTTGCACCATTTTACACTCTTACCAGCAATGTCTGAGAGTTCCAGTTGTGCTTCCTAGCTTACATTTGTGTTGTCAGTTTTTTTAATTTTAGCATTCTATTGGGTGTGTATTGGGTTTATTTGCATTTTCTAGCTCATATACATTTAATTGACTTCATGTGATGCATTTTTTATCCCTTAGAATGCATAATTTTTGGAAAGTCCCATTAAATGCAAGACAATTAGTATGATTCTGTTTTCAGTGGAATACCTGGTGATTTAAAAGGAGCTTTACTCATGTAGAATCATCACTACTGTTAGAATAAAGACATAGTGACTTGACTGACATGGCTAGTATATACTATGCTAGCAAGGAATCTTACCTTAGGTGAGAGTGGGTTGTTAAACAAGCCTTAAATTCTATTTAGTGTTTATTTTTTATTGAGTTTCTGCCACATAGTTATCCTTATGTTCAGCTTTATGAAATAGAATAGAAGCAAAAGATACTATTCCTTTACAACTTTATATATTATACAATACATATTCCTTTACATATTATACAACTTTAATAATCAGTGCAGAAAATGCTCAATTTTCAGCACATGGTATGGTGAAGATATTTATGGGTTAAATATTGTTTTTCTTCAAAAATGAAAAAAACGCTCACCCTAATAAAATATTTGGTTTATTTTGATCTTAAGCTTTCTAAAAGTAGGGAATCTAGTCTCTGCTCACATACCACAACATTTTAATCAAAGGTAGGAAAACAGAGGCTTATTTGTGACAATCAAACACATTTTAGGAAAGGTAAATCTGATAAGACTTGGTCCTGTTTGCTGTTGTTTCAGGATGATTTCTCTGGGAGGATGGAGGATTGACGAGGAAAAGCAAAAGTGGAGGATTAGAGAGAGAGAAAAGGGGGAGAAATGAAATCAGCAATCATTCACATTTGTTGAAGGTGTTGAAGTTGAAACTTGAGTTGGCTAAGAGTACCCTTCAGACTAATCTGAAAAAGATTAAAGATCCTTGGAAGTATTTTAATTAAAAAAAGTAATGTGGGGGCGCCTGGGTGGCTCCGTCATTAAGCTTCTGCTTTCGGCTCGGGTCATGATCCCAGGGTCCTGGGATCGAGCCCCGCATCGGGCTCCCTGCTCTGCGGGAAGCCTGCTTCTCCCTCCTCCACTCCCCCTGCTTGTGTTCCCTCTCTCGCTGTGACTCTCTCTGTCAAATAAATAAATAAAATCTTTAAAAAAAAAAAAAAAAGTAATGTGATGCTTTTACCTTCTTCTTTGATTAAATCATTTTAATATGAGTTGGGACATCCAGCTCTTCCAGTTCATGTTTCCTGCTTCTTGAGTTAACTCTTTTCCTGGTGCTGCTGCTGCTTTTTTTTTTCTTTTCTCCCTGATGGACAAAGTGTTAGTTTAGCAAGGAGGGTCTTTCTAGCTTCATTTTCCCCTCTTAATTTACTCTTTCTCTCACTGTTCTTTTTCACTTTCTCTGTCTTTTAACTTCATCTAGCCCCATTGGTATCCTTGCTCATTCCCTCAGATTCCTGTCCTTTCTTAAAGACTCTTCATTTTTTTTATTGTCCCTATTTCTCTGCTTCCTTTCTCCTTGGTTTACAGTCTCTCTCTGCTTCCTTCATTTTTTCCTTGCTCCTTGTGGCTTCCCTTCTATTAGCCTTGAAGTCTTTACTTACATGTGTAGGCCTCCCTGGCTATACCATAAACCTGAAGACTTTTTGGTCAACAATTTACATGAAGAAAGAGAGAATTCTGAGTAATGTTCTGATGGGTTAACTGTAGAGTAGAATTAGGAGAGAAAGAACTCTTAAAACTTGTTGATTTGTAAAATAACAGAAAACTGAGGTATTCTGTGGATTGACACTTGCGGGAGTTACTGAGGGTAGTTCAATTGTCAGAGAACTGGTAGATACCCTGTTTTCAGACTATTTCCATCCTGTAGCTGAGGGTTTCTAGGTAACTTGAGATTTGTTCCTTTGGTGACTTTCATCCCCAAGGGTGAGGCACATTCCTTGGGGAGCCTGCCTAGATGAAAACTGATTCACTCTGTGTTAAAAGTCTTGAAATCCTCCTATAGCCTTGCCAAGTGACCCCAAAGTAGACCGAGCCTTAGAAGATGAAGTTCAAATATGGAGCAAGATGACCAATTCTAGACCCAGATTTGAAACTCATCATGTGGATTAAGTATGCCCCAGATCAGTTCATATGTAGATATTAGTAACCTCGACTGGACTCAGCCACTGGGGACCTAGAGTTCTAAGGGATCATACACATAATTCATCACTGAGAGGTGTTCTGGAATGTGGGCACTATTCTGGACAAGCACCCTGATCTAGGAAACAAAACAGTCCCTAAGGATAGGTAGGGATGAAGGAGCTCCCATCAAGAGGAGTTCTTTCTTTTTTGTCTCATGGTGCAATTTTCTTCTCGTTTGCAATCCAACATGTGTAAGTAAGTTATGTATCATCCCTGCTTGAAGGAATAAAGGGAAGGGGGAAAGAAAAAAAAATTAAATCCCACTTTTCAATTGTAGCAGTAGATAGAAACCACCTGTCCTGCCCCAGCCTTGCTCTCTTTTTCCTGGAGGCTGGGAAGGGAGGACAATCAACAGTCTAATGCTGTTGGGATTCTCTGATGCAGAAGACAGATTATCAAAATATATATTTAAAGAAGGAAAAGCACAGAGAACCTCTCATTTTACTAATCCACAAACCCTATCATTTCTTGCCAAATCCCTCAGGGGGTGGGGAGGGCTGGAAGCCAGAGGGGTCTCATCACACTTCTCAGCAAAGATTTAATAGCAGGGTGCTATGGGGAAGGCTGAGATTACGGAGACTTTATTATGCTTACAAAACTGAGTACGAACCAGCATTGTAAATCATCAAAACTAAGCTACACTTAACAGGATAAATGTGTAAAGTGCATTTGGTAATACTGTATGCTTGTTCTGAGTCATTTTTCTCTTCTTTCCTGCTAATTTGCAAACTTGAGTTGTCTGTTAAGTGTTCTTTCACATCATTAATGCGAATTGCCTGGGTGTAAATGCAGAAAAACCTGAATAGCATTGTATTAGTTCTTAACCCTCTGGCCCGCCATACTCTTGGTAAGATGAGTAAGTAGAGATGCATATGACAGCAAGGCTGTCAGACTTTGGGGGAGCATGTTTGTAGGCCAGATTTTTAAAACCTTAGCCATATTTGTGGCTCCGTTACAAATATTATTACTGCACAGGTTCACGTTTTTGAGGAAAATGAACTGAATTGAGGAGTAGATGCTGCACATCAGATCAAATGATGTGTTCACTTAATTTGATTTTAAAAATTATGAGACTTCTTGGAAGCTTCAGTAGGTTTTGTGAACTGAAGACTTTGCAACATCTGGATTTTTTTTTTCCCAAAGAATTTTTTTAAGAAGTGAAAGTGATTGTACATGTGTTATATGGTTGTGGTAAATTAAAGGCTGGCTGGTTCCACCCCAAAATCAAGTACTTTAACAGCTAGTTCTGTTGGCAAAGGGAATAAGGAAACTGAATATTTTATGGAATGAGGCACTATTTTCATGGAAGCATATCGAAACTGTTTTTAAGACCTTTTTTTTTTAAAGCATTAGTTGAAATAAATGTGATATTTTAACTTTTTAGTTTATATCAATTACATTTAGGGCGTATAGCTTTTATTTGCATATTTCTGTATTAATTCCTTATTCATACTTTGTTATTAATCATTTATATATTATCTATTTCTATATAATTAGGCTTAAGGCACTGTATGTTTTATTTTTTATTTCCCTCCATTTTGATCAATTCCTTGTTTCCTACCTAAAATATTTTTTTATTTTTTTTTAAGATTTTATTTATTTATTTGAGAAAGAGAGAGTGTGCAAGCACAGAGGGAGAGGGAGAAGCACACTCCCTGCTGAGCAGGGAGCCCGACGTGGGGCTTGATCCCAGGAACCTGAGATCATGACCTGAGCCAAAGGCAGACGCTTAACCGACTGAGCCACCCAGGCACCCCTATTTTTTATTTTTTAACCTATTTTTTTCTCCAAATCCCCTAAGCCCCCAAAATGCAGTCTCATGGCCTCCATCAATTCCATTCCTAGCCACTTTTCCACACACTTCTTATTTTGTAGACCAGTGGTTTCCAAACTTTTTGATTAGAAAGAATTTAGTATTCATCTTTGTCATACATAACTTATCAATACATTTCAAAGATGCACATATATACAACATTCACAAAAGTAGAAATTGAAAACTGAGGTCAAGATGAAATACACAGGTATTTAAAATAAATTTATGTTGTTTTGAAGTCCTGGTCCAGATTCACTTTTTTTGACAATTCATTTTATTTTTTTAAAATTTAATTTTAAATTTTATTTGTTTATTTGACAGAGAGAGAGCACAAGCAGGGGGAGGGGGCAGAGGGAGAAGCAGAATCCCCAATGAGCAGGGACCCCGATGCAGGGCTTGATCCTAGGACCCTGGAATCATGACTTGAGCCGAAGGCAGACATTCAACTGTCTCAGCCACCCAGGCACCCTTTGACAATTCATTTTACTGGCTCTGTCTCACGGAACCACCAAAGAGCGAATGCGTGTTATTACACTTCCCAATGAGGTTCATCATTATCAATGGTGGATATAAGCCCACATTTCAGATAACTTTCTTGATAATGTCAGGGTTTTTTGCCAGTTTTGGGTCAGGTCTGATTAAATTGTTTCCCTCCTCTATACAATGGCTGACGAACAGCTTTTACTAGGAGTGGAAGCAGCCAGATTTGCCATTTTCTTGACGATTACTTGTGCTCCATTATCAATATCCTGCAGTTTTCCTCGCAGAAGACTTTAAAAAATCACTTGTCAAACTTTGAGGATTTTGTGTAAATTAGATTAATTAACATTAAAAATATGATCCGTAAGTCTCTTTCACTGGGCTCGGTAGACTGCATTATTTGATGTGTGGGAAGGGACTGGAAAAGCAAGGGCACCCAGGCTGATGGGGATACTATTTATCTTCCTGCTCTCAGGAAGATCTGCTTTGTTTCTGGCTGGTGTCTGTTCTGATTGATTTCTAAATATTCAGAGCATCTTCTCTATCCTAGGATTTGTACCCTATATTTCAGAGACCACTGTTCTTGACTACCGTGTGCTACATCATTTGTAAAACAGCTCGCTAATCTCTGCTCCTCTCAGTTTTAGATGAAGTGGTGGGGTTGAGGGTGTCATTTTCATGGTCTGGCAGGGCCATGACTAAATTCTATGCATTTACCAGAGAAAAAGCAATCCTCCCTAATTGGTTCCAACCTCTGAGCCGTTGGCTGAGTGAACTCCTTTTTCTGATTTTGGAGGAAGAGTCAGTGAAGCTATTACCCGCTATGAAAGCTTTGTTATTTTCACACAGAACTTTTGATATTAATACATAGTCTACCATTCTCTTCTTGACATATTTGTTTGTGAAGTTCTCTATCAAAACATGAATGTAAAATAATCATTTTTGGTCCATTTTCTTGACAATCTTTGAATGCTTCTGTACACTGCAATTGGGATTTATAAAAGGACTGTACTGATGAGTTACGTTTTCCCACTGTGAATGAGTTATTACATGTATTAATTTAATAAAATCAAATAGTTGGAATGTTGAAGGGGGTAACTTAAGAAGTATTTCTATGTATTCTTGATGTGCATTTTGAAATTGGTATTGTTATTCTCAGCCTGCTTTAATAACTTGTGCATCACAAGAAAGCTACCGATTATGAATGAAAAGTTCCTGAAGGGTGAAAGTGCTAGAAATAAAAAATAAATGGGTGCATTCGCTTTATTTTTTACAAGTAGAACCTAACTGGAGGATGTCACATATTAGCTATAACTATGCTTCCAAATTATCTGCTCCTTGATTAATTTGAGTTTTTTGAAATTAGCATTTTGAAATGAATATAATCCAAGAAAAAATTAGCATTATTTGTTTGTGTAGAAAACATTGTTACCTTTGGATGTCTAGCGGAACCACAACTGTTTTAGATAAATGGTTTTGCCTTAGTTGTGTAATTGATAATGAATATATAATCATCTAATTCTGTGGTTTCAGGATTTATTTGCCAAAAATTGTAAATAAAATGTCAAGAACACAATCCATGGGAGAATATCTTCAAGAATTTCCACTGCGTCCTTGATGGTCATTGATGGTAATTAAAGCTGTCAGTTTGTCCCTGTGGAGAAGTGTAAAAATTATAAATGAAGGGATGTATTTGGGATGTGGCAACAGTGGGGCCTCTTTTGTGGGGAAGATGAATTAAAAGAGATCAACTATTTCCTAGGCCCTATGCAGCCATTCAGTCTGTCTTACAAGCAGGGCAATGCATAGCAATTTGGATACAGTTATGCGCACACAAGGGCTCTGCCACATGTAGCCTGTTCTTTATGTTGAAATTCAACATAATAAAACTTAAGATGTTGAATTTTTACATTTTTGCACGACTGCACTTAATTTTTTTTTTTTTTTTACATTACTGTACTTAGGATGCTTCCTTTAAAGAGTGGTGAGTTGCTAAAGGAGTATTAAAAGTAGACTGTTTCCCCATTCTTTCTCTTTGTGCGAAGTCTATGGCTGGGATCTTGTCTTTGGGGAATGGCAGCAATGTCACGGAAATCCATGACCTCTTAATAGGCCTTGGGAGGGGAAGGCAAGAATCATTCTACACTGTGCCCTCAGGGCTTAGTTCCTTTAAACTTCAAGGAATTGGACTGGAACTCTTCACTCCTTCTTTCTTTCAGCTTTACCTTCAGGGGAAATTGATCGATTAGAGGTGATTATTCCACAAACTCTGAACCCTTTTCCCCTCTTTGTTCCAACTGGAGCTTCTCAAAGTTTAAAGGGATTGTGTCTCCTGGGTGAATTGTAGAATGAATTTAAGTAGATTATTGGGTAGAACTCTTTGAACACACATTAAAAGTGCTAAAAAATATATTTGGAACAGAAGGAAATATTTGAAGCCAAAGGATAAAGAAACATTTGTTTCAGTGCTAATTATAATGTAATTATATGGGATATTTTTGAGCAAACGATTAGTTGCTAGACTGTAGAATCATAGTAGTGCTTCAGACCAAGAAAATAACAGGGTCAGTACAACAAATGGACAAATGTGGAAAATCTGGATGGTGTAAGACCCTAATGGGACAGAATACATCCATAAATGACTAGGTTTATATATGTCCTGTATTAACCACAGCAAGATTCTACTAATTGATGGCTTTTAGTTTTTTCTAACTTCTTTGTTTTACAACAACAAAATGATATATACCTAATTTTTTTTTTTTGCATGCATGCATGATAGGTTTGTCTTATGGACACTGTGGACATCGTTTGAATGATATCTATTACCACAGCAATTTAATTTTTCCCTCTTTAAAAAAATCTAATTCTTCAACTCTACCTACCCACAGAGCAGTATTAGCTCCCCCTGGTGACTAAATAAAAATGTAGACAAGAATGATTGGGGTGATGAGCTTCATTAACTTTAATCTTTAAATGCATAATTAATACTAAGATGCATACAGTAGGCATGTACACTGAACTGTTTTCCAAATAAAAATTCTAATTAGTCTTGAGAAATGTCCATTTTCATATCAGTACCTACATGATGAAGGCTGGTAGATCTTATGTGGCTTTCTTGGAATTGTGCCCATTTTAATGACCCCAGAGCTCTTGGTTTTCTGATGTGGGAGATATTAGAACAGAGGGTAAATATTCAGATCTCCTGTACACTAGGAGCTCATTATAAACAGAAAATAAAAGCAAAAGCAACTACCAATTTACCTATATCTATCACTCTTACAAAATAGACTTTCTATAAAGAAGGTTATCATTGTTAGAATGATTTAAAAGACTGTTACACGTTCAAACACTAAGATGTATTTTTTTGTTGTATCAAGAAAACATTTTTCCATTTAATTTACGAATTATTTGAAGTGTATATTTTTCTTACCGAAGTTGGCTTTCAGCTTAAGTCTTATAGTTTAATTTATTAAAAAATTCCCCATCATAATTAAATTATGAGGTTGACAGTTGAGAATGCTTTTATAATCTTTTTGAAAACAAATCTGTCAAATCTGTCCTGTACTTACGATTTCTCATATGTAATTTTATTTTCTATGCAAAGTCTTTGCTTTTCACCCTGTTTTATAATGGTCACCAGAAAGCAGTGTTCTGTGACTATACAATCTGGTTTAATTATTTTATATTAAATATTATATATTATCATGAATTCAAAAAGAAAGCTCTGAAATTTTATCTGAGAGCTAATATTTGAATGCTCTTTTGCTCCTCCTATTATTCTGAATGTATGCTCCCTATAATTAGCACCCCACCCCCCACGCTCACTAACCTTTTGCTTTTCTTCCCTCCCCAGGACTTTATTTTTAGGGCACAAGCCTTAGCCTCTAGGTTTGTGTTTTCCTTTTGTTTTTCCAAGGCACCTGTCTGTGTTGGGAGAAAAGATACAGTCTTCTAAATGTAACAATTACTTTTTGATACCTGAGGTATCATCCTCTTTGGCCTGTGGAAATCTATGGGAAACTTCTTTTGGAGTTATTGATACTATTTTGTCCCTCAGCCTGAAGTGATAGTATGGTTATCAGGCAGCACAAGGGAATGCAGCCCCTCCTCCTCACCTTAGTTTATTTTTCCCTCCTCCCATTGCTTCCTTTCTCAAGGGAACTGCCTGCCCTTTGCAGTTCATTTGCCTCAGCCCTTGCAAAAAAGCAAAGAACCATGCTTTGCCTTAACTTTTGCTTGTGGTCCCTCATAGGCAGAGCTTAAGCTGGTGCCTCACAACTAAATAGTGATAGCTTTCTTCTTGTGAACACTGGTTTAAAACTGACAAGCTTTGGGCACCTGGGTGGCTCAGTTCGTTAAGCGTCTGACTCTTGGTTTTGGCGCAGGTCATGATCTCATGCGTCATGAGATTGAGCCCTGGAATGGGGCCCCGTGCTCAGTGGGGAGTCTGCTTGAAGATTATCTCCCTCTGCCCCTCCCCCACCCCTGGTTTCTCTCTCCCTCTCTAAAGTAAATAAAATAAATCTTAAAAAAACCCCAAAAAACTAGCAAGTTTTTGTTAATACAAATACTATTATATTGATTAGATATTGTAGTGTGGCTTAGTATAATGAAAAGTATGTGGCATCATTTCTTGCTACATGAAGAAGGCTGTGCAGAGGTAGTGAAATGAATAGCACCTCTCATTAATTGGTTTTCCCAAATACTACTGTGCATTTGTCAGCAAATTCAGCTCAGTAAACATTTATCAAGGTCCTACTCTTTGTCCAGTAAGGCTGGACCCAGGGATCAGGGCCCAGGATCTTCTGGGAGAAAAATGGTTGAGAGTGGCTCTCTGAGTCCAACCTGGAGGTTTAGAGATGGCTTCCTGGATGACATGATGCTGTTAGTGATGAGAAAGAGTTAGCTAGGTGAAGAAAGGTGGGGTGGGGGACACTTCAGGCAGATAAAAGGGAAAGAAGAACAAGGGAGAGGTAGGAAAAAACAGAGTAGTGTCTGCTTGGGCACCTTCGAATAAGAGGAAAAGTACAAGATAGGGAATTAGTGAGATAATATGAATGTATTATCTGTTGCTATGTAATAAGTTACTCGATAGCTTTCTGACTTAAAATAACAATCTTAAAGTTTCTGGAGGTCAGGAATTTGGGAGCAGCTTACTTGGGAGATTCTGGTTCAGGGTCTCTTATGAGGTTGTAGTCAAGAAGGTGGTTGGGGCTGCAGCCATCTGAAGGCTTGAGTGGAGATGGAAGATTCACTTCTGAGCTCAATCACATGGCTACTGATTGGACACCTCAGGTCTTCACCATATGGGCCTCTCTACAGGGTAGCTCATGACATGGCAGCTGACTTTCCTCAGAACAAGTACTCTGAAGAGAGGGAGCGGGAAGGATATGGAAGTTGCAGTGTATTTATGACCTAATCATGGGAGTGGCATACCATTAATTTTGCCAAATTCTATTATTGATCACACAGACTAACAGACTAATTCTGGTATGATACGAGAGACAGTTATTATACAAAGGCATCAATACCAGGAGATGGGGGTCATTGGGGGGCCATCTTGAAGGTTGGTTAAACCGGGAAGGGAAGTAGGGTCTGGCCATGAGGGTGGGGGGCTATGCTGAGAACTTAAATTTGATTCTCTGGCCTGTGGTTTTTATGCTGTTTTGAGGAATCCTCAGGTATCACCCAGGTAGGCATGGATGTAGGGATTGAGTTAGCCCGAGTCCTTCATTCCCTGCAACTGGAACAGCCCAGGCTGGAATTCTTTTATGTACTGGATATTTGAGTAAGATTTTATTTGAATATTGAGTTTCGAAGCTTAAGAATGTTTGATAATTACTGTTTTAGACAGTGGGTAGCTACTGAAGGTTTTCTGCTGGGGTAACATCTGTTCAGGTTGCATGGCATGTGGAGAGTAGATTAGAGGGGAATTGGCAGCTCTTGTGATGGCACTATTAAGAGAAGATGGGGCCAAAAACAGTGCAGTGGTCAGAGGAGTGGAAAGAAGGGTCAAATTCAATAAATATTGAGGAGGTAAAAATCACATGTAGTGATTGATTCATTGTAGAGCATAATAGCAAGGAAAAGATCTAGATCCAACCCCAATGTTTCTGAATTCCTCAGGTGCATTGGGTGACCCTCACCTGACATCAGGAATGAGAAAGAAGCAGGTTCGGTGAGTTCACTTTTTGCTCACGTTAAGTTTGAGATAACTTTTCTGGCTAAATTGTTTAAAATGGCAGTTGTGTATGTAGACCAGAAACCAAAGGTAGACATCAGGCCATGTGGCATACTTCCTGTTTCCCTTACTTGTGGTTGAGTTTTCCTTTGCCAGTTACCTAAGTTTCTGCCCCCAGCTTACCCCCATTTTGGCAACACTGCTTCTGATCCAGCTCCCCTCCCCTCATTTTAATAATGAATCTCCTTTCCTGAGGTCGGTTACTACTTCAGCTTTGGCTTCTGGCTGGAAGGCCCTTTGGAGCTTGGGGTTGCTCCAGCGAGCAAAAGGGACACCCTGAAAAGGCAAGACAAATAAAAGCTGAACCACTGACTAGTGTTCTTTTCTTTCAAGATGAAGAATTTTGACATACAAGGTTTAATGCCTTATTGAAATCGAGCAAATGGATGCTAAGAAGGGTGCTTTATTCTCACAGGATTAAAGCAGTGGGTTTTCTTTTTAAAAATATATCCTAAGGTTCATCTCTATAGGAAATCTTACCACTTAGGAGTTGTTGGTTATGCCCACCAGCACCCCCTCTCATGGCCCCCCCCACCAAAAAAAATTACCAGGCACATTTAATTTTCCTGTTCATTTTTTTGGAATCTGTGGCTATCTTGTGAACCTTAACAGGCTGCTTTTAGGCCTGATTTTTAGACTTGCAGTTCCCAATCATCTCCCTGAGCATTATTTTCATTAAAAATTCCATTAGCTTTAAAAAAATCAATGTAATCATTCAGTAGTAATTAATTCTTACCAATCTTTGAAAGGAAAGATGAATTAACAAAACTTCAAGATGTTAAAATGAGTAAAAAGAGTCGTGTGGTTAATGGGACTAGTAGAGATGTCAGTATAATGGATAGAGGGGTGGGCTCTGGCAACTGGCCAGCCACAATGCAAATCTCACTTCTCCAAGAGCTAGCTGTGCAGCCTTAGGCACATTACTTAAATTTTTAATCTAAAATTTCTTTATCTGTAAAGTAGGGGCAATAATAAAAAGGTAATAATATTGCCTGCCTCTTAGAGTTGTAACAATTAAATGAGCTAATAGATGTATCATTCCAATAAGGTGCTTGGCACACAGTGAGCTCTCACTACAAACATAATTATCAGTATTAGTATCATGAAAGGTGGTAATGATTCCTTTAAGAATAACTCACATGAGTCAGATTCTAGATTTGAATGTCTTCCAGAATCCTGAGGGGCTTTGAAAGAGTTAGTATGAGTTAATGCTTGGCATTCTGTGTTAAATTCTCCCCCTTTTAAAATTCAAAAGGGAATAATGTGTGATCAATGTTGGGGGAAAGGGGCAATTGGAGGAAATAAGAAGGAGTTTAATTAAGTATGCTCATCACCATTCTAGTAAGACCTTAATGTTTAGATTTGTGCAGATTAGAGAACATCATATTTTGGGAATAAAGAAGAGAGGCCCTGTATCTATATAACATTTTATTCTAACTTTATTCTGTACAAAATATTAAAAATTAGGGCCCTGACCTAAGTTTTTGGCCTACATTTGTGTAAATAGAAGAAGATAGTTGTGCAATGGATAGCGTTGAAAAATGTTGTACTCATAGCTTATTTATTTAGTGACACAGAATTTTCCCATGCATCCTTTAGAACGTTTTTTGGTTTTGTTTTTAAATCCTCCCTGGTTTTGTGAATTAATTCAAAAATTATAAAATATTAATTTTAGTTTAGTACAATTAAAAATATTCATACCTTGTTTTTAGTAGGCATGCAAAAGTGTCATGAAATTGGCCTAGCAGTCATAGAGATTCAGGTGATTAGTGGTTTGGAAAATCATCTGGGGGCTAAGTGAATTCCTTTAAATGTGGGAGATTCATACTTATGCTTTGTAGGGGAAGAGAGCTTAAAGAAACTCATCTGTGCAACACATGACCCTAAGACAGTTGACTTTTGCAGTGCACTAAACCTATTAAAGCAACATACTTAATGTGTACATGTTAGTGACTTTTTAGTGAATTCACATTGTCTGTGATGCATCATGAGGGTACAAAGAAATGTGAGTCATGAACCTGATTGCAAAGGATCTTACTATGCACTTGGGGAACAAAATACATGTACCTGAAAAAGTAATATTGAATGCAGCACTATGTCATTCAATGTCAGAATTTCTAATATGAGCAGTAAGTTATGTGAGTGTTTAAAGAAGGGAGTGGTTAAGTGTGCAGGAGCTGTTAGGAGAGGCCCTGTGGAAGTGATCACTGTGAGGTGAACACACCCAGACAGCTCATTAGGAAGTGAATAGGAAGGGGGTAGCTATGGGAAGTCAGGACAAGACGAAGCATCCCAGATAGTTCGGAATTGTAGTTGGATAAAGACTCTGAGTTAAGTTTTGATATCTCATCCAGAAATAATTTCATGAGCAGTAGCACTGTGTTACATCAAGTTGCACACTCCTGGAGTATTCAAGAGTTCGAGCAGAGCACAGTGCATGAAAAAATGCTACGGGTATGCATGAAATAAAGTAACCATGGGGTTAGTTACTAACCAGGAAAAAAATACCTGTTTCTATATTAGGTCATCCTATGAGTAGTTTGAAGAATTAAGTAGGGTAGGATCTATGAACAACTGCTAAGAAGTGAGTTGGGTTATAGCAGCATTTTAGAATACCTCTCTAAAATAGCCTCACCATCATGGACTTTCATATGAAGTTTCTTAATTCATTAAAAATATATTGAGCCTGAATCCAGGTGACTACATGTGATAGTAGGATCTTCTGCCTTAATGCTTTTGTTAAAATGTCATGAAGTGTCTTCAGACTTAATTTTCACTTAAGTTTTATTCTTATTATGCTATGAGCCTTTGGTGCTTAGCAAATGTAAATTTTCTCCAGCGAAGGAAGAAATTACTAGCACAGCTATTAGTAGATTAATGAAAAGTCTTATTGCTTCTTAAAATTTATATTTTCATGGTGATTGACAATCGCTAATTAGTTAATCCTCTGCCTGTGCTCATGAGGTAGGTCAATATTATCTCCATTATAAAATGAGAAGATTGAGAAATCAGAATCTTCAATGATTTCCTCAACAACCTAGTTCTGTATTGACATGACAAAAATAAATTGAGTTTACTCTTAAGCATTTCTCTTTTGTTAGTTAATGAAATATCTTTGCGTTGAACAGTTGATCACTGGAGACATCTTTTCCCTTCACTGTCCAACTAAAACACCATTCACATCAAGTGGCTTAGACATCTAAGACTGAAAGGGACTTTGGACACATTCAAAAGCTATATAATTATATATAACAGAAAAACCCCAAATAACAACAGCCTAAATTAGAAAGATGTTAATTTCTTGCTTATATGTGAGAGCTCTAGAAATAAGCAGTCCAGAGCTGGTTTTCTTTCTTGGTGCTCTGCTTCCTAGCAGACGGTTGCTATCGTCAAGAGAACCTGCTGGCTGTGGGACTTACGTCATCATGACCAGTTGGAGGTTAGGAAAAGAGGGAAGATGGAAGAGCTAACAGGGCCTTCCTTGTCTGAATCGGCTCCTTTTAGATGGCCATTCAATAAATCCCACATGGGATTCCACTCACATCCTCAATGGAAGAGTGGATTTTGAGGGAGGCGACTGACACAGTCATGCAATGAGCATATTTGAATATTTGGATTTTGTGTTATTTTGTATTACTGGTGATATTTCTCTTTTCCAATATCATGTATAATTTAGAGGACTTGCTAAAACATAAATGCCTTGTAAACTCCCACTATGGACAGAACCTTTTTCTCTGGTTGATAACCTATA
This sequence comes from Mirounga leonina, assembly GCF_011800145.1. Taxonomy (NCBI): domain Eukaryota; kingdom Metazoa; phylum Chordata; class Mammalia; order Carnivora; family Phocidae; genus Mirounga; species Mirounga leonina. Next base: position 45,300,226 of record NW_023270854.1, read on the forward strand.
TTCTTTAATTATTTAGCAAATGGCACATTTGATTTTCCAATGGAGAAACTGTTTTTGAATCTAGGGTAGAACTGCAATCTAAGACTGTGCTCGGTCCACCTTGATTCTTTGTCAGTACTCCTAGACAGAAATATAAGGAAACCTACCTTTATTAGAGCAGAATGCTTAATACAGGCAAGTCAGGCACGTTATGGATATAGAAGCCCAGGGAATGTTTTCTGGGCCATGGTACAGCACATGGAACTTCTGTGTGCCTAACCAACACTAACACTGTCCTGTTTAATCCCAGAAACTACATTTTTCATGAAAGCAGCATAAAACATGCTCCATTCGGTGTGTGTCCTGGGACGTGGAGGTCAATTAAATGAAAGGTATGTCACACACCTGTTTTTTGGATGAGATCTATCACATAGGAATGACTAACCTGCCATTGCTAGTTTGAGACATGAAACTGCCTAGACTGTCTACAATAGCTAAACAGCTGGTGTGAGACATGCCTTCTTATTCAGTGTATGTGTGCCACATGCCTCCAAACACTGCCATGCACACTTGTCTCTCACCATTCTTCCTCTCCATGGTCTTCCCCAGCATCTGCAAACAAATAGGTGGTATAAAAAAATGCACTAGATAATCTATACAAATGGAGGGATTGTAGAGGACAGAAGTTTTCCATTTGGTGTTAAAGAACAATCATGCAAAATTAGAGCTAAAAAGACCCTTAGAGTTCATCTGGTCCAACTCCCTTTTTATAGGAATGAAAATCCAGACTCACTGTTACCTAGCAGTTTGCTGGCCCTGTTAAGACTTGGAACATTGAACTTCTGACACCAAGTCCAGTGTTGGTTTTGCTATATGAATTATTTCATCAAAGTGAAATGCATAATGAATCACACTATAAGCCATTACCCAAAGCGTATTTCAGGTCAGGTAACTGCTTGTTAGGGTCATAGTGTCCTTGTCTTCTTCAGGTGGGCACTCCTTAAGTTGTACCAGATACTTAATCTGTAAATAGATGGACTCTATGAACCTCCCTGCCTCTCCGCCCCCCATCCCCCATCTCCTTTGAGTATTTTTCCCAATCCCTAGCTCCTACCCCATTCTTTGGGGACATGTGGAGAGAAGAGCCTGCTGATCTCTGAGAAGGACCCGTGCCCACTGGGGACTTGTACTAGCAACATGAGGGCTGCCTGATTTCCCTTGGAAGGACAGGTCATGAGCACAGTATCAGGTCACCATTTTGGCATTAAAGTGGGCTCTGTGGCTCTCTCCGTACATTCCTTGGTGTTATTATGGAAGACTCCTCTCTGTAAGGGGTGATGCTTGATGAAGCAAAAATGATCAGCTACCTGTCAAGTCTCTCAATTGTAGATGATTCTGTGTCTTTTGGGTGGAAGGTACAGAAGGGCAATGTGCTTCTTCTCAGTTGCGTCTGGTTTCTCTGTAGTTGTACCAGGCATTAGCTGGGCTGCCCAAGTCCTTGTCAGTTTTCCTGCCCTACTGGATATTTTTAGATTTCTCTAACCCTGAATGAGACCCCTTTCCAGTTTTTAATAAATCTCTAATGTGCCCCTTGTGTATATCTGAGAAACTCCATAAAACCGGGCATAGATACGATGGAAGAAAAAGTAAGTTCCAGCTGCCAGTGGCTTATGTTTGCTAATTGGAAAAGTTATGGGTGCTTTCAAAATAAAAACAAGTTTATAGACATTCTTTATAGTATAGCTGTTACATTTTTAGAGAATTAAAATGTAGGTTGTGTCATAGGCAACCCTTATCCACCTTTGTGCTTGCAATGCTCTGGAGAAACATCAATGTTTCTCACTGTTGTTTGATGTTTTCCAATTATTAATATGTATACATCTTTAAGAGTGGGAAAACAGTTGAAGAATCAAAGAGAAAAGGAAAGCAGAAAGTTTTCAATATAAGGAGCATATGACTCTTTTATATCTTTGCTGAAATTAAAGTTAAATATTTATAAATGTTTCTGAGGAGCTTTAATATTTCTTTTTTTAAGATTTTATTATTTGAGAGAGAGAGAGAGCGCAAGTGGGTAGAGGAGCAGAGGGGGAGGGAGAGGGATAAGCATACTCTGTGCCCACCATGGAGCCCAACGTGGGGCTCTATCCCCGGACCCAGAGATCATGATCTGAGCTGAAACCAGGAGTTGGATGCTTAGCCAACTGAGCCACCCAGGTGCCCCGGAACTTTAATATTTCTATTATAACTTTCAAAGTTTGCAAAGTTAGCTCCTCTAAGTTTGGTTTGGTGAGAATTTATGATCTTTCTAATACATCCAAAACTTTTAATTAATAGATGTAAAAATGTCCCAAAATGAGAAAATTCTCATTTATACACTATTAGATCAAAGCATTTATTTTCAAAATAACCATTTCCATAGCATATGTGTATGTGTATTTAAGTCAGCTTATCATTATATTGATATAATAAAATATTATAGAATTTTTTGGTTAATTATTGCCGGGTAATGAACCACCATAAAAGCTAGTGGCTTAAACATGATAACAGTTTATTACTTTTCAAGATTCTTTGGGTTGACTAGTCGGATATTCTGCTTTTCATGAGGTTGACCTGAAGTCCAAAATGGTCTTACATGGCTGGTGCTGGCTTCACCTGGGAGCTCAGCTGGGGCTGTCAGTGAGGGGGCCTTGGCTGTTTTTCTCATAGGCCTCTCCATGGCTTGCTTTGGTTGCTCACAGCATGGGTCTGCGGTCCAAGGAGTGCCCCAGGGCCTAAATTGCAGTATCTTGATGCCCAGGCTCAGAAAGAACCCAGTATTACTTCCATTGTATTCTTTTGGTTAAAATAAGTTCCAAGTCCCAGTGCAGATTCAAGGGCAAGGGGAGTAAATTCTACTTTTCCATGATGAAATAGGGAGGTCACACACACCGCAAAAGAGCCCGTGGGATGGGAATCATTGTCTGAGGCCATCTTGGGAAACACAATCTATAGCAGACATCCAAGTCCTTCTGATTATCATTTCTTTTCTTCCAAGTCTGTCATGCAATTTTAATTGATCTTATGCTACTAAGTGAGAAAAAGGAAGCAAGAATTTACTATAGCCCTTTTGTTCCCTTGTAGTATGGGTCGTTAATGTCCTAATCCTACTCTCATATGTCATTAGGAATCTTTATTTATTAAAGAAGCATTAGTCAAATATAGTGGTTTCTCACCCTGACCAGTATTAGGCAATTGCTTCATGAAAACCATAGTGTTTCTCCCCATCCTATTTTAGAGCCTGTTAGGAGTAGAACACAGCACGGTCATTGAGTGATGTCTCAAGTAGGTTTCTCTCAACGAGAGTACTAGCTAGTTACCATCATTCTGAAGTTTCTGATTCTGTCTGTATTCAGAATCCCTCAGTTATTTTTCTTATCCCCTTAGTCTGTAGAAAATGTTTATTTGAGATCATCTTTTTGTTGTTTGCTTTTAGCTTACTCACCGTCTTTCTTCACTCCCTCCTTTGTTGGACTTTGTAGCACAAACACGTTTGAAGCAGTTTAGCTTTTGTTTTGTACAGTTACAACTCAGTATTCTGTATGGCTTCCTACCCAGACCTCACATGGGCCAAGTCCTGGTATATGCTAGGCAGAGGAAAACGGACTTTTCCTGATAGGGATGAGTCAGTTTCCTTCTGCATCAAGATGTTTACACATGGGGACAGATGCAGAGGATGACAACCCTGAGTCATGTGACTGCTAGATTGTTTTTCTTTGCTGGATTTCCACGTGGGAAGTGGTGGGAGCGAGAACTTTGTGGCTGCTGCGCCCAGGATGTCCGCTGTCCAAGGTGTATCCACATCTGTGGTCTGGTCACTTGGCAGGGAGCCAACTCTGCATTGTTTAGGGGCATGCTCACTCTTTACAAGAGCGACGTGATCCTGCATCTAGAGTGAAACTTTAGAATGATTTAATTTCACTCACTGAAGCCACGCGTGTGTTACAGTTACTACCTATGAATTGCTTTCAATCTTTGCAGCATGATAAGTTATTCCTTTCCTCATTGCTTTTTTAAAAAAAAAAACAAAACCCTACTAAGTCTAATATCTTACCTTTCATGGTGATTATTATTCCTAGAATAACAGGTTAGTGTAATCTCTCGGGTAGTATAGGATCAAGGAAAATCATATAATGTGCCACTGTGATCACCCAGCTGTCCCATTTAAAAAAATGTGAATTGTGGGGGGTAGGAGAACAAAAGTCCTAGGGGTATAGAGACTTGTAGAAGGGTAGTTGCTTCACTTTCTCTTGTGACAGACAGGGAAGCAGAAAGGATGTATAGAGTAATTGCATCTCTTTATATGAGCCTTACATTTGCTTTAACAACAGCAACGGGAGAGAGAGGTGGTCTAATCTCAAATGTACTCCAACCCTGTCCACATGCCAAAACAGAGGCAGAATGTATCGGAGGGATAGTCTGGTGGTATGATTGGCCCCGGGTTCATTAATTGGTGGAGGCTTTTGCCTAGGACATCATTTAGTAGAACTGACAGGTAGAATTGCAAATACAGGCTTTTATAAATTTTCTGTTTCTTTGTGTGATTATACACATTTTTTCCTCTGTGATTTAAATGAAACTCAGGACTAATCCATGTTTTCTGACAATAATAACTCGACAGTAATTAAGATAAGGAATTTTTCAAAACAGTGAAAAGACTATCACAAAACATTGCCATCTCTTTATCTAGAGTGAGTGAATGGTGGAATGTGTTGCACTTAGCCCAAGTGCATGCCGGGTACTCAGGAAATGTGAATGAATGAATGAATGAATGAATGACTCAAAAAAATCTAAGAATAGGAAAAACTTCTCCTCTAGGATTTCTATTAAGGCTTTATGGAGCTTGTTATCATAAGAAAAAATAAATGTCTGAAACTCATCTAAATCTTCCTTCTTGCAGAAAAAAAAGAATAAATATGTGAATGTTTTAAAAACAGACCTTTGATCTCAGAACTGGTGGGGAAACTGTTGGTTTCTCTCTGTTTGCAGTTTTCCTCAAGGACCTGTGGTCGGTGTCTGTTCTGTGGTGGTATGGCAGGGTAGGTAGCCCACTTAGGCAGAACTTCCAGAGTACAGCAATATTGCTATCTTCTTAAGTCATAGTGTGTCCAATAATATGCACATTCACGTTCTGTATTGCCTCAGAGCAAACTATTTTATAGTCAGACATTTTCAAAGCAATCCAACAATGATTTTTAAAAATATCTTGATGAGACTAAATAAACTGATCACAAAGGGTTTGGTAAGATTTTTGCTTGGATTTGCTATAACTCCAATATTGTAAATTGATTTTGTGCAAGCTGTCCTAGGCCTTCGGACTAGTGCATACTTACTTACTCTGGTGTCTGTTAGCAAAAATGGATTACAAAGTATAAGTGCCAGCTATTTGTGCTTCTTCTATTTAGCATCTTTATTAGTTTTTTGACTTCATTTAGTATGTTATAGATGTTTTGAAGACGCACCTGTCTTAAAGCATGTGGGTCTTATTTTGTGGTCCATTTTCATTCTTTATATATCTATCCTTTTTTGATAATATGGGGGAAACAAAGAAATACAAAGAAATGGTTGCTACTTATAAGCCTATATAATCTATGAGGTGATCATACACACATAAAAGAAGGACAGAAAAAATACAAGACATTCTTTTTTCATTCATTTAATACTTAATTGTTGAGCACCAGCTATATGCCAGGCATGGTTTCTTGTACTGAGGATAGAGCCTTGAACAAGAAAGGAAAGGTTTCTGCTTTCTGGGAACTTATGGTTTAGTGATTATGATTATGATTAAGCACAACAAAGTATAAAGAGATACATCCTAGAGAATATAATAAAGCATCAAAGTGTATGGTCAAGTCATGAGAGATTACTGGGGTTTGCCATGTTCCGGGAAGGCCTAATTCATGGCAAGGGAGCCTTGAACTTGACCTTGAGGAAAAGAAGGTATTTGCAGAGATGTGGAGGAAGTTAGACGTGTACTTCAGTGTAAACATCCCGCAGTGTGATCTGAGAAGGTCAAAACACTCTTCTAAGGAAGAGTGTTTGTTCAAGGAAAATTCTCTGATCCTCTTTCCTGTTCCATATGCACCCCACTAACTTCCTGAGGTTTAAATCTCAAGACCCTCAGCAGTGGAGTTCTATTTAGAATGAAGTATGAGTATTTTTTGGAGAAATGGATAATCTCAGATCTCAAATTTATAGCAAGTATGGGCAAATGGTATATGTGATTTACATACATGAAATTGATGCTCAAAATGTGGAAAAGTATCTCCACATAGAAGGATTCACATGTAATTTATAGTATTACTGAATAAAATAGTATTTACAGAGAAGAGGAGAGTAATTGCAGTTAGCAGCAATTTCTTTTTGAGAAATTATACTTTTTATACCTAGTGGACCTATGACATGGGATAGTATTACCAGTATTACATAGTAAGGGTATAGGAGATAAAAGGGAATAAAATAAAGAATATAATTTTAAAATCAGAAGTTCTAAAATGGACTAGGGCCACTAAGACACAAAGAAGAGATTAGAAGGGCCTACCTTCAGCTGTTTTCATGTTGCCAATGCAGTGCTTTAAACCAGGGTAATAAGACCATGACAGAAGTGTAATTTCTTGGGCACCTGGGTGGCTCAGTCGTTGAGAGGCTGATTTCGGCTTGGGTCCTGGGATCGAGCCCCGCATCAGGCTCCCTGCTCCGTGGAAAGCCTGCTTCTTCTTCTCCCACTCCCCCTGCTTGTGTTCCCTCTCTTTCTCTCTCTGTCAAATAAATAAAATCTTTAAAAAAAAAAAAAAGAAGTGTAATTTCTTGGACTATATACCCACCAAATTGGCAAAAAGTGTAATAGTTCTAAGTGTTGACAAGGATCTGGAGTCATGGGGAATTTTAGACCCTGCTGGTGGTAGTGTAAATTGGTAGAACAACTTAGGGAAAATGGTTTGACATTAGCCAGTAAATTCAAAGATATGTAAAATTTAGGACTCTGCAGTCCCACTTCTCTGCACCCCAGAGAAACTCGTGTGCATGGGAGACATGGACAAGAATAATCAGAGCAGCGTTGTCTATAATAATGAAAACTGGAAACAACCCAAATGTCTGACAAATAGAAGAGGTAAATTGTGGATATTCAAATAATGGAATATATCAGCAAGAAAAATGAATCAAGTGTGGCTACACTCATCAAGATGAATAAGCCCTGCAAACCTAGAGTGCCTCAAGAAGCAGGACAAAAGAATATAATCTGTATGAATCTATTCACACAGAGTTCAAAACTAGGCAAAACTAGAGTAAATGGGTTAGGGATATATATAAAGATGGGATAACAATAAAGAAGGAATGAATATCACCATCACAAAAGTCACTTTAGTTGTTGCCTTTAGGGTAGGGAGAATAGATGATGATGGGGAGGGTCATAGGGGACTTTTTAGGTGCTGGCTGTGTTCTAATTCTTGTCTAGGTAATAATTTCATGAGTGCTATTTGTAATTATTAATTGGGGTGCCCATTTGTTTTTCTGCGCTTTTAAGTCAATATGTATAGTGCATCATTTTTTTAAAGAATTTTACGTGAAAGATAAAAGGATGTCCGAAATAGTACAGAAACATTTGTGTCCAAATCTGCCTCTGAAGATATAAGGCAATTATGCAAGAAGTACAGATAGATTTGCCACCACGTAAGTCCATTTTTGTTACTTGCAAGTGTAATTTGCCCATAGTCAAAAGAACGTTTGCTACTAGTCTAATAATTGAAAGATAATAAATGAAGAGTCATAGAAAAAGAGATCCCAGGCCTTTAGAATCAAATTTGATAATTAATTTGTAGTATAATTATTTTCCCATGCTTTATACATCTTTATTGATTGAAGCTGTCTCTTGAATCATACCTAGAAGCAGACTGACCAGAGGATCAACAGAAAATTAACAGCAAGGAGAAAATGAGAATACTCATCTAAAGAAGCCAGAAATTTTCATCAGTCTTATTATTTTAAAATCATCTGTGAATTCTTCTTTAAGGGAAACCCTTAATAGTACTCCAGCAGTAACAGCATTGCAGAGTATTATCCAGAAATGAAAGAGAATGTTAATAAAATCATTTCTTTTTTATGTCGATATGGATCAAAGTTGCAACTTCAAAATACCAATGATAAAAACGAACATTTTAAGATTCTAGGTTAATGCTTACTAAGGATAATATTCATTAACTAGAGTTCACTTCTCATGCTCTGGATTAAAGAAATTATTTGCAAGCAAACAAGAAAAAAATCATCTTTAATTTGCTAATCATAAGGCACTACTTTTTTTCAAAAGTGTCTTAAAAATGGATCTTTAATTTAAGTTGTGTGACAGTCGTAAAATATCCTCTGGTAGAGGCTTTGGAGAGATGGCTTGAAAGTTGTATGCAAGAAACTGTGGAAGCCCCATTTGCTAAAAGCAAATTTCCAAATTGATTTATTTTCTAGATAAAGCCGTACAATACTATTTAAATACCTGAAATATAAAAATGGATACTAATAAAATAGCCAAATATTCCACTGTAGAGTGTAAAATCTCCAAGTGTTGTGAAGAGTATCATAAATACCTATCCTAAGAAGCTCAATTAAAGTTTGGAAATAATAATTTTGTTGTTAAATCTCTAAAGAGCTGCAATAGTGAGATCACCTTGAGGTAGAATCCAGAAAAGCTAGTTTTAAATATTGTACTCCTGGAGCAATGATTGATTGATTCTCTAGTGTAAATTTCTTGGTAATGTCTGCTTAGAGACCTCTAAGAAATTAAGGAGTGTGTGTATGTGTGTGTGTGTGTGTGTGTGTATACATGCAAGAAAATCTGTTCGTGCAGCAACAGCCCTTTTTGGAGTCCTCATCTGGGTAAAAGTTACGGAGTATTTGGCAATCATCTCTGTGTTGGAAGATGGCTTATGGAGAGGACTGGAACTGGATGTATGATTTTTTTCTTTAATTATTGATTAAAATGATCGCTAAGCAACAGTGTAGCCAGAGCCTTTCCATTGTGTTATGTTCTGCCATCTCCCCTGCCTGATTTATTTACCTTAAATTGCGGGAACTAAAATACCGACTTAGAAATAAAGGCAAAATACACAAAAGGAAACCATTGGGCACAAGACTTAGGAAGTGACCTTGGAGATCGTTTAACACAGCGGATTCGAACCATGCTTTAGGAACTCTGGAAATCCCAACAGTTTGGGCAGGAGAGAAGGGTCGGGCTGGGGCTGGGAGGCTGAATCCTGAGCATCCCAACTCAGATTCATATTGGGTGGTTTTGTCCGTTTTATTTATCTTGGACCTTCCACCTAAAATTTTGTGTGAAGAACAAATAAACACAAATTGAGAGCCACGGCTTTAGGGCATAATCCCCCCTCCTCCTGCTTTCACATTTGAGTAAACTGGGCCCCAGTAAATTTGTAGCTTCTTCAAGATTTTTGTGGCTGGTAGAGGCAGAAACAAGATTTTCATATTTTTTAATGCTGTTTCCCCGACATTAATAACATTCTGCCTCCCCGGTACCTGTACCCATCATCTATATGCTGTATTTCTTAAGGATAATACATTATTTAAAATCTTTCATACCCACTTCTCTGTACCTGTGCATCAGGCAATCATGTAAGGGACACAAAAGGAGATACAATAGGCATGATGTTATAGGAAAGCTTTGGGGAGCTTTTTAAAATGCCATTGTCAGGGAGAGTTTGTGGGAAGGGTCTTTTTTTGTGTGTGTGTATGTGGACATGCTCCATTATTGTGCCCCTACATTAAGGCATGTTGTCTCAAATATAAGTGCCATGACATCCTGAAGATTGGTGACCAAGAGGCCTGCATATCAAGAAGCTATGAAGTGAAATTGGGAATATTTTCACAGTAATTATATGAGATTCACCAGAACATAATGTCTGAAATCTGAGGTAGTATCAGAGTTTCGTAGGATGCAGCAAAAAAATGGGACACTGGTAGGTGACATGCATAAATGTCGGTAGACGTGCTCATCTGACTTAGTTCAAGCCAAAGACCTTCTCTTCATTTTTCCAGGCAAATTAATATGTGGCAGTTTAAGAAAATGGCCTTAGATGATATGACTTTTTCTTCTACATTTCTTGTTTTTCTCCTTTCTTTCTATTCTTCCTTATAATGTATTATGTGCCAGATAGTGACAGGTACTAAAAAATTCTTTTCGTACCAAAAGAAGTTGAAAGAGTGATGCAGTGATTGGAACTTCCAAACCGCTGGGATAAAAATGCCTTCAATCTCAACAACTTTTCAAGTGCAGTTGTATCTAGAGACGGTGTTGATTACTGTATTCTGAAAACTCAGAAGTTCTATTTCTCCAGTTTTCTCAATTGGAAAATGGAAATTCCATTGTAAATGTGTGCTGTGTAACTAATTGCTGATATAGCATGCCCAGGGTTTTGCAAGAAGAGTGGCAGATGTCCACCAAGAGTGGAATTGTCTGCGGAACTTGTGTAGACATAGGGATCTTTGGGTGTTTGAAAGCAAAACCCAGAGGACTGACCTATATTTTTCCTGGTGGAAGATGAGCTGCCTAGTTCTTCAATGAACTGCTAACCAGGAAGTTCAGCTTTCTCCAAAGTAACTCTAAATTATTGTAATCCTGTGTCTGAAGCTCAAATTCATAATTTACTCTTGTGTTGCTGTGTTTAATCCTACTACTTTTGCTTCTGAACGACCACCCCAGGGGATATTGTTAAATATGGTGGTCACATTCAAACATTCCATATGGGAATGTGGGAAGGCTTTCATAAGCCAAAATGCTGATATAGAACATTTATTCATTTTGTTACATTTAATTGATATCTTTTCCAAATGAGTGTGGTGGAAATGCTTACTTCAATGAAATGTTTGCCCTTTTGTATGTTTTCACTTTAGAGGGTAAAATAGGGAAATTGATATCATCAATGGACAACTTTTGATGAGATGAATTTCACCGAGGCTTTACTTATGGCTAGATGTGAAAGAAAGAATCTAGATTTCTTACCATTCAATTATGTCTTGAATAGAATTCTACAGTGGAGCACCAACATTTGGCAAGGTTATTAATAGTTGTAGTAATGTGACTAATATTGTCCCTTTTGTCCCAGTAGTCCCCTGATTGGCCTTTCCTCAGGCACACCACAAAGTTTTATGTTTCATCTAAATCAAATGCTGAGTACCATAAACAAAATGGAGTACTGCAATGGAAATGGATTCATTGATGCATTCATTCATTTTTTTTCATCCTTTCATTCAAGAATACGGCCTACTATGCATCTAACACTGAATTCAGTAGAAATTGTTCTAGTTAAAATTTGGGAGCAAACAGTGGAATTTGCACCTCCCTGTCTACTCATTTGCAGTTTGTACTCTGGGCTCCCAGCGAGGGGCCCAGGAATAAGAGCATAGAATGTGTATTTCACAGGTGTTAGTGCTTGGAATGATTGATGAAATTTAAATTTGGAATCAAACACCAGCTTTCTAAGGTGTTCATAATCATTTGGAGAGTCTGATATTAACTCTTAAGTGAGTTTTGGGGAGCAAGGAATAGAATCTTCCTTTCAGAAGGCCAACAGCTAGGCCAGTATGTTCTGACTTTTAAGCTGCAGTTCATTTGATATTATTACTAATCAAAGCACCTTCTTTGGTTATTGTGGATGCTTATAAACTGCAGACTGCATGCAGTTCATGAATTTGGCTGCTTTTCCATAGCTGCTATGAAAATTGCAAACAAAATTGCTTTTCATTTTGCTTTGACAGGCAGTTTTAATTTTATTCATCATTTTAGCAAATTGTATAACATTTCAGTTGCGTGCAGCATTGCCTTTGTCTTTTTGTGCGCTATATTTATGCTGAAAATATGAAAACAACAATAAAGAAGAGACCAATAATAGCATCTTGTAGTAAAAAGGGCTTATTAAAAGGATATTTTCTGCCTGGGTGAAAAACTTCCTTGAACATGTCATAAATAGTTTATAACACACAGAGCTACACTTTTATTGTCTATACCAGTTGATTGTCTAGCTAGCCACATTTTTAAAATTAAAAAATAGTTTCCCCCCAAGTTGGAATTTATGGTTTATTTAGCCAGATCTTGTCACAGCTTAATTAGACAATGACTATCCTTTTTGAAGT
>NW_023270854.1:45317375-45414875 GCF_011800145.1 Mirounga leonina
TTTCTTCATCTCCTTCTCTTTTTTATGGTGCTTTTCTTTTATTACATCTGCCTGTCATGGTTTGTACTCTACCCTTTTCATAAGTGGTGGTTCTGCTGCTTTCCTTTCCAATTCTCACGACTTCATTGAAGACTTTCTTTATTCCGATGACTCTCTCTCTCCTTTTTATTTTCCATCAGCCTTCAGCAACCTCTCTCTTCTCAACTCAGATTTTGGAAACATTCAGTTATTTCTGGACATCTTCTGGTGAAAGTATTTCACTGATTTTTTTTTAATGGGTGACATATTATTATTTTGATGCTGCTGAATTTCATCAAGAGGATGCTTTGACAACTGAGCATAGATAGGCAAGTTCTAAAATGAGGTGTGCATTAATTTAGGGGAAAAAAAGCATAGTTAGAGCAGTGGACCTAGAATGTGCACATAAACATATTACACACATACATGCATGTCAGTGTACATCCTCCGCGCAGACCTATATATACACGCGTAGCTCAGGAGAGTAAGGGGGTTCCATTCTTAAATTTCTAAGTGAATAAGAAAACGTGAAGTCCATTTCTGCTCTTTATTATCTCTGGTAAAGGGAAAGAAAAATATCCTCCTTGTGTGTTCACGTTTCTAGATCTTTCCTTGGCTGTCTTTTGACACCATGTCACCTGACCTTATCAGGAGGGAGCTGGGGGCTTGGGCTCATGTTTACCCAGGCCCCTCCTGGGACTAAACGCTACCTTTGAGTCCACCTTCTTTCAGCTTTACAGACAAAGACAAGGAGAACATTCTCACAGAACTCAGCCGTCTAGTGTAAAACAGTTGCAGCTGTTGCGGCTTATGAATTTTTTTGGGGGGGGGTAGGAAAAAAAAGTGTTGGCTTGTTTTTTAGGTGTGGCTACATGCATAGAGCTGTCTCCAGACGTTGATTTTTAACTGATTCAGTTTAAAAGTGGTAAGGGATTAAAAGACCCACTGTTTAGGAATTTGGCAAATTATAATATTTTAAACTCTAGTCAACTATGGCAGGAGGAATTCAGAGCTTTAGTTTTGAGGGTGGAAAGGGCCAGATGTTTTCAGATGTTCCCCAATTTACAGAATACTTAGGTTATGATAGCAGCACTGTGTTATTTTATATTTTAAATTTAAGATCATGTTTGGCTCTTGAATAATTTACCCAACTGCCTTCTGAAAAGCTTTCTATTGAAGCATCAAGGCCATGAAATTAATTATATTAAATGCAGACACATAAACTTTGATGGGGGTATAGTTTGTGTTTTTAAACTAAGCTCATGCTGATATAGCTACTACCTTGTGAGGGTTTTGTAGGAGTATTTATTGCGGCTCAGGCCTTGGGGACCCATGTCAGCTTTTAATTAGCCAGTGTTGGACCAGAGATGAGCAAGAGCCCTTGAGTTAGACTCAGATTGCGACCCTTGCTAAGTGCTGGCTCAGTGTGGGTTCAGGTCAGATACAGCAGTTGTGAAGAGTAGGAGTGTATGATGTGCAGAACCAGGTGACCGGGGGAGGAAATTCTACCTCAGAGGGGAGGCAACTTTTCAAAGTTCGATGAATGGTGGAGACTCTTCTGTGAGGGAAAAAAAAAAAATGAGTTGAGGGGATTTTTGATATGTGTGAGAGGACCAAGCCAGTCTTGCTGTGAGATTTTGGTTGTAGTCTCCTTGGGGAGAGTGCTTGCCTTGTTCATTACACAAAAGGAAGTGCCAGGTGCCTTTTGGATGAAGCAGGCACACTGTGGTTAAAGTCATTCTCTGTGCGTTTAATGCATTTGAGGAAAGGGTTTTATGCCTAAGCACTTTTAAGTATCCCTTGGAACACTTGAATCTGGCACCCTAAAAATTTTAAAAGCTCTTTTATCAGCACTCCACGTGGTGCCTTTCACTTAGAAATCTTCTGTGTTCTTTGCTATCCTTGTCAATCAGAAAGTGCCCTATTCTTGCTGGATTTGTGTGTGGTTGTGTGTGTGTGTCTGTGTTGTTTTTCATATTTGCAGGTGTTCCTGGTAAAGCCCTAAAGGGAAAAAAAATAGTAGAATTTCTTACTCAAATACTATTTCCATTTTAGGTGTGGCATTTTGTATATAACTTAACAATATTTTTTAGGCTTCTGACTAGTCCTTTCAAAAACATTACTCCACTAGCTTGTCACATTGGTAATTGGATATTGTTTTTGGCACATTCCCCTTCCCCACCATGTGTGTGGGTGCGCCCTCACACACATACACACACACACACACACACACACACGCACATTAATTCTGTACTTGGCCTGTCCAATGGAGTGCAGCTCTTCTGACTTCTTCTTCTCCCCACACACTGACTTGTATTACCCCTAAACTAGGCTGTGCCACCCCTAAGGCTTGTCGGGGGGAGGACCAGTCCAAACCTTATTCCTGGTCCAGTGGCATGATGTGCTGGATGCGGGCTGTCCAACCTTTGGTGCCTTTGACATGCTTGTTTCTCCTCCTCTCAGCTGACCCTGTCATCCCTGACCCTCCTCCTGTCTTTCCCCTTGGCACCCATCTCCTTTTTTGTGTTCTCCACTCTTATCTCGCTGCATCTGGCTCCAAAGGGACTCAGTGCCACCAAGAAACGTTTTTGGAGGGTTTGGCTGGAAGAAATGTTAACAGAAATACTCAAAGGTGCCCCACGTTTTCAATTCTACCTTCCAAACTCTACATTGTTTTGGAAATGGAGCCAAGGAGTTTTTTTCAGAAAGCCTTGGATTCATAAACAGAACTGTTCCAAAGTCCTAAAGTGGGGAGGGGCTTCCTAAAAATGTACTTCTTCTCTCAGGAAGGGGGAAAGGCTATTTTCAAGAGTCTTAAAAACAGAATCCCATTTTGAACAAAAGGTAAAAATCTTTGCCCAGGATGTGAGAGGATTTTTTCTGCTAGTTTTAGGCCAGCAGGATTCTAATAAATGCTGATTAAGTACCGCCTGTGATTCCTTCTGTTATTTTTGACCACATGCTTTATTATAGCCACCTGCCTGATAAGATACTCCAAACTGCACTGGGCAGTCACAAGCCTCCTAAAATGTGCCACACGTATATTATAGTGCTCATAAAAGAAAAATCAGATTGCTGGAACACAATTTCTAGCTCCACCTTTTGTTTATTTTATTTTATTTTTTTGAAGATTTTATTTATTTGAGAGAGAGAGAGAGATAGAGAGAGCCCAAGCAGGGGGATGGGCAGAGGCAGAGGGAGAGGGAGATGCAGGCTCCCCACTGAGCAGGGAGCCTGACTCGGGGCTAGATCCCAGGACCCTGGGATCATGACCTGAGTCAAAGGCAGAGGCTTAACTGACTGAACCACCCAGGTGCCCCTAGCTCCACCTTTTAATGGCTGTGTGATTTGGGGGAAATTACTTAACCCTTCTGTGCTTCCGTATCTGTAAAATGGTGCAAATAATAGTACTCTTCTCATAGGGTTTCCTTAAGAAGTAAAGGTACTTCCCATGTCAAGCACAGTGTCAGTTTAGGACACATAGTATTCAGTAAATGTTAGCCATGCACTATATTGAGTAAGTCATTAGTAAGCCTTTAATATTTTCCATATTCCACATTTCCATAAAATATATCCTATGGAATAAACTCTGTAACTCATGATTTGAGTCCGCAAAGTTAATTTGGGCCAAAGTTTTGCTTCGAGATAGAAAGTGAAACCTTCTTGCTTACCTTATGTGTGCAGGAATGAGAACATCCCATCACTCTGCATCCTGTTTAGTGTTTGTGTTGAATGACAATAATAAAATCTAAGTAGCTTTACATGAAGAATAACTCCCTCACATGTGTTTTAGACTGCTTCTTGCTTTTCTCATTATTCTGTATTCCTGGTTGACTCTGAAAATGTTTCTACAGATACAGTACCACACAAACCAATTAATGATGTAGGAGCATGGGACACTAAGTGTTGTGGAACACTAATTGCTGTATCTCTTGACTCTTCACCCTGAAGTCCGTTGCTTGTTGATAGGATATAAAAGGGATTTCACAACCAGGAAGTAGAAAATGAGAGCAATGCAGGTATAAGGAATGATTTGTTTAGAATGATTACAAGTGAGGATTTGATAGTCTGAGGAAGAGTGGATTTGGGGATGAGACACTGGGGTATTTCTTAGAAGCCCTTGTATTGAGGTGATTGGGTCTGTGATTTATATTTGTCTATGTTATCCTTGATCACCCCATTGGAACTACTCTACTGGAGACATAAACCCCCAAAGACTGACAGAATTCCATTCTTCTCAACGGCTCAACACAATCTAGTTTTTAATTATTATACACGGAAGAGAATTGGTCAGACACCAATGAGGCTTGTGTTAGTGTTTATATGCTATGCTTTTAGTTTGCAGTAAATCTCAAGAGTACTGGATGTGGGTTCACTGTGTCTTCCTTCTTTGTTTGTCACTTTGAAAGAAGCCTGGAGTCCTTCAGAATCCAGTCAGATGGTGTGTTGTTCTGGTCCTGACTTTCTTGTGTGTGTCTGGGATCGAATAAGAGGGTAGAATCCTATCAGGTAAAGATTACTGTATATGAAACAGACAAAAGGAACAGATACAAAGAGATACTCAAAAGAAGTGTTGTTTCTCCAAATAATGCAATATATGTTAAGAGAGAGAAAAAAAAAAGAAGAAGGTAGCAGGAGGGGAAGAATGAAGGGGGGGAATTGGAGGGGTAGACGAACCATGAGAGACGATGGACTCTGAAAAACAAACTGAGGGTTCTAGAGGGGAGGGGGTGGGAGGATGGGTTAGCCTGGTGGTGGGTATTGAGGAGGGCACATTCTACATGGAGCACTGGGTGTTATGCACAAACAATGAATCATGGAACACTACATCTAAAACTAATGATGTAATGTATGGGGATTAACATAACAATAAAAAAATAAAAAAAAAAAAAAGAAGCGTTGTTTCTCTTCTTACATCCCTTTTCACTCCTTAAAAAAAAAATGAAGAGGGAGAGCCTGTTGGTAAAAGAATGTGTGTGCGCGTGCATGCATGTGTGCATGTGCGAGTGTGTGTGTGTGTGTGTGTGAAAACTGTTACAGTATTGTGGTCTGTACTACAATATGGGCATTTAACCTTTACAGTTGTTACTTAATAATGGTTGTCTTTATTACATGTATACGTTTGAGGCATTTCTCTGCCATTTCCCCCTAATATTTTCAGTGCTGGGAGTGTTTGAGGCAGGATGGCCATCTGTCAGGGCTGCGGAGGAGGGACGAGGGGATGTGTGCATTTGGGTGGTGGTTTGTGAGGGAGCATTGAGCGTGACGTCCTCCAAGGATCCTTCCAGCTCTGAGCCTGTGGTTCTGTGAAATAATTTGGCTCTAATGTAGTGCCAGGGACATTTTTTTTGAAACCTAATATGATATCATATCCTTCATCAATATATTGTATCACTGCAGTTTGTGACATTATGCTGTAAAATGCTAGACCATAAAAGCCTATAATTTACAAGGCTATATTAGGTACTTACTTTATGTATTATAGCCTGATAGCCTTGTAATTCAACGTTGCCTATCATTTATTCTATATATAATTCCATGGAGGGTTCTGGTGACATTATAAACCACAAAAGCAGAGCTCAAGTGGTTAGTCATTAGAACCCCAAGATAGAAATACCTTGTATTACATTATTCAGTATTTATTATTTTCCATAATGTGAAGTTAAAACACTTGGATATGAAACATTTTCTATTTACATTCCACCTCACGGCATTCATATACATGTCAATCAGAAGTGCTCTGGTTGAATACCGCATCACAACCATATGTGACCTTGTTTTTGTTTAAGAGGTATGTTTGTTATACAAGGATGTGTTGTCCGTTCCTCTGCATAACAAGTTTTTCCCCTGGCTGGTTATCAAAGAGGAAATTCTACTGCCCCATCCGTTGTGAAGTTTTTTGTTGCCTATTAAGTTAAGGAGAAGCAAAAGACATTTGTTTTTGAATGAGTTCTAAGTCATTCATACAGAGCGTGGTCAAAAGTAAATACTCCACAAGGCTCTTCGAGGCAAAAACCACTGTAGAGTTGGTAATGGGCCAGAGGCTGAAGTTATACTAACATATGTTGAAATGCATTAGATCATTATTGTAGAATGCTGTAGTATATTTGTATAAGTTTTCTGTGTGTCCAAACTAATTACATAATAACCTTGATTGATGTAATCCTCTTACATAAAGTTGGTTCTTGTTTTATAAACAGTGCTGCCCTCTCTTCCGTTCCTCACTCCGTTCCTCACGCCTCTTCTTTACCTTTTCAGGGACGTTTTGATTATAGAAGCCATGGGTGGCATGACCTATTAGGGTGCCAGCAGCAGCCAGTATATTTCAGGTGCTTTCAGAATGAAAATTCAGCTCCTGCCCCCCCATCCCCCCCCCCCCACGATTTAGATTTTTCCTTGAGATTTGTAGAGACTGAAAGTTTAGAAAAAGATAAAGATGATAAAGGTTAATAAAATAACCGAGTTATAAAGTAACTGAAGCCAACCTACTGTAAAAAATGACCTGTTTTATGACACCACATTATAATAACTATCACAGTGGTGAGCAGCTCTATAGAGGATCCATGGGTATAGTCATTTATTATTTGTTAAAAGTGGAGGAAGAGAGAGAGATGAAAACAGAAGAGGAGGAGGAGGAACTAAGGAGCAGCAAGCTGAGTGCTTTCACTTTAAACCACAGTGCAATTTCTTTTCCAGCCAGTAAGTGACTTGAAAGTAGTATTGAAAGATAAACAACCTGAGCAAAGGCCTTGGATTCTTGCCATATGCTAGGATCTCCATTAAGAGATGAAGATGCAAGACACTCTTGAGTTTTCTCACAAGTGAGGCTGGGCTCTGCAGGTCAGTAGAGCGAGCATCAGTCTGTTCCGGTCGTGGGCAATGGTGGTAGAGGGCCCTAACTCTCTGCATTAGCATTAATGGTACTTAGTAGCACAAATCTCTTCAAATTGATCAGAGAATAGACCCCTAAAGGAGAAAAATGGATGTGAGTGGGGTGTTAAATTTACTTGAATGTCCTCTTTGTTAGAAATACTTCTCTCTTTTTTTCTTGGTTATTTGCTGAGGCATTCACTGATGAGTAAGTAACAGGGAAAAATCACAAATGTAGGAACTTGGATTCTCTGTAGAGGACGGAGATTTTAAGTGCTGTTCAAGATACCAGGTGTGGGGAGTATTGGAAACACCACTTTTTGGGTGGATGAATAGCAAGTCTCTCCATTTTAGCAGTTCATCTGCATTTCCTGTGCTGTCATATTTTGCCGTGGTACCATTTTCTCTAAGTATTGCATTATTGACTTAAAAGGTGTCATTTTCCAAATGATGGAGATAAGGAAGTACATTTTCCTTATTTCATAATTTGCACACAGATTGAAAAAGACTTACCATTGTCACAAAATTTGGATATGATGGATCTTGTATTTTAACTGGATTGTGGGTGTAGGTATTCTACCAGCACATTAATTTTAGTGGAAGATTGTGGCATCCTTGACAAATATTTTGAAAGTTAAGTCATGTTAATTTTCTTCCTTTTCCCTCCTATTTCTTAAGGTCTGATCATCTTTGACTCTTTACTCTTCTGTGTCATCACGGATGATTGTTAATTCAAGATGATCGTGGCTTCAGTACTAGTTGTATTTAGTGTGGTGTCTTTCACCCGTAAAAAGAGAGTGCAGATAATAACTTCAGTTTTCTGATCCTGAGCTGAAACTAAGCAACTTGATGAGACACTAACTTTCTTTTACCTGTGTTCCCCACTAGAAGGTTAGGAAATGACTCTCGGCATGCATTTCTATTCTTCCACGAAGGCTTTTGGCACTCAGGTGTTTGTAAGTACGAGGATGTATGTACACTTTACTTGAAAGTGGAGGCTCTGAGTTCCACTTTGATGTGACCCACTACTAATGGTTAATTTAGAAACCCAAATTAGATTTTGGTAGTTTTGTTTGTCTTTTTGTCTTGCCCTAAGCCAGCCTCTCTCTTACTTGCTACAGATGAAAACCTCGCTGGATGGGTGATAGGGAAGGAAAAGAACATTGTGTTAAAGCCAACATGGTCAAGGAGGGAATGAATAAGAAAGGTGGCGAGGTTATAATATTTGATGGGCTTCTGCTTAGAATAGATACAAACATATAATGTTTATATTCCTTTTTGTAGGTGTTCTGTTGTGATAGATCTATTCTGTTAATGACAATTTCCCAATCCATTTAACTCTTAGTTTAGAATTAATAGTTACTAATTGTGTTTTTCTGGATGTAAAATTAATATGAACTAAACGTATCTGAGTTAATAGGACTTCACTAACTTCTTCATAAATATAATAGTGATATATATATATATATATATATATATTAACGGACCTATTAACGGACTCTTGGAAGAGGCAGCATTAAAAGTAAAGTGCAAGATATGTATTAAGCACATCTCAGTTTCAGCGAGCTCTCTTCTTGAACTAGATGGGCAACATGAATGCATTATGTTCATATGTTGAGGAAAATGAGACCCCTAAGTACTTCTTCGCTGTCCAAGTATCCATTCTGAGGAAAGCTCGGTCTCTCTCTCTCTCTCTCTCTCCATGTATTCAGCATTAAAGTGATATTTTACATTGCTTAAAAATTATGTGAGTGTTTGTTGCTGTTGGGTAGGAAGGAAATAAATCAAGGGCTTTTGTGGGATTTTAAATTCTTCCCAAGAGGAAAGAGCTAATATTAAGGCCTTCACAAGTGGGATTAATTTTGTATATCTCTCAGGAGCCTATTGGGTATTATATTTATACATTATAAAATGTGTTTTGATATGCCTTAAATTAATATTTTTCTATCTGCAGGTGAACGTGAAGGCAGCAGTTTATGTCTGGGGTGGGAGGAGGGGCGGATAAGGAAGAGAAGAGAGAAGTGATAAAGCCCCTAGTGTCCTGTCAGGAGGGCATGCATGTCATGGGTCTGATACTCAAATCATTTTCTGTGGTGCCCTGAGTTAGCCTCAAAGGCAAAGCTTACCTGTACGGTGGGACTACAAGGAAAAATTCTCTACACTGTCCACTACCCCCTTCTAAATTTCGCTTTTAAAATCCATGCCCTTAAAAGTAAGCTCTTTTCAGGCGCCTGGGTGGCTCAGTCGTTAAGCGTCTGCCTTCGGCTCAGGTCATGATCCCAGGGTCCTGGGATCGAGCCCCGCATCGGGCTCCCTGCTCCGCGGGAAGCCTGCTTCTCCCTTTCCCACTCCCCCTGCTTGTGTTCCCTCTCTCGCTGTGTCTCTCTCTGTCAAATAAATAAATAAAATCTTAAAAAAAAAAGGTAAGCTCTTTTCGCACATGGTCCCAGTGGCCGTTTGCCAAACTTTGTGCTTCTCCACCATCAATAGCAGCTTCCCTGGACGTCTTTTAGCAGATGCTGTCAACTCATCACCTTTCCCTCACTCCCCGCACACTGCCTTCATGGATCACTGCATGTGCTGGTGCTCATGTGTCAAGGGGAAGGGCACAGCTGCAAAAGGGTCACCCCTGGAGACCCGAGCTTCCTGTCTCCCTGGCGTAGGCAGCCCTGGTCAGTCTCGCCCTGTGACCTGCTTCCCCTTCCTTTCCTTATATTTGTTTGGCAGGAAAGTCCATTGGCCCCAGTGCAGAGCACTGCGCGTTGGTTAATGGGGGAGAAGAACAGAGGGAGGGAGCCATCTCTGAGAATGTTGTGTTTTGTCATCAAGTGTATGGAACGCACAGTGTTGGTAATCCGAATGTGTTATTTTGGAAAGTAAGATGTGTTTCTTACAGTCTGGTCAAGACTTTTTGTTATCTTAAGAGTAAATGGGTGGGGGCGTCACACATGACATCATGACTACATGAGTGGTTGTCTGGGTGGCCTGTAAATCAAAGTGTAAAGATTCTGTGAGTTTATTTTCATTTGGGCACAAGTTTGGGTCCGTCCGGACTACTCAGCCTACAATAGCTCTAGATTGTAGTAAAAAAAATGCTTATTTGTCTCCCTCTTAGTGATATCCTTGGCTTCACCTTCTTATTTTTTTTTTCCTTTTCGCTCCACAGCTGTATTGAAAGAAATTTTAAAGTTCATCCTTTGCAAAACCTTAGTTACATGATAGGAAGGTTTATTCAAATGTCTGTCATACTCTTGCGAGTTTTATCACAGCAGGATCCAGTAGCCCCACAAAGCAGCAGGAAATCCACCGTAAATTTTTCAGTTCCTTGATGATTGAGTGTTTGCACTGTAGCAAGTTTTTTTGGCAATATTTTATAGGTTGGATAAAGAATTTGTTTTGAATGAAAGCCCAGATAAGGTTTGTAAGTTTTTCTCTTATTCTTCTGTATTTCTGATTTTTTTTTTCCTTTGGGGTTGGAACATTTTTTCCTCTGTGCTCTGATGCTTGGCTGAACAGTAGGGTACTGAGGTACTTGCCATACCTGACAGACATAAAGTTAAATATACAACAATGAGGAAGGAATCTAGGGGACAAATCATAAGTCCCACAACAGACTTTAAGATGCTGTAAATATATTCAAATGACAACTCTCCCATCCACTAGACACAACATCTTATTTCATTTTGAAAACAAGTCTGAAGAATGCCCCAAGAATTTTACATTGAATGTCTGGCAGCATGCAAGTATTTCTTCGTTATTCCGAAGTACCTGCCCACAGCTGTATCGTAAATATGAGTAGGTTCAGCTCTGTTGAACTTTGTTACATTTTCCTTCCAACGAGACTACCCCTCCTCCCATTCTGTTGTGGTGGCAGATTCCCCATTGTCCGATAATATGTAATCTTTGAAAAATATTTGCCAATGAAATTTTAATCAGATACCACTCACCATTAATAAATACCATGTGCTTAATGGTTTTTTTTTTGAGCAGTATGGTAATGGTTTCCATTTTATAGAGTTAGACGGTGACTTAGTAGAACCGGCTGATTGTAGGAGGATTTAAGCAGCAGACCGCAGAAGTTGAGAGAAACTGCTGTCTGGTCATTCGTGCCACATCTATATCGGAAACTATCCTCCTTTTCTCTCCAACCGGGCTGAAAAGCACCATGACCGCTGACCCTTCAGGGCAGCTGCTTGTGGACTTGCTGGTGTCTTGGTATCCCTTAACGGCTGAGGAATCTCTTCCCTCCATGATTGGTAACTCTTATAGTAGAGATTCAGGAAGCATCATGGTAGAAGGTTTTTCCCTCGCTCCTTGGGCAAGAGAAAAGGCAAGAGGGGAAAGAGATGTAGATTCCACGTTCAATTCTATCTCTGCTTCTGAGCTTGCATGAGTTGTTTAATCTTTTGGCTCTCAACTTACTCATCTGTAGGATGATACCTTTGAAATATTAGGGCCCTTCTGCTCTGAAGTTCTGTGGTCCCAACCAATATTTTCTATAGGTAGGTAGCAGATTTCTTACAATAATGTCTCTAAAGGGTGCACCATTGGGTTGAAATGTTTAACGATTTTTTAAAAAGAGCAGCCCTAGCTAATTTAAAATTTTTATGATTTATGAACGTATGTATTAAGTAGTTGTAACAGATATTTATATAGTGCTCTTTATATTCCAAGCTCTGTCCTAAGTACTATATACACTTTTATGACAATCTGATTTAGGTATTATTATTATCACCATCATCATCATCATCATCTCCATTTTACAGATCGGGAAGCTGTGGAACAGAGAGGTTAAGCAACTTGTCCAAAGTTGTGTGTATAATGAATGATGGAACTGGAATTTGAGCTTAAGCAACCTGCCTCCAGATTCCTTGCTCTTAACCCCCGTACCAGGCTACTTCTGAAACAGCCACATTTGTCCTTTTCACTACAAAGCACAGAGGTCCTCCTGTTACTGCTGCTAACATTCACTATTGTTCAACCGAAGTTTGACCTTTTAAACATGAGAGCATATGGAACTGGAGTAAGGGAAACTTCCCAGTAGGGGCCAGCCTGCTATAATTGTGGCTACCTGTCACAATTTCTCTTCTAACTCTTTAATCTTTTAAACATGTTATAGGAATTTACACTTTATTAAGATTCATTGTATTCACTATGCCTTTGAGAGGGCTAAGTTGCTATTAGTCATTCACAAATCAGTGGAAATTGATTTAATCAGATTGCTTTCCCTTCAAAGCTGGAGATCAATTTGTATTGAGAGG
Organism: Mirounga leonina; assembly: GCF_011800145.1. Classification (NCBI taxonomy): domain Eukaryota; kingdom Metazoa; phylum Chordata; class Mammalia; order Carnivora; family Phocidae; genus Mirounga; species Mirounga leonina. The sequence goes on from NW_023270854.1 coordinate 45,329,525, forward strand.
ATTGAACATTTGAACAGGAAGGACTGATGGATAAGAAGATGGATATATAGAACTCTGGGTGTCTGAATAAACCTGGGTCAAGTGTCTTAGATGAGGGTCTTTGGCTAAGAAGAGGGTTCTGATGTAGTGGGGAGAGAGAAACTAGGTAACAGTAGATTCAGGAAAGAAAGCAGGAAAGTACATGGTAATTTCATTTATCATAAAATCTACCTAGGGCCAGTCCTGAATCCAAGAAAGGGAGAGGTAACTAATTATCCTCTTCCTTCTTGTTCTTTGGCCTCCTCTATTCCCCCACAAACATTGTTCCCGAGACAACCCCTAAACAAGGATTTTGAACACTGGAGAGAAACACACCAGGAGTTAGTAGCTGCTTGAGCGTGTGTGTGTGTGTGTGTGTGTGTGTGTGAGAGAGAGAGAGAGAGAGAGAGAGAGAGGGGGAGAGAGAGAGAGAGAGATGGGGAACAAAGATGGTTCTGGAAGTTAACTGAAATTTAGATTTTTGTTTTGTAATTTTAAAAAACTATATGTTATAAATAACAGTTGGTTTACCAACACAGTTTTGGAGGACAATCTATTAAAACATCATAATAATATTAATAAGAACAACACCTATTATGATCTCACCCAATGAAACTGTTTATTTTGACCCTTGATGACACGTGGCTTTTGTTATTTCAATCCTCAGGAATATGCCTTGACTTTGCCTGAAGACTCTGCTTCCTCTTCTCCCTTATGCTACCTCTGTTTTCCTTCCTCTGTATTTTCTTTCTTTGCTTGGTGTCTATAGTTCTTTCCCCTCCTTCACCCCTCCCTTCCCTCAAGTTCTTCCCCTTTTCCTCTCTGACTCTGTCTCACAAAATACCTAATGATATTTCCTTGATTTAACTAACAAATAAATAGAACTTTCAGGCTTTTGTTTAATTAATAATGAAAATTCCTGGAAGAAATAATCAACTGAAAAAGAAACCTGATGATGGTGTAAATGGCACTACATGAAATTTGGCTTTGAATAAAATTGACAGAAAAATGAGATCTTCTTGACAAAATTTAATTCCTTAAAATTTGAGCTAGGGACATTAACTCGTAGGAATATTGATCTTAAAACAAAACAAAACAAAACAAAAAAAACAGGGCACCTGGGTGGCTCAGATGGTTAAGCGTCTGCCTTCGGCTCAGGTCATGATCCCAGAGTCCTGGGATCGAATCCCGCATCGGGCTCCCTGCTCAGCGGGGAGTCTGCTTCTCCCTCTGCCTCTCTCTCTGTCTCTTATGAATAAATAAATAAAATCTTAAAAAAAAAAAAAGAAGAAAGAAGTTCTCACCAAGACTTTCAAAACAAAAACCAAAAAACACCTCACAATATGTTTGATAGCAACAAAAATTGATGAATGAATCAAATTATCTTTATATAATATTAATAAAAATGAGTTGATCCTAGTGAAAATAATTCCAGTGACATAAGAATGAAAATGGAAAACAGTAGTTTATGCTGTATAAGAAATTGATGGAGGAATTTAATCAATTCACTTGGGTTCACTCAAAATTCTTTAATAATAAAAATTTATCAGTATTGACGAAATTCTGTTTAAAATGCTTTTTTCAACATTCTCAGATTCAAAACATTGGAACAAAATGGCAGAATAAAAACACCAGGGATAAAGATTCTAATCCTCTCATTTAATCCTCATGGCTCTACAAATTAGGTGGTATTAGCATCATATTACAGAGGAGTAGTTGATGCCCAAAGAGCTAAGAAAGTTGGAAACTGCTTAAACCGGGTATCTGATTTTAATACATCATAGTGATGAGGGTACTTGTACTTTTTTATGGAAAAAGGACATGAAAAGTACATTTTCTATCTGGAAAGAGTAAAATACTTTGGATATGAAAACATTTTATTACATGAAAAAAATTTAGCTCCGTTAAATTTTAAATTGTTACAATATCACAGTCATAAGTTTGATATTCTAATGAAAATTCTTTTTTTTTTAAAGATTTTATTTATTTATTCATGAGAGACAGAGAGAGAGAGAGAAAGAGAGAGAGAGAGAGAAGCAGGCTCCCAAGGAGCAGGGAGCCCGATGTGGGACTCGATCCCAGGACCCTGGGATCATGACCTGAGCCGAAGGCAGACGCTTAACCATCTGAGCCACCCAGGCGCCCTCTAATGAAAATTCTAATAACCTAGTCAACCAGTTTTGCAGCTAGGTTAAGAAAATTATTAACCTAAGGTTTTTATCAATCTTAATAACTATGATAATGTAATTTGATTGTGGTAGGAACCAGTAGTTTGAAGGGTGGATGAAATTAATGTTTCTTGTGTGTTCAGTCCTGGAAACTAAGTTTAGATGTCAAAGTTACCTTCCAGTTCTGGATGGATTTATATACTTTTGGCCTGGGGCTTAATGACCTTCATTCTTACCTTGGCTTTAGGAGATTTGAGATTTGTGATAAGGTATGCTTGCGATCTGGAACAGTGCCTAACTAGTGGTTTATTGAGAATTGCCCAAGCCAGTATGGTTGACTCTTGAACAAGGCAGGAATTAGGGGTGCTACCCCCATGCAGTGGAAAGTCTGTATAACCCTTGACTGCCCACCAAATTAACTACTAATAACCTATTGTTGACTGGAAGCCTTAGTGATAACGTCGTCGATTAACACATATTTTGTATCGTACATGTATTATATACTTTATTCTTACAATAAAGTAAGTTAGAGAAAAGAAAATGTTATAAGAAAATCATGAGGAAGAAGAACTATATTTATAGCACCATACTGTATTTATTGAAAAAGTCCACATATAAGTGGACCCACGCAGTTTAAACCCATGTTGGTCTTAATTACAAAAGAGAAGGAGCTGTTCACTGGCTAATTCTAAAACAACCATCTCCCTCCACTGCCCCTTCTTTTCCCCATTTCACAATTACACACCAAAAGCATCTAAGTTGACGTTCAGAAAATGTTTGAAAAAGGCAAACTTCTTCTTGACAGTCTCTTTGCTCCCCTCCTCAACCCCTTTGCACCTCCTAATTCTCTCTATACGTCTCTTGGCAGGTCCGGTGCTTTAGCCATTCTAAACCCACTCTGGGGGTACAGGCTCACGTACCCTCTTCCTATACTTAGCTTCTGCTCCAGGTGGAACTCCTGTTTTTCAATGTGATCCATTTTAGCTAAGTATTAACAATGTGGTCCTATTTCACCTTATATTTATTTACCATATCAAAAGGCTCACCACTTTATTATTTTGATTACTTGTTTGTTGCTCTTCTTAACCGGGGGCTCCATGAGAGCAGAGATATTTTTCTTGCATCACGGTAAATAGTAAGTTATTTGTCAAATGACAAATGAACAGCTAATAGGAGCACATTCACGCTAGATGTTAATAACCAACATGGTTTTAACCTTCCCAGACTTCTCTTCTTCTTTTTTTTTAAACTAAGACTTTATTTTTTTAGGGCAGTTATAGCTTCACAGCAAAGTTGAAGGGAATGTACAGAAATGTCCCATATACCCCCTGACCCCACTTGTGTGTAGCCTCCCCCCATTTTCAATGTCCCCCACCAAGAGGTGCATTTTTTACAACTCAGGATCCTACATTGACCTCATAATCACTCAAAGTCTCTGGTTTACATTATATTTCATTCTTAATGCTGTACATTCTATGGGTTTGGACAAATGTATAATGATGTGTATCCATCATTTTGGTATCATACAGAGTATTTTCGCTGTCCTCCAAATCCTCTGTGCTCTGCTTATTCATTCTTGCCTCCATCCCTAAACCCTGGCAATCTACTGTCTCTTAGTTTGGCCTTTTCCAGAATGCTATATATGTGGAATCATACAGTCTGTGGCTTTTTCAGATTGGCTTCTTTCTCTTAGTAATATGTAAGTAATATGCTAGGTTTGTCATGTTTTTTGATGGCTGGATAGCTCATTCCTTTTAAGTGTTGAATCATATTCCATTGTCTGGATGTACCACAGTTTATTTATCCATTCACTCCTAAAGGATATCTTGGTTGCTTCCAAGCTTTGGGAGTTATGAATAAAACTGCTATACATATTCATGTTCAGGTTTTTGTATGGTCATATATTTCAACTCCTTTGGGTAAATACCAAGGAGCATGATTGATGGGTCATCTGGTAAGTTTATCATTAGTTTTGTAAGGAGCTGCCACACTGTTTTCTAAAGTGGCTCTACCATTTTGCATTCCCACCAGCCAAGAACAAGAGTTCCTGTTGCTCCGCATCCTTGTCAGCATTTGATGGTTTTGTGTTCTTGATTTTGTGTGTAGTGGTAAGGTCTTTTTGATTTTAACCCAGACATTTTGTATTTTGTAGAGATAAGGTCTATTATTTCAATAACCGAATCGGTGGCTTTTGAATAGTGTAACAAAGTGGAAAAAAAAATCATTAGGGTATTGTGAGGGAAGACTTTCTGGAACATAGGAGTCCCCGTAAAAGAGTCCTTCGCTGCAGGAATTTATAACTCCCAGGAAAAGTATCTGCCTTAAGCTGTAACTGTTTTCTAAAAAAGAAAAAAGGAAAAAAAAAAAGAAAAAAGAGAAAAAATCCAGTCTATCTCTGAGCTTACAGGTTCTCTATAATTCCCACTTATGTTTTCAGAGCAGGTCATTCAGAAGGGGTGTGGAAGACCAAATGGTATGGGGTGGAGCAGAGAAAAATGGGTGGAAAGAAGTAGTTGTTTGCAAGTACTATATATGGACTTCTTGTACTGCCCTTTATAGGGCAAAAGTTATTGTCCATTGTGCTACTATCTCTTAATTGTTTGTTTACTTAACTAAGGGTTTTACAACCCTAGTAAAAACTTAAAGAGTTTTGTGATGTTTGGTCTGTAGCTCTGTTTGTTTGGAAAAGCCTGGCTTCTTTAGTGCTGGTGAGGTAAAAGCAGGGGACAAGTGGGTGATAAGTTAGGCGCAGAGTCAGCAATTCTGGGCATAGTTTACAAGTACAGGACTTTCAGTAGAGAGGGTTTCTGTGAGCACGTTCCACAGAGACAGGCTTAGAGAGCCCCACCTAGTCATGGCCGGGGGAGAGGGGCATATTGGGACTGGACAGCATCAGCGTGATCTTTTTGTTGAGTGGTTTAAAAAAATTTTTAAATACACACACATATGTGTATGTGTATATATGTATGTGTTACTCCTCTCTCTCTCTCTAGCTCCTGCTGAGAGAGAGACACAGAGACAGACAGAGAGGGAAGAGGGTGGAGGGAAGGGGGAGCAGAAACTGGAAAGAGGGAGAGAAGGGGGAACAGAGAGAAGGAAGAAGAGGAACAACAGATCAAATACATTCTTTTGGCTTTTTGTCTTTCTTGCTAACTGTTCATAAATATGGGCCAAGTCCGCTCTATGTTGTGGCTAGAGAAAGGGGGATGATGGAGTCATTCATGGAAAAGGCAAGCCTGTATTAGGCCCCTTCCGTGTGCTAAGTATACCACGTAACAAGGACGACAAACCTCATACATTATGAAATTGAGCGGGGAGTCAGTCCCGTTAACTGCTGAGGGTACGGGGTGTTCTTGGAACAAGGAAGACGCAGTTCAGAATAGGGTTTGAGCAGTGAGCTCTAAAGCCCATCCTCTAGCTCCTGATAATCAAACAAGGGAAGTATTTAGTTATAAAAGACAAACTGACTTGCCTTAAAGTTTCTGTTTTGCTAGTAACTGGAGACTCTATGATGTAGCAGATGTTGGACCAAACGCCTGATGATTCTGGACGTGGATTCCCAGAGTACCAGACTCCCTTTCGGACCCTCCCATTCATGCCTTAGCAACTATGCCTCAGCACTCACTAGCACTCCAGACTAGAGCCAAGAGACAAAAGCAGGAGAAGAATCTTTCTTCCAGGTTTCAGTATTTCACTCTGTCGCAATTGTGCTTTCATAATAGAAGACCTATATACGTTATTTATAAAGCAGTGGTTCTGTTTTAGTTGAATTCTGGTGACCTGTATTTTTCCTTCCCGTACTCCGTTTGCAGTTTTCCTCTCCATGTGCCTCACTATTTTTATTTGTATCTATGAATCTCATGGGGATTTTGAAGGTTGAAGAGCAAACAAAATGTTGGTGAGGTATTCTAAGCATTGAAGAGTTACAATAAGTATATATACATGACGCAGGAATGATGATAATAGTGGGAAATCCAATTCTTTCTCTCAGAAACATGCCAAAAAGTGTAAAATTTTGTGATAGATCCTCAGCAATAGTAATAATAGCTATAATTTATTGAGAGCTATAATTTTTTGAGAACTTACATTATATTTTCTCAGTGCATTTTTAAAAGAAACCCATGAGGCTGAAATATGTTTTTCAGATGAAGATGCTGAGGTGCTGGAGAAAAAACTGAATAACTTGCATGAGGTTCTCTTCCTCCACAGTCCATACACTCACCCTCTGTGTTGCATAGCCCTTTTATGGTGCTATGTGTCTCTTTTAATGCTGACTGCATGCCCTGATATGCACTAAACATCTTACTTCATTAGCTGACTTAATCCTTCCAAGTAACCTTATGAAGGGTGGGTATTGATCTTGTTTTGTTCTACCATTTTATCTGTGAGGCATATTTATTTAATTCAGGCACATGGTAGATAAGTGGCAGAGCTGGGATTTGAACCCAGGATTGGTCTGACTCAGGAGATTCTGGCATTTACCATTGCAGTTTTCTTGTCTCCGAACCAAATCAGCTTGTGCCCAAAAAGCTTTCAGTAGTTTCCCAAGGCTCTACAAATAAACTTCAAAGTTTACCCTGCACTTCCTACATAATTTGCCAGGGCTGAGCTTTGCAGCCCTCCCTGCCCTGCCCTCCACGTCATTGCCTCTGCCCCAGGCCCATGTGTTCACAACTCTGTGAACAGACCTAGCACCTTCGCTCCCAACCTATTCCCATCCAATGCTTTCTGTCTGCAGTCAGTCCCCTTCTCACCTCTTCTCCCTCCTAGTTTCAGGGTTTTTTCCTCTCGGAGGCCTTCATGGAGCCCCACGTCTAGGTGTGTCCCCTGTCACATACTCTCAGAGTATTACCTGTTGAGTAATATCTGTCTTGTACCCAACAGTATTACCTGTTGGGTAATATCTGTCTTGTGACAGACCCTATCAAGTCTGAAATACCATTGACTGCTGGATTCCCAGTCCCTGGCACAGAGTAGGCCCTGGACAAATCTCTGGTGCTCACGGATGGAAGGAATGAACGGCCATGATGCTAGTTTGCCTGGACCCCTGGCCACACCGTCGTCTCGTTTCTGTGTCTTTGTTTCCCTCGCTGCTCCCTTCAGCCCTATTCTTATCTGTGCTTCTGGAAGTTTGTGCCCAGAGTGTCCTCTTCAGCTACTTTGGGGATGACCTAATCTGATCCCCTGTTAGATATGAGCCCCTCGAGTACATAATAGTGTACATATTTGTTGGATTGAAGCAAATTGATACCATAACTCAGTCTTAAGAGGGTTTATTTCACGAGGGTCACAAGAATTGAATCAAAGTGCGCTTCAAAAGTTTCTCTTTTGCTAAATGACAAATCCAAACTTGGCTGAGACCTGTAGCTAGAAGGGGCCAATTTAAAATAGCTCATGGTTTGATCCTGCTCCCGGGGAGGAGGAAGCTGCCAGTACTGTCTTGTTGGGAGGGTCAAGGGGAAAGGCTGGTTCTCTCTTCAGTGTGGACTTTTCCTGGCTGCCGTGTTGATAAAACACCGGCTCTGAGAGCTCGGACCACATGGGTTCCAATCTTCTGCTTACTGACTCTTAGGCACGGATTAGGCCTCAGTTTCCTAGTCTGCAAAACCTGATAAGTTTTTGTGAAGCATAAATGACTTGACATAAGTGAAACATGTAGCAAGGTGCCTGGCACTTTGTGATTACCCAGTAAATGATAGCTATTCTTTTTATTATAATATTTTATACCTAAATAGTACTAGAGGTCTGCAGAACATTTTCGCATACCATATTGTAGTAGATAGGCAGACAGCCCCTGAGAAGCCCACATGGGTGGTCTTTTGTAAATAGAGAGACTGCATATCCCCAGTGTCATTTTTGATAAGTTTGATTCTTGGCCTTGAGTTTCTTCCTTCTTCCGAAGAATCCATAGGGTTATAGAAACCGAAGATAGGAAAGCTGGTGAGTTAACAGACTCTTCTCTCGCTGGCCTGAGATTCCTCCTAATGGTCTGTTTCTGGTGTTGTTTCGGTTACAGTTAAAATTCCCTCCAGCATGGAGGCTTCCAACACATTTCTCAGGAAGCTTTTCTTTTAACATGTTGCCATTAGGATTTTTTTCCTTGATATAAAACCTGAATTTTCCTTTGCTTAATTTAATCCCTCTTCACATACACCTCGGACCTCTTTAAATAATTCTTTTCCCTCCTTGCCATTTGCACCTTTCAGTTACTTGTAGAGAGTTGTCATAGGTCCCTTTGGGCCTAATCCTGTCACTGTAATTCATGTTGGGCAAGCTGTACATTTTGTATTAGTCTGTGGGCATATTCTAAGAACGCTGTCTTGCTGGAATAAAGGCAATGCTCCCAGGGTATTATCCAAACCTTATCATCAATAACAGCTACTAAATGTGAAACAAAGAGAGTGACTTTTTGAGGAAACAAAGGAAGTAATGAACAGGAGACGTTGTTTACCTTTTTATATTATTATTATTATTATTATTATTATTATTATTATTATTATTAATTATGAGAGTGCCTCTTGTTATAAAGAATAAACAATTTAATTTATAATTTATACCCATAGAGGGGAATACCATATGGATATCCCCAAACAACAGATAAATCAAAAGATATTCTTAGTTTTTGAATGTGAAAGGGTGTGTGTGTGTGTGTGTGTGCGCGCGTGCGCGCATCTAATGATCTGGTAGCTTATTCAAAATACTGAAAACTGAGAAAACTAAATATAAAAGAAACCGGAAAGTTGATGGGCTTCACCTAGCATAATGGAATATGAATCTCTTTCTAAGTTTCTACCGTCACGACTCTTTAGAAACATGGGCCCAGCCTTTCTGATTAGAAGAGATAGAAAGAATTTTAAAATCTAGGGGTGCCTGGGTGGCTCAGTCAGTTAAGCATCTGACTCTTGATTTTGGCTCAGGTCATGATCTCAGGGTCGTGAGATCGAGCCCTGCATTGGGCTCTGCACTCAACCTGGAGCCTGCTTAAGATCCTCTCTCTCCCTCTCCCACTGCCCCTCCCTCCCCACTCATGCTCATTCTCTCTCTCTCTCCCTCCCTCTCTAAAAAATTTAGAAAACATAAAAAAGAATTTTAAAATCTACTTTTGATCATATACAAACATCTCTGACAAGCTGGCAAGTGTTTTCCAGGGAGGACGAGACTCCATAGCCATTGCGACTGGTCAGGATGGAGTAATCCCCTAGGATGTCTTCCTATTGGCTTTGGGAGCTCGGTGTAGTCACTGGAGGCCAAAGGGAGCAGAAAGTATCACTTGCAAATGGATTACTGACTCTCAGGCAGTTGACCCTCCACTCTGAGACAGTCTTAGAATTTTAGAACTTCCTGGCCAGAGAACAGTATAGAAATCTCGTCTCTCCCAAATTTACCTAAAAAAATGAACTTGGGTTCAAGCCACAAGTGATATACTTCAAGTCACGTAGGAAGTTGCCAGCAGAGGTGTTGTCTGAGCCAGGCATCCTTTCCTAGCTGTGTATAGGGTCCCGCTATGAAAACTCACTCATAGCTTGATAAGGACATTCAGCTTAGAAGCCCATCTTGACAAGTCAATTGAGCAATGGACTGAAATGGGTATCAACTAAATGCTCTTCTCTGAAATAGATCTTTTTAATCATTATAAGATTTGAGCTCAAAGAAGGAACTTAGGTATTGCTTAAGTTGATTATCAATTCTATTTTCCTCAAGGCAACAGAAGTTCCTAAAACAATGAGTCCAACATACTTACCCTGGAAGTTACTCCATCCCTGAAAGATGGACCATAACCCCCATCTCTAGCCTCATTTCTGATTAATCTTTTCCAATCTCTGTGTCTTTCTCTGTGCTTTTTCACATTCACCCAGGATGTTTCTTTTCTTTAACTATATCTGTGATGTCTTTAGGGAAGTAGCTTTCCCATGGTGTTCTGAAATCATCCTGAAGTCATGCCCAGTGTTTCTGGACCATTTGACCCCCTATCTTTCTCTGAGACTCCATATGCCTTCTTCTGCCATTGGTGAACTCATTTCTCCTCCTTCGGCTACAGGCGTATTTATATTTCCCACCCAACATTGCTCTTGTCCTTCTTCATTGGATCGCCCCATTTCCTCACAAAGGACTGCAGAGTAAGGAGGGCCTTTTCAGCATCATCTGGCCTCTGGGATACAGTTCCTGTACATTGCCCCTGTTGGGGGCCTCTTTTCAGCCCTTCATGTCTCAGAGGGAGAATCAGAGACTACTTCTGTCACAAGCCCCTCTGAAATGCTCCATTCTGAATGCAGCGACACACCCCAACCTGACATTCTCTTTCCCTTCTTTGAATCTCTGCTGGGCTCCTTTTAAGGCGTCTGTGTTTTTCCTTGCATGCATCATAGTTGCATATGCTTCTTAATTATGCTAAATTAAAAATATTTTTTAATTGTGGTAAAGTATACGGAACATAAAGTTTTATCATCTTAACCATTTTTAAGCATGCAGGTCAGGAGTGTTAAGTACATTCACTCTGTTGTGCAACCAATCTCTGGGACTCTTTTCATCTTGCAAAACTGAAACTCATTACTCATTAAACAACAACTCCCCATTTCCTTCCCGCTCCAAGGCCTTGGTAACCACCCTCCTATTTTCTGTGTCCATGAATCGAATACTCCTGATACCTTGTCTAAGTAGAATCATATACAGTATTTGTCCTTTTGTTACTGGCTTAATTCACTTAGCATAATGTCCTCGAGGTTCATCCGTGTCATATTACAGGATTTCCCTTTTCTTTAAAGACTGAACGTTATTCCACTGTATATGCATACCACATCTTCTTTATCCATTCATCCTTTGATGGACATTTAGGTTGCTTCCACTGTTTGGCTATTATGAATAATGCTGCAATAAATATGGTTGTGCAAATATCTCTTCCAGACCCTGCTTCCAGTTCTTTTGAGTATATGCCCAGGAGTGGGATTGCTGAAACATATGGTTAACTCGACTAAATTTTAAGCTCACACTATATTTTGAGCCTTGAGAGCAAGGACTGGGTCATTTTCATCTTTGTATCTTCTGAACATCTATCACAGTGCCTCATAGGTAATAGACATTCAGCAGGTATTTGTTGAATGAATCAATGAATGAATGAAAAAAAATCTTTCCTAATATTGAATGTGAATGACTTGTATAGATTAAAATATTTACTCGATTTACATCAGAAATCAAATGGCAGGGAAAGGGTATATAGAAAAATACATTCAGTTACTAAAATATGTCCAAAAATAAGAACCCAAGAACACTGTATACATTCTTATGTAGTGACTATATGGGTAGTTTTCTGATAGGTGGTTGCAGCTTTATACAAATTTCCACCTTCCTTTTTACTCTGTATGTAAAGAGCTATACCCCATTAACTACCAAAATTCACAATTGTTTCCAGAATAGTGAAAGTAGCTTTTACAAAAATAATTGTAAAATGTAAAGTAATCGAAAACAGGTTCATGCTCTGTGTAATGATCAGATAACTTGAGTGAAAGCAGCAATTATGTGTTCCTGGACCACACTGGAGGTGGGAAACAAGAAAAGCATATGCCATGCTGCATATTATTAAGAAGGCAACACTTTATATTTACTTTGCACTTAAAAGTTTGAATGATCTGGCTAACAGAAACAGAAAAGACCTAGGCTTTGGAATACATTAAAATTGCATATACAGTAAGACAAATTGCTATTTTATAAGCTTGCCACAATGTAGTAAATTTGTACTTATGGTGTAATTCATAATAAATTTGCATAACATTTACTGGGGGCTTTCACTGTGCTATTTCATTTCTTTCAACCTCTTTCTTAGGGGTGGCACCACTCCATTATATAATCCAAGGGTCTACATATGAAAGGGAAGGTGGGGTGGGGAAGAAATCGAGGGAGAAAGGTCTGTAATCAAACAAGCTACAAAAACCCCAGCAGAGAACAGCGGGTATCAATTAAGATTCAGAGAAAAGTCCGTTTTTACAATGGGCTACTAATATATATCACAGGTCCATCTCCTATTTCTTATTTTCTTCTTTCTTTCTTTGGTGTCTATGAGAGTTCCAAGCTCCCATCCACTGCTTGAGGGTGTAAGGAAACTAGAACCTACATCCTTTGTTACTCCATATTCATTCAGATTGAGTTTATAGAGGGTACCTTGATCTGAATGTAAGTTATCAGGGAGAAAAAAAAAAACCTGTAAATCAACCACAACTGGAACTCCGCTTGCATCTGCCAAAAAGAAACTTAATTAGTTTTAAAAGATATTAGGTTAGGGGCACCTGGGTGGCTCAGTCGGTTAAGCGTCTGACTTCTTCTCAGGTCATGATATCTGGGTCCTGGGATGAGCCCCGCGTGGGCCCCCCCTCTGAGCAGGGAGCCTGCTTGTCCCTCTGCTCCTCCCCCTGCTCGTGCACCCTCCCCCCCTCAAATAAATAAATAAAATCTTTTTTAAAAAAGATATTAGGCCAGAGGTAAGTGAGAATTTGATTAAAAATCAAAATTATGGGCAGCTATCCTGGGTGATAGCTGATGAATATATTGCTATTTTATTACTAAGGAACGTTGCTTTTTTGTTTTGTTTTGTTTTGTTTTTTACCTGATTCATTTTGTTTAGCCCTGTCAAAATGGGATTAAAACATGTTAAGTGAGATAATGTACATGTTTCCATGTTGAAGACAAAATAAGTACATACCAGTGCTTACATTACTTTTGTTGCATTTACATTGCTTCACTGATTTTGCCACATGTCTCAGACATCCCTTACAATTCCATAATTCCAGTTGTCCATATCGGCTGGTGAGGTAGATGTAGAGCCTGGAACCCAAAATGAAAAGCATCGATGACTATTATGGGGCTTGAGGCAAGAACTTAATTCCTCTGAGCTGAAAAACAGCGTGCTGGACAAGCTGATTTCGGATGCTTCCAGCTGTAGATTTTCCCTTTTCTCTGGGATAGTGTCGTACAAGGTTAATGGGTGTCTGGACTACCACACAGTCAGAGCACCCGAATAACCAAGGCAAGGATTTGAGTTCATATTATGTGTGAAAATTATCCAAAGAGAAGTGCAGAGTGCTTGAAAATATTTTCCGCACACATCTGCTATTGAGCTCTTTGGAGGTATAGTCGAAGCCCGTACCCTGCTGTGTGGTGCCCTTAATACTGATTTCCTACTTACATCTGTATTTCTCTAGAGGATCTGAGCAAATGATATGTGGATCATTTTTTATTAAGCACGCTTTTTATTATCCAAAATGCTGGGTCTCGTTTAACTTTGACTTATGACATCTCCATTATTAGCAAATACTTTTTTTTTTTGAAGCACAGAATCTAAACAGAAACATGCCTTTTCCCCATGATATATGGTGTCTTTTCACTAAAAACTTGTCAAAATCCAAATATATACACATCTTGGAGCACCCTAACTTTTAAAAAGTAGATCGGGTAGAGTAAATATACTCAGTATTAGTACAAGAGGTAAGATCAATAGAAGTCACAAAAAAATGTGGGTCTCGGGGCGCCTGGGTGGCTCAGTTGGTTAAGCGACTGCCTTCGGCTCAGGTCGTGATCCTGGAGTCCCGGGATCGAGTCCCGCATCGGGCTCCCTGCTCGGCGGGGAGTCTGCTTCTCCCTCTGACCCTCCCCCATCTCATGCTCTCTCTCTATCTCATTCTCTTTCTCAAATAAATAAAATCTTTAAAAAAAAAAATGTGGGTCTCATGCTTTTAAACACCAATTATTTCCCCAAAGTAGCCTGAATATGATAGGCTTCCTTCAAGATCAGTAATGTCTCAAGAATTTGGCAGCGCTAAGAAATGGAAATGCAGTGGTAATTTATACTTCAGATGTCCAAGGCACTGGTACCCAGGCAGAAAGGGCGTATGCCAGGAACCAACATAGTAATTTGTAGAAATACAGCTTCTTGGAATTACCGGGTTCAAAAGGAAAATTCTTCTCTGACTTTTTGTGTTTTTCTGTTATCATAAGAGGTGTATGAATCTGATTTATGAACAAGTCCTGCTATAAATAATAAAATAATAAAATGGCATGTCAGCAAGGGATAAAGAGTTACTTACAGAAGTTAAAGTGAAATTAAGTAACTCCTGCGCCCACTTATGAAAGTGCCCGTTATTCTCGGTTCAAGAACAGTTGAATGGTCATAAATACTGTGTTAAAGTTGGTTTGTCTTATGGATAAGGCTTTTATAAATACTTAAAATGGAATCAGCACACACCCTTTTACCCATGCTGATTTTTGTTTATCCTTGCAACATATTTTGAAAGCTCTGCGCTACTGTGTTCAAGCCAGTAGGAAGCAGAAGCACTTACTTGCACAGCATTTAACACTCAGATACAAAGCATCTCCAGCACACTATGGATGTGCTCTGGGGTTTGAAGCTAATGTGAATGCCAGGCCAAAGTGGGGAGAACTTTATAAGATACTGAATAAGAAACTCCTCTGCCATTTGCTATGAGATGGAAAGAAAGAAAGGGGGGACATAGAAAAGAAGCAATTTGTCTTCTTCAGATGCATCCAGGGAAAATACCTCGTCTTAAAAACGGAAATGACTGGAAGGTGTGCAGCAGATTTTCTGATATATGGTATATTATGATCCAGATTGCTCTGTTCAAGAAAAAAAAAAAATTCTGGTAAATAAGTTGCAATGTGGTCCTCTGTATTTTTCCATGAAATATTAGGCCTTTGTATAATATGTGCATAATTTTTATGAATCAGAACCTGAATCATAAATAAAATGTTAATGTGTAGACACATTTAACTGTGGAGCAGATGGAAAAATAGGAATGTGTTAGAAAACTAGGTATTTGCAGAAGCTAATGAAGTTAATTGGTCTCATTTGACTACCTTATTTTCCCAAACCCCCTAAAGACTGGGCTTTTTTATTTCTTTAATTAAAAATGAGTTTGGTATGTTAATATTATAACCTTTCATTTTTTCCTGGTTTTCTATATAAATGTCTTATTTATAGAACCACCCTTAGGAGTCTAGTATTAGTAAGAACATTAGTAAAGTGGGAGCAGTAAGAAGGGTGCTAATACTATACAAAAGCTATTAGCCACATACATTGGGATAATGTGTGCTTTTACACCTTATTATTACTTCCCTGTCCTGTTTTCTTTTGATTACATAGAGAAAGACCTATTTTCCTCTAGCCTAAAAATGGTACAAGTAAAAATACATAAAATAATGATTGTTGAGCAGAATTTAATTTTTAAATATCAGTACTTGAACATATTTTGATTGGTTAAATTACATGGTAAACTTCCATTGAAATATCAACAGTATGAAATCAGAGAAATCACAGCCCTGAGCTAATCAATACCAAGTGTGTAGATAATTTTCCCTAAAGTATTCCTTGTATAGGGAAAAGTTAAAAAGCAAAATATTTAGCTATTCGCCAAAGAGTGCTTTTTAATTAGAGCTTTATGTTTTGGCTGCCACTTTGGAATACAGAGTGAATAGTGAAGGTATAGTTGCATACTGCAAAGGATCCTGGGACATTGTTTCTCTAATGTCATCACTAACATAATGCATTTGTATTGATTGTCTATGATTTCTGTATATGGATGATTGAGTTTGAGCAAACTACTCAAGGTTTCAAAGGATTTGGATAATGTTACACTATAGGGTTGGAAATCTCTTTGAATATTGTATCGCAAAGGGACAAAGACACAGTTTCAGTGCATTTATTAGGCCCTTGCTGTAGAAATAGGAACAATAGACCATCTTTTTTAAGTTAAGAGATCTTGGAACAGGCGACTCTAATAAATCCTGGGTTTAAGAAGAGTGGTACGTGCTGCAATGCCGAAATTGTTTATTCATCTGGAATGTATTAGAATCTTGATTAATCAGAAGACATCTGCAGTTTTACATAAAAAGCAGAGTGGGCAGTTTGGCAAATAGAAGTGGAAAGGGAGAAAGAAAAAGCCAGTCCCATAGAATGCTATTGTTTCTTTTTTGATCAAGCATTGTTATTCTTAATAGGACAGAGCAATCCGACATTTTCCACCTACAGAAGTGCAGTATAGAATTAAAATCTGCAGCTTTGAGAACAGACAGGTCCCTTTAAAGCCTTATATTCAAAGTAATTTTATATATATCACCCTCCTTCTAGAAGATCCAAGCAGAAGGAAAAAAAACTCATTTATTTGATTGGTTTATATGATATCAAACATATGCATATTTTTGCAAGTCTAAAATTTAACATTTCGTAGACTATATTTTCACATGTAATACTTAAAAAATATATTTTTCACTTCAGAATCCCTTACCTCACAATTATTTTTAACTAAATGGAAGTGCATGATTTCTGCATAAGACACCTTAAATTTCAGGGTAACCAAACAATTGCTATTGGAATAGGTCATGGAAACTATGGTGTTTGAGGGAAACCAAAATCAAAGTTTGTAAGATCTGTATAATTCACATGGTTTCCTGAATGCCAGGACATCTTACAAAAGGGAATGATGAGATCAGAGCTCACTATTTAGAAGAGAACACGTTTGGCAGCTAGTTTCTGAAGAATCTGACACCCATACAGACACCAATCTCTAAGGCCAATAGGTGAAAGATTGTTACAGTCTTTGCAGAAGGCAGAAATTCATGCATATAGCAATCATCCTTAGGGGAATAAAAGGAACAAATTCTGACCAATTTAAATGTGACAGTTTTAAAGAAGGCGGAAACAAGAAAAAATAGCTATCTTACTCCGTATCTATTCCACAGTAGGATTTGGCAAAGAAATCTCTTGATGATAATGTAGGTATCTGCTATTGGATACTTCCTGAAAGTTGACCAATGACTATTTTTGGCCACCCAGTCACAGACAGCTAAATAATATACAATAGATTCTAGAAGCAAACTTGCTTTGTAGGAGAAAGTATTCATGAATTACAGAACTAAAAAGACAATGGACACATGAAAAATGATTGAAGGATGAAATTCCTTAACAGGCATTAGCAGAGTTAAATTTATGTAGTTAAGGTTAGAATATAGTTTGTCAGAATATGAGGACCAGCCTTCACCAACCCTCCCCCGAAGTGTGATATTTCGATCATTTTTAGGCAAAGGCGAATTTGTTTATTTTAGTAAAGACAGCAGAGATTTTAAAAAAAGAAATACGATGTGTTAAATATTTATTCTTAGTATATGAGAGGGGTTTGTTAATACATGATAAGACAATGCTATAATACAGCGGTTTGCAAACTTTTATGGTAAAAATCAAGATGGTAAATATTTTAGGTTCTGTGGGTCATACTGTTTCTGTCATAAGTAGTCAACTCTGCTTTATGGAAGAACTCATGCTTAATATGTAAATAAATGAGCATGGCTGTGTTCCAATAAAATTTTATTCGCAAAAACAGGTATATTTAGGTTGCCGGCCTAATTTGCCAACCCTTCTTAAAATAAATTGTTTAGCATTAATAGGTCCTCAGTAGTATTAGATGATTCTAATAATGCTCAGTACTTGAATTTTAAAGGAGTGCACACTTGTAACATTATCTATATAGGACAGAAGGAAATTTGTGGACACATGCCAATGCCTCAAATATTTACACTTTGTTATTAATGACTAATTGTTAGAGTAAGTAAGTGGGGGAAGTATGTAGAGGGTTTATACAAAGTTCTTTATCTAGGTAAAGCTAGAAAAGTACACAGGTAAAGGGATTGTTGTGAATATCAACATAACTTTCCAAATAATCTTTACTAACTCAAATTATTTAGAAAACCAAAAGGTTATCTTTCCCTAAAAGTCCAGATGAAGAAGTTTACATTTTAAAACCGCCACCTCATAATTGATAACATCATGACATACATTCATTCTTGCAAACACTTTTCCAGGAGAGCGAGAACAAGAAGGAATGTTATCACACAGAAACGTCCTTGCTTCATATTCTGTTGTGGTCGTCTTTGCCTGTGTTCTTCCTACATAATGTTCCACTGGCATATCACATAGGTTCAAAGGTGTTGTTACTAACCTAGCATCAGTAGAACATATATGTGAGGCTCCTTTGTATAGGGATGACTGCTTTGTTCTAGTCTAACCAACTGGAGTCTTCTTTTGACGTCCCTTTGAGATCTGTGTGTGTGTATGTGTGCGTGCACGTGCGCATGCGTGTGTGTTGCTGTTTCAGGATAGCTGGCTTTAATTAGAAAGGAGTACGGTTGTTTCTTACATATGGCATTCAAAACTATCATCTCATCCTAATGATCTTCTTGCACACAGGTGCACTAACCAGCTACGTAGTGACAGTGGTATGATGGGTGGCAAGGAATTAGGAGGAATACACATTCCAGCGATTTTTTCTTTACTCATCATGTGTAATTAGTGAATGAATGATCTGTTCTTTTGGATCTGAATTTTTCTAGACAAGTGAATGCATCCCCTCCACTCTACCACCCCTGCTATTCCTTTACTTTAGATTTTCATCTCATCTGGACCATTGCCATAGCCTCTGGCCTTCATCCACTCCCTCCCGATCCAGAGCAGTCTGATGCAGTCCCTTCTCTTCGGATTGAAATTCTTTAACAGTTCTCTGTGCCTGAAAATAAACTCAAAGCCCTTAGCTTGATAAGCAAGTCTGTCGTGAGCTGGATCCTGGCCCTGTATGTAGCAATGTCTTCTGCCACTTCCTCCCACAAACTCTTATGTCCTAGTCCAGATCCTGGCTGCCTGTTAGCATCCCCCTGGGAAACTTAAAAAAAAAAAAAAAAAAACCCACTGATTTAAACTCATCCTCAGACTAGTGTAATTAGAATTTCTGGGACTAGGGTACAAGCATCAATATTTTTAAAAAGATCTGCAGGTGATTTTAATACACAGCCAAGTCTGAGTTATTCTATCTAGTCATTTGACACCATTGTTGGTTCCCTGATCACATCATCTGTGCTTTTGTACATACGGTTCTTTTTGCCTGAAATGCTCAGTCCCCTTTTCTATACCTGGAAAACTCCTGATTATTTTTTAAGGTTTAGCACAACACATCCTTGGGTGGCCTTTCTGTATCCCCCAAGATACAGTTGGTGTTTATTCCATGGAATCCCACAGCCCTGCTTTTATTGCATTCCCCATTCCACTGTGTTGCAATCCTACTTTTACATGTCTGCCTTCCCCGTCCCATTCAGTGAACTATTCAGTGTCATAGTTCAGTGTCTTGGTGTTGGTGGACTTCTGTCTACTGTGCCAGGTACAGAGTCTCACCCTTAAATGTGGATCAGAAGAGCAAGACTGAGGTGTGGTAGCCAGGACACACCTAAAAATTTATTCACTGGCTCATTGGGTCAGCCTCAAAATGATCTCTGTTTCAAAGGAAATGAGGTGAAAGAAGAACTAGTCTGAAAATTAGTGAGACTGTCAAATTGGAGAGTCCATAGAATGAGCAGCACTATGGAAACCCTTCCCTGGGACGGCAGACCAAGTAAGGGCACCACAGCCATAGTAAAGGATATGGTCAGGACTTGGGGCAAGAGAGGTGACAAAGGAGAGAGAAAACATCAGTGGTAATCAAACAGACTTCTCTCTTATTTGGGGAAAGAAAACCAATGCTCAAGTTGAACTCACTCTAAGGTAACATGCTAGTAAGACTTGGGAAATGCACCAGAAAGCAAAACATTACTTTAAGAAATGGTAGAGAATGGTGGCAAGAAGACCAGGGCATGTGGCATCAGCCCCAAGCAACAACTGAAGCTTCCAAAGAAGATGGGACTGAGTAACTTTTACTTTCTTATAGTCTTAACAATAGTAGCTTCATTTAGGGGCTTTGATAAATCTTTGCTTATAACACCAATATAAAATATAGCCAACAAATTAGCTGAAGAATTAAAAGAAAATAGGATAAAATAAAAAAAATTATAATAGCAAATGAATCCTGTCTATTTCAGAAAGTTAATTCACCCCTTATAGTTGGTTGTGGTGTTATATTCCACGGACTCATACTGAGGAATCTAATATATTATGCATATTCACAAAATATACATGAAGTGTAGTAGCTTTTTTTTTTTTTTAAGGTTTTATTTATTTATTTGAGAGAGAGAGAGCATGAGCAGGAGGAGAAGCAGAGGGGAGAGGAGAGGGAGAAAGAATCTGAAGCAGACTCTATGCTGAATGTAGAGCCCATCATGGAGCTTGATCCCAGGACCCTGAGATCATGACCTGAGTTGAAACCAAGAATCAGACCCTTAACCAACTGAGCCACCCAGGTGTCCTGAAGTGTAGTAGCTTTTGAGTAATGAACTCATTTAATAATATTTAAAAAATCTTGTTCATAATGAGCACAAATGCACAAATATCTATGCTCTTTTAAAAATATATGTACATTTTAAATAGCTGTGTCTGTATTTATCCAAAACCAAGAGTGGGTGGAGATCTCATTTTGTATACCTCTGTATCCCAGTGCAGAGCCAAATGCCTGTTTGATGAATGAATGGGTCAAACCAAGGAGTAGACTTGAATGAGTTTCGAAAGCAATTGAGACTGTTGCCTCAAATAAGCCACTTCTCCCAGGTCTTCCATCATCCACCTCGACTGTGTGAGGCATAGAATAAAAAGCACATTAGCTCAAAGATACATCATCAAGGGATTGTGCATTATAAAAAGTACTCATTGATGACCCACAATAAAATTAATGGAATTGAAAAAATTCTCTTTTCAGAAGAGACATGCTGAGACTAAACAACTTTGCATAAATGAGATCAATGAGATCAATGAAAATTTGCTAGAGCAACGTTGATTCATTTGCTTTTTGTAGTTTTCAATACAACCAAAAGTTTATTTCGTAAGTTGTTTACTTGAAATTCATCACATATTGTCTAATGGAACAATGCAGTAAATGCAGATTAGGTTCCTGGTCTAGCTCATCTCTCTCTCTCTTTTTTTAACATATGAGGTTTATAGTAAAGGGTCACAACATACAGTTTGTGAATTTTACAAAATCCCCAATAACAGGATGAAGGGACAGAAATCCAGCCATGCTTTAATCAGCCAGTGGAAAGGACAGTTTTTTGGTAGTTTCTCTATAAGAAGGGTACCTTCTGGAATTTCATCTTCTTGGATTGGATTGTCTTCTATAATTCTCATAAAGACGCCTTTGGTTTGCGCTATGGGCTGCTTGTGACTGAACAAAGAGTCACACAGTGAGTTGTAAGCATTACTTAGATGGGAATTTGAATTCTGAGTCTTTAAGGAAGCCAGACTAGCCTTTCTTCAGGATTCACTGTAGGAGCAAGCACTCCTGGTCCTTTCCTGTGTTTTGTGAGCACTGGGAGTAGAGCCGTCTCTGGCTCCTTCTAGAACAGGAAGATGCATGGGAGGCTGGGAACTCTTGTGAGAGCCAGAAGTTTCCTTCTATCCCAGAGGGTGGCTGAGTAGAAGCTGTGGAAGTCAGTCTCTGTGAGGGTATGGGCTTCCTGAAATGCCAGCGTCAATGTGGTGGAGTAGCTATACAGACACGGCTCTTATAGGAACTTTGTAAGTGGGGCACTACAGAAGAGTGAGTGTGTGTGTGTGTATATGCACGCACTTACATGTTAGAACTTCCCCGGGCACTTTGATAGCAGGGGGACTTCTGCACTGGCAGGCTAAATACTATGGAGGGGTACCCTGGAGGTGTCTCTAGGGGGTGGGATGGATAGAATTCCATCTATTCACCACTGTTGGGAGAGAGGGAGACTTGTAGTTTCTCATGGGCTATGGTGGGGACTCTCCGCACTGGTGGAGAGTGGAAGATGAGGTGCTTGTAGTTCATTTCATCTACATCATTTGTAAGTTTGACATTTTGAAACCAGTGAATTTCTATAGGTGAGCCATTGATTCTTACCATTATAGGCCTGAGTTTTAAAATGCTATCAGTCAATATGTTCTGTTTTCATTTTGTTCTTTTCTTTGTTCTCTGGTACTGAGAAAACAAAACCGGACAAATAAAACCTCAATTTCATGATATGAGAAAGTCCTCCAAACTTAAGAAGATCCAAGTAACATTAATTAGAACCCATTTCAATAATTAAAAAAATTTTTTTTTGGGGAAACAAGACACTTAGAGCTCACTTGGATGTGTGATCTAGTAACTGTATTAATCAGTTGAATAATCCACATTAATCAGTCCTGCCTCGACGTGAAATTATTAATCAGCTTGATGATCTAAGCAATCGTCTGAGGAAATGCGTTTGTCTTAGAATTTAAAAAGTGATAATGGGAAAGTTAAAAAAGAGAGAGAACAAGCAAAAGAATTACATTCTTGTTAGTTTTATTTCATTTATTTCAATACCAGCTCTTCTACTGATGTAGAATGACTCTGAACAAATAATTACAAATAATTACTCCTCTTAATGGTGTCATCTTCTCTCCATATAGAGGGAAAGCTGTGTGTAAGTTTGTCAGGGGCATGGAAGACCTGCCTCAGGTTGTTTCCTTTGCCCCTACCCCCAAGGGGATAAAAGTTGGTATCCCCTAGAGACTAGTGAAGCCTAAAAGCTGAGGCTGTACGGGACACTAAATAGGCTTACACTGAGGCAAGCTATTGTTGCATTTGGCTATTTCAGCCAAATGAGAGAAGAGTAAGAACAAATCCAAAGTAGTCATTGGCCACTGTGAGGCTAAAAATGAAAAAAAAAAAAAAAGGTGGTTAGTTTGATAGAAATGTTCAGGTTCCCACTGATAATGTGGAAACTTAAGCATAGGGGCAAACTGGAGTTATCCCATCATGATGAAGCATTCCTAAATCTATGTGTAATCTCCCAGTAGTCAACAAAACTCTGTTGGGGAACAAAAAAAAAGATGGCAGTCAGCGAATGTTACCAAAGAAATATTTTCAGAAATTCTCTTATACCAAGTGATGATTAGAGCAACAATTGGTTTGGGGCCCTTTTGTTGAAGAAAATAGAACCTACCGAAAGCATAGTGTAAAATGATGGTGTAGAGTATTTATAGTCCCAGTAGATTATGTCCCCTTTTACTTGGGGCTGGGGGGAGGTCCTTCTACCTGTCATAGGTTGGGGCTGGATGGCTTTGTACCAGTTCTTCAGTTTGTCCCCTCCCACTGTCACCATTTAGATATGTTGTTTGTATTCATAGAATAGAGCAAGCATTAACCACTACATAGGGTCAAGCCTGTAGCTAGACAATGAGAAAAACCAAGCAAAACAAAACTTGTTTGTGAAGTAGGTCTTACTCTTCCAATCTTAGCACCCATACTGCAAACTTTAAATCTTAGGCATCTAAATCATTGATTTCTCCACAGTGAGACAGAAATTTGTGGATTAAACTTATTTTGCAAGACAAAACTAAAGAGCATATTCACAGATAAAGCAAAGAAGAACATCAAACAAAAAAGGATGTAGCACCTTATACTCGCTATGAAGGTTGGGTTGTAATTTTGGAGTCAACAACAAAATCTCTGCATCTTTGATTACTTCTCTCAAAAGGCTGAACATTTTTAGGATACAATTTTCAGTTCATCCTAAAATTTTCTCTTGTGTGGCTTGGCAGATGTGAAAGTTCGAGAACCTCAGGAAAATCACGTCGAAAGAACCTGCTTACGAGAGATCACAGGGGTGTGGATTTGGTTGACGACACAGCCTGTTGAATCCTTACAGAGAATTGTTTGTCTTCCGTTTTTAGATGGCTTTAATTCCTCCAAATTGCTCCTTGAATAATAGGAGAAAGGCAATTTGAATTTCAGTGACAGATTGGACATAACAGGTTGCAACTATTAGGTCTAATTTTACCATACTGAGAAATAAAATTGCCTAAACATAAACATCGATCACTGATGCAGTAAATTAATTTGTACAGAAAAAGTAGTTTAACTGCAGTGCACATTAAACATAGAAAATTTTCAAAATTACTGCTCTCTGAATTAATTTGTACACTTGTTTACTTGTTAAAAGCACACATAAATTCTTTTTTTTTTCCTAAGGCAGTGCAGCTTCAAATTGAGTAAGAAAGAAGTGTAAAAATTAGCAAGGAAATGCAGAGACATGGAAGGTACACCAGCTGAACTGAACACTTGAAAATAGTATTTTTTCCCTGTTTTTCATTCTTTTTGTTTTTCAATGCTATTCAGAACATGCTTCATTTTTGAATCTGTCCATCAGATCACTAGAGATGTTGTGCATTCCCCCTCATTATAACAAGATAAATGTGATGTTTTAATAGTCTTGACTTACGTTTGCTAAGAACTGGAGATGTGGAGCAATTCTAAGGGTTTTATGGTTTGGTTCCTTGGTGAGTTTACGTTCAGTGGTGTCCTAGGGCGTGGAGCTGTTAACATTGCATTCCTGAACAATCTGACCCATGAATTTCTTTGTATTTAACCCGTAAGAAAATCGGTGAACATGTTTTCATTTTACCTGTAATTCTATTATGAGGAATGCATGGCAAAGTTTGGATAGTATCTTTTCAGTTTGTTCCAGCTGCCGCGGACCTGGAGCTGGCAATGTGGTGCGGTTTGATACCATCTCCTGCCTACAGTTTTCAAGGACAGTGGTTCGATTCAAATACAATTCTGATAAGTGGCAGGTTTTTGTGTCTTTAATGCCTTGACAAGGGCATCACTCTCAGGAGAGGGAGGTGAAACCGTTTGGACGAGGATTCCGTCCCTGCTCCTTTGTGCTGACACACTAAGATAATGGACAATTAAGAGAACCTTCACTGCAGGTGAAAGGATGGGGTTATCACTAATATAAAGGAGCCCATGGGGTGCTGGGGTACGAAGGAGAAGAGGAATGGGAATTTTTAAAAGGAATATAAAACACACAGATGAGACGCCTAATAACTGTTCACATATTGCTCTTTCACATGTGATAATGGTGAGTGATTGCAGTATTCACTATTGCTTGCTGTAACTTTTTAAAAAATATCTGGTTCATTGCATTTGACACAAAGTACTGCAGAAAATCTGTCCCTATGCTACCTTGCCTGTCACGGAGTAGGTGAGCCCTAATAATAAAGGGGTTTGTTTTTGTGGAGTCTGGCTTTTGGACCACCTTTCGTGGGGTTTTGCAGATCGACCTGTGATAATCTAGGGCTGTGGTCATCAGCCTTGACTGCGCTCCCCGGGGCCCCAACCCTCAGAGAGACTGATTTACTTGATCTGGGGAGAGACCCGTATTTTTCAAAGCTCCCTTGGACAATTCCAGTGTGGAGCCAGGATGCAGGCTGTTGTTATAGTTTCTAAGCCCCTCAATGCTGGGGCTCCCCCATAGACTGTCTGATTCTTTAATAGATTTGAATAAGGTATGTGTTGCTATTAGAGAAGATGTATTCTGCATGTTATTAATAGCCATCTAGTGTTTATGCTGACTTCGCGGTTTAGGATTCAGGTGCATCTGGAGAGAAGTCTCTAATCTTCTCTACTGTTCCCCACTTGCTCCCCACCGTGTTTTTGTTTCTGCTTTTTTTTTTTCCTGGTATGTATTAAAGCTTCCTCCTTCTGTGATATTGTGCATAAATGACCTATAGTGTGGGGATAGTCACCCCAACATGAGGGCTCCTGTAAAGGCATGTTTGTAAGCCACATTATTTAGGATCATAAGGCAATAGGGTAGCAGCAACTTTGTACCTAGACTTCTTAATCTATAGGGGTAGATGTACTGTGTGCACGTGAATCACAGGGGAAAACTTCTCATACCATTTAGCCCTAATAAAAGTGCGACAGTCCTGAGTGTGGAAGAGGTTAACTGATTTTCTTTTGACTTAAACTTTCATTTGTCTCCAAGAGCCCCGAATGACAATAGAGTGCACCGCTTCTGATAAGTATGGGTTCTCCTCAGCCTGAAGAGATGTGTGTGATAAGATAACATGGCTTGAAAAAAAAAAAGAGAGCGAGAGCTTGAAGGAAAGGGATAGGAGGAGAGGGAGAAAGAAAGTATGTTAACTGCTTTGACTGCAAAATACCCGCTGGTAGCCAGAGATAAGACACCTTGAGCTACTCCGAAGACCTTAAACAGGATGTAAATGAAGCCAATAAAAATCATTTGAGAGCAAGCCACTTTTCTACTCCCCTCCTATTTCCAGCCCTGACAGCAGAAGGCTTAATTTACTGTATGGCATACCACACTTTCGTGTAGAACCCAGGAAGTTGTGGGAGACTGAGGAGCCAGTTCAAAAAACAAGATATCTACAGTTTCTAGAGAAGTTCAAATTTAAGGCATTTAATCAGCAGTTCTAGCAATGCCTTCCTGAGTGGAAAAGAAAGTATTGCTGATTATCGGAAGCTCCTTTCCCCTTTCCCCTCTTCCTGCTTCACATATTCGTTTGCTTTGTATTTAGTTATGACAATCTTCTGCGGGTGAAGTGGTTCACGGGGTGAGCTGCATTTTATTGCCTGTTGATATATCTCATCAAGCTAATGCAGCTTGAAAAGAATTATCAACAAAAGTTTAAGACATAGACTTTGCCAGGTGCACATTTGAAACAAGCTGTTTACTCACAACTCTGTATCAGAATTATTGTAACACCCAGCTTTTATGTACTTGGAACTTCATAACTTCAAAACGGTTACTGTTTTTTTTCTAGAAATACACAAGCTGTTGCCAACAACACTTCTACAGAGAGGAAGTAACTTATGGGAGCTAATTGGACATCACACTGAAAAGATTTGAAGCTGGGAGTCCTGCCGAAAGTGGGAGGGGCAACTGTTAAGGGATGCGAAGGCAACGGAGATAATAATGTTTTCTTTTTGTTAAAGCTGCTGCTTGGAAGAGCTGGAATTCCATGTGGTCTTTGACTAAGGGAGAGAAAGCCCACCATCAGCATTGTTCTTGTGCGGAGCAGCAAATATGGAAAAGGCATGGCTGAGTGTGGCAAACTTTTAAGCAGAGGACTTAAATGATTTAGGGGAAATAAAAGATTCTACAGTGGTTTTCAGACATGGGAGTGCAAGGGAAGCACCCTGAAGCTTGCTAAAAATGGGGATTTCTGGGCCCCATCCCCAGGAGTTCAGGGTTGGTAGGCACTGGGGTGGAGGGGGTAGAACCTAGGAGTCTGCATTTTCAGCAGACAGTTTGGGTGACTGGGGAGCAGGGGATGATGGGTGATACTAAGAAACACTGCCCTGGGTCATCTGGTTGAAGCAGAGGATCAGCCTTGTGCAGAGTGATGGGACCTGCAATAAAAACTGTGGAAGGACAGGTTAGGGGAAGGTGATCAGGAGCCTTTGTTGTATCCCTCTTTGGGATGAATGGTAGGGAATGTGTCTCAAGGAACAGAGCATGAGGAGGGGTAAGCTGACCACAGCTCTAGTTTGATGGAAATGTTTCTTCTGCTCTTACTTGCCAATACCTGATCTGACTGAGCCACACACACACCCCACCCCCCACCCCCGCTCAGAGGAGGGGATAAAAAGAAGAGACAAGGAGGGAGACCCACTGTTAAGGAAAACAGGAGGAGTGTGTGTGTGTGTGTGTGTGTGTGTGTAAGGTTTTCTAGCCAGTAGCCAGAAGTGAAATTAAATTAGGAAATAGGCTGCCATGACCTGTCAACAGAAGGTCATGGATTCATAGCAGTGTTAGGTGGTTTTGTTTTCTTCTGTATATATGTATACAAATGTGTCAATTACTATGAATTAGTTTTGTAATGGAAAAAACAATGAAGTCTTTAATAAAAGAAAATGAGCAATTTTAAGTTTATTCATTTACCTGTTAAAAACTAGATGACTTGGTGGCATTGGAGGCTGTTGTTCTAGCAGGGAGGGTTAGGGAAGGGTACACTTGGAGAACTGTCTCACTCACAGACCAAGCTACTTGCCTTGGCATGGGGCTTATGTTCAGGTTTTAGTTCTCCTACCACCTGCTATCGTTAGTGCGAGATTATAACATGTTCCTCACCCTCATTGACCTGTATGCTCATTGGTAAAATTCATACTTTTTTTTTCCTGAAGGTTAAGACTTCGCACAGATCTTCAATCCTATACTTCATATATATGAAAAGTTAGGAATGACAGCCCTTACTTTCTTTACTCTGTGTAGGCTTCAATCAAATTCACTTATTTTCTTTCCTTTGATCCCTCATCGGTTCATCTTTAGAGAAAAGAGCAGAGCTCAGATGTGGGAGGAGTCTTGCTAAAGATTCAGAAACCAGCCTTTTCTAACAGACAGCATTGAGTCAGTCAGCATCCCAGAACTGTGCTAGTAGGTTTTAAAGTCTCTGAGTATTCGAAACATGCTTTTGCAAGGGTCATACCAATAAGCCTTGGACACATACAGATGTGTGTTGCTCTCCGTATTGCCCTCTTCAAAGGCAAAAACAGTGTCATAAATTTCTCCATGAAAATTATGATTCAGAATTAGTGCATTTCACAAGAGGACTAAGCAGGTACATATCAAATTCCTTATTACCTCACTCAAATTTCTTAATTTACTCTTGTTTAAATCATATTAGCACATTAAGTTTTCAGTGGAATTTTATACACTGCTTGTGTCCTAAATGTTGGGTGCCGGAGGGATAGATGTCTACATGTCATTGTGAAACAGGTGCATATGGGGGTCTCCCATTGGTCCCCCTGACTCCAGCCAGCTTTATTACTTGTCTTGTTACTATGGCCACACTGCCTTGGATTGTTATACATTGTTTTGCTGTGTTAAAATTACCATGGACGTAGACAAAATGAAGTAGTATTATAAGGAATTATCATGGGGTTTTTGAGGCATGACTTGGTCACTGGTTTTGGAGTATTTGGCAAGACACTTCATCTCAGTTTATATATATATATAATGCAAATATATAATCAAACATATAAAATATAGAATTTAATAAAAATATTATAATTATATATAATATATGTTAATCATAAAAAAGCAGCATAAAGCTGTCCCTTACTGAAGTGTTTTCAGTAAGACATGATTTTGCATTGACTCATGTTAAATGGCAAATTATTATGATTAACACTTTTGTAATGATAAAGAGCAAAAATATTTCAAAAATTACTTTAGCAAAAATCATTAGTCTATTCTGAACATTTTAGTCAACTCTGCATAAACACACACACACACACACACACAATAGCACAGTTTTGATTGAGTTTTGCGCCCATAAATAACTTATCAGGACTGTTAACAAGAAAAAAATCTGATAGGATGAAGTGGTTTCTATTTTATTTTTATACTTATTCTCAGGTAGAGTTTCTAGGGAAGAGTAAACTGAACCAAAAGTGAGAAATAGAAAATAAAGGGAGAATAAGGTACCTGGAAAATCCATCGCATTGATGATCAGTCTTATTTTCAGGTTTGCCTCTTGCAAATTTTGCCTAATTACGTAAATGGAGAAAAAAAACTATGTCACTAAGGGCATTTGATACCATAGGATCTGTGTAGAAATATTTTATCATACCCTAGTTAGAGTTATTTTAAGAAAATAGTTTTGTCCTATACAATTTACCAAACATTATCTCACTTGAAATAAAGGACTCCTTATATCATATGGGTTACTTGGGATCTGACCTCATTTTTCAATTTTAGTTTTACTACTTAAGTGTTAATGTAAAAGTTAATGATTCTGTTAAACACCATAAAACTCTATCCTGTGAGGGCAGATTGGTGATTTTCTCCTCCTGTAGATCTCTTCCTATGCACAAAGTCTCAAGACAGTCCAGCATCACCCAATCTGTTAATATCAATGCCATATGTAACTTCCCCATGAAATGCATCAGCACTGACCAAGGGGTAGACCACACAAACTACTTGGAGTTGCAGGTGCCGGCTGGTGGGCTAGGTGCACTCACTAGCTATCTGAGAGCACTGGGTTTTATACCCCAGCCTGAAAATGTGGCATGAGTCAAGGTCTGTGCCTTGAAATAAAAAAATGATAACTTGTCCCAGACCTGAGGGGTCCTTATCATATTTTAGACACATGAACATCACAATCAAGAACGCTGAGGTCCATTATATTATAATATGTCAAATAGACATGGATAACAGATAATTGTAGCAATATTTTCCCCTAAACTTTATAACAGTTTTTTCTATATTAGCACACCATATTTATCACTTTACTGTACAATGAACCCACAGGGGGTGCTAATTGGTCATTAATTAAATTTTAGCCTTTCAACACTTTTGTATTCTCCAGTGGCTTTATCTGCAATGAAGTATATAGTGTGGCCTTTTTAAAGTGCTGGAAATTCATGTCAGCTTTACTGTGCTGTGGATATAAACGGGTGAAATTCGGCCTGAGTGAACATCATTTCAGGACGGTTATAATTCCTTGTGACCCAAAGCTTACTAACCTTGGACCAAAGCCTACACATTGGAAAAATATTCAGTAAAGTAGATTATTTTAATATGACCAAACATTCTGATAGACTAGATTCCTCTTGAAAAGAGAATCTGATTGCTTTGTTTGAAAATTCTAGTGGGTTATGGCAGTTCTTCAAAAAACCACTAACACAGTGGAGTGAACTTTCTGAGATCCATCATTCAGTAATAAAAATATTTTCAAACTTAGTTTTCTTAGGGGAAGAATCCCTTTTGCCTTATACTCCCCCAGTGAAGTGGTTAATATAAAACTATTAATGATTAGCGTGGTAGCACTGAGAAATTTGCTGAGAATTCCAGAAGGTGTGGATTTTTTTAAATGTTTAATAGGTATATTTCACACTAGTGCAAAGGATATTGAAGCAAAATAGAGTTTGCCTCAAGAAATTTCTAAACAAGTAAAATAATGTGAGATACAGGGCCAGTGTCAGAACCATGTAATGTGTCTTCAAGATTTTGAATGCAGGCCATCCCATTAGGGGATTTTACTTTGGTGATGAGTTAATCACAACCTCCCAGTGTGTCCAGCTATTAAGGAATAGCTACTGCACATTGACTTTCACGATAACTATAATAGCATTCGGAAGAGTTTTTTGGTATTTTTATTTTCTGTTTTTAAACAAAGTAGCCCTTTTGTTTAAAGAATTTACCCTTAAGAGTATTAGAATTTCAGGGGCATCTGGGTGGCTCAGTTGGTTGAGCATCTGGCTTTGGTTTTGGTTCAGGTCATTGTCAGGGTCCTGGGATCAAGCCCCCCGTTGGGCTCCATGTTCAGTGGGAAGTCTGCCTGGGATTCTCTCTCCCTCTCCCTCTGCCCTCCCCCTCTGCCCTCCCCGTGTTCGCTCGCTCTCTCTCTCTCAAATAAATAAATAAATCTTAAAAAGATGAAAGTATTAGAATTTCAATATGAAAAAAGCTTCAGCTAAATTATAGTTAGTTTTCCTTTGTACTGTTTCCACATTTACCAGTTATAACCTAAAGGTAACTTTGACTTTCATAGTAGTAGTAGAAATTTAGTACATTTTTATATTGTAAACATTCAGAAAACTCCTTTATACAATGTCATGTTTGATTCTTATAATATTTACTGTGAGGCAGGTTGGCATTTTTCTGGTGTTGTATAGATAAGGAGGCCAAACCTTAAAAAAAAAAGGAATTTCTAGAGTACGTAAGCTAATATCAGACCTAAACACATAGTAGGTGCTTAATAAATGCTGGTTAAATAAATGAATGAACAAAATAAGCAATGAAGAACTGCTTCAAATTCTTTGTGGTGTGAGGTCAGATATAAATACAAGACGAGAAAGTAACTACAACATGCCTTCTAACCCAAAATAGTCGAGATGAAAAGAAAGCAGACTTGGGAAATTCACCGTGATGGTGTCTGTCATTACTCAAGGAAAGAGAAACATGTTAAATAACGTAGAATGCTCTCCATCGCCGAACCGTACACAGATGTGTAATACACAGTTGCCAATTACTGAATGCCAAGAGGTTGATGCTTCTCATTAGTTATATATGTTTTTAAGTGAGCCAAAAGATAGAAAAAGTCAAGCAGTTCTCACCCCCCACATAAATGGAAACCACTTTTCCTTCCGTCTGGCTTCAGAAACACGTCTCGATTTCCTTGAGGGAGATGATGACTGTTCTTTAACTGGTTGCGCGTCAGCTTTTTCCTCTGATTTGAGAGGTGGAGTTAAGTGTGAACTGCTTAAGAATGCACTGTTTTCTGTTTAATTTGGCTGCGGAAGATGGAATTCATTGAGCTCCGTCTGTTCAAGTGAACTTTAAGCAACAATAAGCAAAACATTTGTACTTCTCTCTGCACACGGAATAGAAATGTGTCTGGCGAAAGAGACAGTATGGATATAAAGACCCATGGAGGGCAATGGAGGGGTGATAACAACTTCTTATCTCTAATGTTGGCGCATCCAAAGCATTAAGGGATTGTTGGGAAGAGTGAGCCTCTTTTTTTTGTTGTTGTTGAAAGTGAGCTCTGATATCTGGAATTCATCTTAATACTGTGTTAAAAAATGTACACCACCAACTCTTGCTCCCCACAGCTGCTATCATTAATGGGTGACCACTCTTTTCCCTCATAACTTAACTGTTAATGCATTTAATTGGTCCTTCTAGAACAATTTGGAATATTACAGAATTTAAAAGCATCTGTGAATTATAAATAATTTTAAAGTTTACATTTCTCTTTTGAACACCCAGTAAAGAGTATACATTTTCAAGTAGTTAAGTAAGTTTTATGACAAAGACGTGAATTTCATGTGGGGCTGTTGATTTTTACAAAAAGTATGAAAGTTATATCATTAAAATTGCAGCTTTTCTAAAACTGTTGACATTTCTATTGAGAATGAAAGGAAGCAATTGTGTAATAATGCATAATAGTTTATTTAGAATGACCGTATCCTTTAGCCATCGAAAACCATTGCTTTAAAAATGTGTTGTGTAATTTGGTTAGATGGTGGGGCGCCTGGGTGGCTCAGTTGGTTAAGCGACTGCCTTCGGCTCAGGTCATGATCCTGGAGTCCCTGGATCGAGTCCTGCATCGGGCTCCCTGCTCGGCGGGGAGTCTGCTTCTCCCTCTGACCCTCCTCCCTCTCATGCTGTCTGTCTCTCATTCTCTCTGTCTCAAATAAATAAATAAAATCTTAAAAAAAAAAAAATTTGGTTAGATGGTTTTACAAACGGTGATGTAAAATTGTTACTGTGATAGCACCAGGTTAATACGAGACCTATCTCTGTCAAACACACGTGACAAGACACTCTTCTCTTTGGTACCTAACTTCTCTTAGTCTTTGTGCACAACTATATATTCTCCTCGGGATTCTCCGTTTCTCTTAAGGTGGCTCAGGTAATTAATGAATGAAAAAAGGACTCTGAACTCTTTTTAATATGAAAGTTCAGAACTGCTCCTATAGGGCCGTGCTGAGAGAAATAACCATTTTAAGCTGATGGAGGAAATAACCTGGAAATTTACTTGGGTCTTGTGTTTTAACCTATTGTTCTACACTTAAAAGATCATCTTCTAAATGAACTTATTTTGAAGTTAAGCAATGCAATGACCGTATTGCTAGTGTTAAGAGAGGTACTTTGAAAATTACATACTTGGCTTCAGAATTAACATAGCAAAATACTTGCTCCAAGGTTATCTGTCTGTAAAGACCCAAGATTATATCTTATGTATGATAATTTAATACTTGGAACAAAGTCAGCATGGATTTATGGTCCATTAATTTTTAGATATCACCAACTATTTATGTTTTATTTTCTTGATGGCTGAACGTACAACGCTTAAGGCACTGTAGATTTCCATTGGGCCAATCCTTAAAGCTAATCTTCCAGTGGTTTCATTAAAGGAAAGAAAATGTTAAAATATGTTTATACTATATGCAGAGAACCTTACATGTGGAAACATAAATGCATGCCACACATGTAAATCTTTTTGTTTACTTATGCAGCTTTCCTTCCAGGGATGATAGGTGCCCCAGAAACATTCACTAATCTCTGGAACCCCCCAGAGGGTAAGGAACAAGAATTATTATCTTCATATTGCAGGTGAAGTACCTAGGTAGGGCCAGATTAAATGACTTGGCGAGGTCTCTCTCTAAGTCAGTTATGAAGCTAGAAATAAAACTCCAGACTCTTGACTTTTCGTTCTCATTCTGAGTCATTGCGCTCCTGAAAACAGAGGAACCAGACCTGTCAGTTTTGTGCTTTTCTTCACTTGAAAAGTAACCATTGGTGTAAATCCTGTCCCTGTTAAGGAACCTTGCTGTGTGGCATTTGCACACACATGATACTGAGTCCCCGAAGGGCAATTTAGAGAGTACTCTGCCGTTACAGTGAATGAGCTCAGGTAGCAAAAGGATATCAGTAAGCCAGCTTCTTGAGGGCCCAGCCCTGTGAAGAAGGAAAAATGTCAGAAGTTTCCATAACTTCGGGGCTTTGGATAATTTCTTATTTTACTTTCTTCTTAATAATTTCAGATGGCCCATATTGTTACAGAGTCAAATTCTTTTTTTTTTTTTTTAAAGATTTTATTTATTTATTTGACAGAGTGAGAGACAGCGAGAGCGGGAACACAAGCAGGGGGAGTGGGAGAGGGAGAAGCAATGTAGGGCTCGATCCCAGGACCTTGGGATCATGACCTGAGCCGAAGCAGACGCTTAACGACTGAGCCACCCAGGCGTCCCCAGAGTCAAATTCTGAAAGGCGTGCTGCCTGCCCTCAACAGACACGTATCCTAACGCTAAGACGCGCTTAATGGTACAAAATAAGCCTTGGTATCACCTCAAACCTTTCTGCATATCCTCTCTTCCTACTTCTTTGATATTATTATTATTATTATTATTATTTTATTGGCTGCTTCAGTTAGACTCGAAAGCCAGAGTGGCCAGGACCCTCAGCTTTTCTCTGCTGGCAGGTCGGGTCCCTGATTGGCGACTGATGGGCCCTTCTGGGGGTTGTTCATCCATTCGTCCCCAGTAGCCAGGATATAATCACATCCACATCCAGTCTCTGCTCTCCTCCTCAGCTTGGTGCATCAGGGGCCAATGGCTTTAAATCACAGAGGTACTTTGTGCTCCAGTGCCTTTTTTTTTCCTGTGGACTACCTTCTAGCGTGACTTCACTTCTCCGTTAGTGAGCACTTTCCCCCATAAATATGACCGAACAGGTGTTGCTCTGCCGCTGAGTTTCCAGCTGTCGTCCTCCGACACAGACCCGGCCAAATCTGTTGTTTCGTCCTTTTCGGCAGACTGGAGAACCATCAAGCCTGAGATGGAGGTCTTCCTTGCAGGATATGGCAGTTTTGTTGCCAGAAGATGGTCGGGAAAGCCTGGCTGGCTAACAAAGACAGGCCTTCAGCGGCTGGGTGTAGTTCCAGTCCTGCATCCCCTTTGGCAGGAGCACAGAGGCTGCTGCAGGATGGCCAGCCAGCAAAATTAGGAAATAAGGACCTCTTTTATTTACTCAGGCTGCTGAATCATGGGCATTCCTGTCTGCTTGGAGAAAAGTCAGGCGGCTCTACTTTCCACTGAAAGTCTCAGGAGTGTTGGAGACTTTCATCTTGGAGTGTTCACACACTTGTTTTAATGTGCTTTATGGAAATGGTGAAACTCAGCAAGTACAGTTGCTGTAGAAAAACATCTGCACTAACTATGCACACACATTTGCATCTTTAAATAGACTTGGAGGCCGCGGAGCTGGTTTCCAGCAAAGTTTCTTTCTCCCCGCCCCCCTCCCCCGGCTGTAAGAGCTACAGTTCTCTGAGAGTCACCTAGTGTGAAGTGATTCCAAAAATTAAAATGTAACATGGACATGTTAAGTACTTCACATCGAAATGCAGAAAACCTGCCATTACATAGAAAGACATTCCTGTAAGTAGCACTTAGTCAGTGCCGAGGGGAAAAGGAGAGTTCGAGTTGATTCAGAAACCAGCTCTGGAAGAATCCTCCATAGTTTCTTCCATGTGAAGAAAAAGAACTTGAAAGTGTTCAAATCTATATTAGCCATCTAAACATAGTCTGCGTGGTGACTGCCAGAAAGCTGAAGTTCATGGGGACGGGCAGCTTTCGAAGACTTAGGTAGACCTCAGAGAATATTGGCCACACCACCATCACCACCACAAAAGTCTTGGGAGACTGATACCCTTGGAGCTGGGACCAACCCCACTGGGAGTTTTGTCACTGAGTGCTTTGTGTGTCCCTGGAAGCACACATCCGCTTATAGTACTAGCAAATGAGTTTTTTTTACCATTTAGATTTTAAAATAGAAATCAGCCTTTCATGAAACCTTTATTTATTTTTCTAAAAGTA
This sequence comes from Mirounga leonina, assembly GCF_011800145.1. Classification (NCBI taxonomy): domain Eukaryota; kingdom Metazoa; phylum Chordata; class Mammalia; order Carnivora; family Phocidae; genus Mirounga; species Mirounga leonina. The sequence continues at coordinate 45,365,802 of NW_023270854.1, forward strand.
GCATTCCCTGCTCAAACTTTTTACTCTGCTCCGTCTATTCCATCCCCCAGCCTAAGCCTTCTGAATCCTGTACTCTGTTTTCATGTATTTCAGTTACAAAGACACATCATCTGTGATTTTCACTTTCTTTTCCCCCAAGACCAAATAATAGGGGTCGGAGAGACAGAAGAGAAGGTTTCCAGCTCCCTTGAATCCTGGTTGAGTAAAAACTTGATCCTAACCCTCAGCTCACTTGACATGTTGAAATTTACAAGCTTAAGAGAACAGTTATGTAATAGGTAGAGTCAGGCATGGCCCACAGACAAGAACCTGATTTAAGAGTGGTTATCAGGGATTGCACACTATTTATAGTGGTCGATTGCTCTGTAATTCTTTGTACATTTGTATAATAGTATATCATGCCTGGACACAATCTGCAATTTAAGAGTAAGTTCATTTGCTAAATTTTTAGGGTCAGTAGTTATTTTCTTCGAGTCTAGATTCATGACAAATTCTGATTCACTGTTTTCCCAACTATACCAAGGAGATGATGTGTTTGAAAATATTTTTCAGTGCAACAACAGGATATAAGCCTAAAAGATAAATGTGAAATATAGATTTTTACCTAGAAAGCTGAGCAAATTTAATAAATAACAATTGCTTTCACTTAAGAGAAATATTTTAAAACTTTGGTGTGTCTTTAGGTGCCTTACAGTTTTTTAAAAGGAAAGCTAGAATCACCATTGAGGTTTTTGTTTTGTTTTGTTTTAAAATTTTAAAAATCATTTTTCTATCTGTCTGATGGTGAGTTGAGCTTATCTGTCTACGCATTCACCTTTAAATTTAAATCAGACCCACAATTATCGACCCTTTCTTACGCTGGAAACATGTTGGGTTACAGACTCATATAAATGAGGATGCAAAATCATGCGATTTTCAACTTGTATTGCGAAGCTTTGTTGCCGTGGGCAGAGATCCAGGAATGGTGTTTGCTTGTTTTCTCAGAGTTAGATGGTTGCCATCTGGCATTGATAGTGAGATGGTGTTGTCATCAGTTTCTAGATGCAGGAAAGGAATGATCCTCATCTGTTTCCTGTGGATAAGCAAGAGGTTGATAATCTAGTAAAATCTTGTTACCTTAAAGAAAGCAGACGTGGAATTTGTTTACATACTGCTTGCCAGTTTCTACTTTTATGTTAATAATTTAGCTTGCTAGTGAACTTGAGCTTTGAAGAATGTAAAAACTTATTTGATCACATTCTAATTGGATTTTATTAGAATATCCTAATAATATTCTAATTGAACCTATTATCCTACTAGGATCACTATGCCCACCAGTTCCACTCGATAGTCTTTACTCGGCTGCATTTCTGAAAAATCTTGCTCTTTTGCAGAGTGAAAAGCTTTTACAGTTTCTTCTCGTCTTGAATGATAGATTGTTTTGAAAAGCAAAAAAGAGGTTTTACAACCTACTTGAGAAGGTCTTATTTTCCACTTGGATGTTAAGAAAGCAACAGAAATAGGAGTGCACGTTTGCCAAGAACATAGTTAAAAAACACCTAATATAAGGTAGAGTTGCTTTATGGATAACTTGCTAAGGTTATATCTGGCTTTCAGTCTTGTTTGTCTTCTCTTTGTTACTCATAAATCTTTCAGCATTTACCATAATCATTTATCACTTTTCCTGTTTCCAGTTTTTCACAAGTCGCTTTGTCTCTGCTCACCTCAAAGTGCAGGTCCTGTTTGGCTAAGGAAGTTCATGCTGCTGAAGCTTTTGCAAAAGGAAGAAATGGTGGGCCACCTCTTGAACTTTCCAAACAAAATACACTATTACAATCTGGCCCTTGTGAAACTCTCATTTTTTCTTGATCCTGGCTGATCCTAGCTACATGTAATATCTAGCGGTACCCTACTAACATTTAATAATCCATTTTCTGGCCTATGGTATTCGAATCTTTCAGTTATTGAAGAAATCCTGGTTGTCTTTCATTACACAAGACGTAATTATTATTGTGTTTTCTGTCTTCCTCCATGTGCTTACTTTTTAATATTTTTTTGCTGAAAGCAATAAGGTCTATATCAATAAGAACCCCATAAAAGATTTTGGTCTTCAGAATTGCCTTTTTATAGAAAAACAAGCAAAATGCAGAGGGAATTTTTTATTAAATATTAGACATCTGGGTTGACTGCATTAATTTTAAATCATTCCTGTAATATTTCCTCTTTTCATTTGGTTCTTCAGATGCTCACATAATATGCAAATCATTTTAGGATGAATACAGAAGAAACATTAAATATATTAAAATCTGCATTTTAATAAAATTGTCGATGTGTAATATATACCTTGCTTCTAAGGAAAAATGATAAAAAGTAATAAGAGGGGTAATTGAGACATAGAACTATTTAATATCTTTTTATATTTTACAACCCAGTAAAAAGTAAATGTAGAATAAAAGCTTTGGGCTCAGATTTGAAAGTGTTCCACTCAAATATTTTGGCTTCCAGTTCCCCTCCCCGCCCTGCGAAAGGTTCTAGACGGTCCAACTGTTAATGGACTTTTTGAAATGGTATGGTAAACTCGTTCTCGAGTTCTCAGCACGTAAGATGAATTGTTCCCTTGCTTCTCATTGCAGATGGAGTGGATGTTGAAGATGATCCCACCTGCTCTTGGCCGGCTTCCTCACCTTCTAGCAAGGACCAGACTTCCCCTAGCCATGGAGAAGGATGCGATTTTGGCGAGGAAGAAGGTGGCCCTGGACTCCCATACCCATGCCAATTCTGTGACAAGTCCTTTAGCCGCCTCAGCTACCTAAAGCACCATGAGCAGAGTCACAGTGACAAACTGCCTTTCAAATGCACCTATTGCAGTAGGCTGTTCAAACACAAGCGGAGCCGAGACCGCCATATCAAACTCCACACAGGGGACAAGAAGTACCACTGCAGTGAATGTGACGCCGCATTCTCCAGAAGTGATCACTTGAAGATCCACTTAAAGACTCACACGTCCAACAAGCCATATAAATGTGCCATTTGTCGCCGTGGGTTCCTGTCCTCTAGTTCCTTGCACGGACACATGCAGGTCCACGAGAGAAACAAGGATGGGTCCCAGTCTGGCTCCAGGATGGAGGACTGGAAGATGAAGGACACTCAGAAGTGCAGTCAGTGTGAGGAAGGCTTTGACTTCCCGGAAGACCTCCAGAAGCACATCGCGGAGTGCCACCCCGAGTGCTCCCCAAACGAGGACAGAGCGGCCCTCCAGTGTATCTACTGCCACGAGCTCTTTGTGGAGGAGACGTCCCTCATGAACCACATGGAGCAGGTGCATGGCGGGGAGAAGAAGAACTCTTGCAGCATCTGCTCGGAGAGCTTCCACACCGTCGAGGAACTGTACAGCCATGTGGACAGCCACCAGCAAGCCGAGTCGTGCAACCACAGCAACAGCCCCTCTCTGGTCACAGTGGGCTACACGTCCGTGTCCAGCACGACTCCGGATTCCAACCTCTCCGTGGACAGCTCGACCATGGTGGAAGCTGCCCCCCCAATCCCAAAGAGCCGGGGCAGGAAGCGGGCTGCTCAGCAAACCCCTGACCTGACCGTCCCCTCGAGTAAACAGGCCAAAGTGACCTACAGCTGTATTTACTGCAACAAGCAGTTGTTCTCGAGTCTGGCGGTTCTGCAGATTCACCTGAAAACGATGCATTTGGACAAGCCAGAACAGGCCCACATTTGTCAGTATTGCTTGGAGGTATTGCCCTCACTCTATAACCTGAATGAACATCTGAAGCAAGTGCATGAAGCTCAGGATCCAGGTCTGATTGTTTCTGCCATGCCTGCCATAGTCTACCAGTGCAATTTCTGCTCTGAAGTTGTCAATGACCTCAACACCCTTCAGGAACACATCCGATGTTCTCATGGATTTGCGAACCCTGCCGCTAAGGATAGCAATGCGTTCTTTTGTCCCCATTGCTACATGGGGTTTCTCACTGACTCTTCCCTGGAAGAGCATATAAGACAGGTCCATTGTGACCTCAGTGGCTCCCGATTTGGGTCTCCGGTGCTCGGGACTCCGAAGGAACCGGTAGTAGAAGTCTATTCTTGTTCTTATTGTACAAATTCGCCAATATTCAACAGTGTTCTTAAGCTGAACAAGCATATCAAAGAGAATCATAAAAACATTCCCTTGGCCCTGAATTATATTCACAATGGGAAGAAATCCAGGGCCTTGAGCCCCTTATCTCCCGTGGCCATAGAGCAGACATCTCTTAAGATGATGCAGGCGGTGGGTGGGGCACCTGCGCGTCCAGCTGGAGAATATATCTGTAATCAGTGTGGTGCTAAGTACACTTCCCTGGACAGCTTTCAGACTCACCTAAAAACTCATCTCGACACTGTGCTCCCCAAACTGACCTGCCCTCAGTGCAACAAGGAATTCCCCAACCAAGAATCCTTGCTGAAGCATGTTACCATTCATTTCATGATCACCTCAACCTACTACATCTGCGAGAGTTGTGATAAGCAGTTCACGTCAGTGGACGACCTTCAGAAACACCTGCTGGACATGCACACCTTTGTCTTCTTCCGGTGCACACTCTGCCAAGAGGTTTTTGACTCGAAAGTTTCCATTCAACTCCACCTGGCTGTGAAACACAGTAACGAGAAGAAAGTCTACAGGTGCACGTCTTGCAACTGGGACTTCCGCAACGAGACTGACTTGCAGCTCCACGTGAAGCACAACCACCTGGAAAATCAAGGCAAAGTGCACAAGTGCATTTTCTGCGGCGAGTCTTTTGGCACCGAGGTGGAGCTCCAGTGCCACATCACCACTCACAGTAAGAAGTACAATTGCAAATTCTGCAGCAAAGCCTTCCACGCAATCATTCTGCTGGAGAAACACTTGCGGGAAAAGCACTGTGTGTTTGAAACCAAGACTCCCAACTGTGGCACGAACGGGGCTTCTGAGCAAGTGCAGAAGGAGGAGGTGGAGCTGCAGACCTTGCTGACCAACAGCCAGGAGTCCCACAACAGTCATGACGGGAGCGAAGAAGATGTGGACACCTCGGAGCCGATGTACGGGTGTGACATCTGTGGGGCAGCCTACACCATGGAGACCCTGCTGCAGAACCACCAGCTCCGAGACCACAACATCAGACCCGGGGAGAGCGCCATCGTGAAGAAGAAAGCCGAGCTCATTAAAGGGAATTACAAGTGCAACGTGTGCTCTCGAACCTTCTTCTCTGAAAACGGCCTCCGCGAGCATATGCAGACCCACCTAGGCCCTGTCAAACACTACATGTGCCCCATTTGTGGAGAGCGGTTTCCCTCCCTTTTAACTCTTACCGAACACAAAGTCACTCATAGTAAGAGCCTTGATACCGGGAACTGCCGGATTTGCAAGATGCCTCTCCAGAGCGAAGAGGAGTTTTTAGAGCATTGCCAAATGCACCCGGACTTGCGGAATTCCCTGACAGGATTCCGCTGCGTGGTCTGCATGCAGACCGTGACCTCCACCTTAGAACTCAAAATCCACGGGACATTCCACATGCAAAAGACAGGGAATGGGTCCGCCGTCCAGACCACAGGGCGTGGCCAGCATGTCCAAAAACTGTACAAGTGTGCGTCTTGCCTCAAAGAGTTTCGTTCCAAGCAGGATCTGGTGAAACTTGACATCAATGGCCTGCCATACGGTCTGTGCGCCGGCTGTGTGAATCTTAGTAAGAGCGGCAGCCCAGGCATCACCATCCCTCCCGGCACGAATAGGCCGGGCTTGGGCCAGAATGAGAATCTCAGTGCCATCGAGGGTAAAGGCAAGGCGGGGGGACTGAAGACTCGCTGTTCTAGCTGCAACGTCAAGTTTGAGTCTGAAAGCGAACTCCAGAACCACATCCAAACGGTCCATCGAGAGCTCATGACGGATAGTAACAGCACGCAGCTGAAAACTCCACAAGTGTCGCCAATGCCCAGAATCAGTCCCTCCCAGTCGGATGAGGTAACTTGCCTTTTTACTATTTGCTCTTTAACCTCCTCAAGAAGCCCTTGCCGCTCGATGTGTCCACTTTCTGCAGCTTTATTTATTGTCATGTGCCGAGAGATGCTTAGATTGAAATGCAGTGGGTTTTTTTTTCCCCCCATAGCCATTAGCCGGCAATTACTTGCTTCTTGATAAGCAGCATTTTGGCTTGAATGGTGCAAAATAGGACTAATTCCAGTCTCCCTAGGATATTGTCTTCTCTATGACTGAAGAGATCAGCACTCATGCCAGCACCACTGAGATCTGGAATCTCAGCGTAGCGTCACCGCGAGTTGAAATCCCCAGCTATGACTTGTGTGTATGGCAGAGAGATAATGACATAAAAGTAGGATGCTATGGGCCAACATGCTGGCTTGGAGTAAATTAAAAAGAATATATATATTTGTGGATAACAAATTGGGTAGGGGTGGCTTTATAATACCATGTTGTCAACACTCACTGTTTCTCTTTGTCTTCTGGGTGGTGAGCAAAATATTTTGCACAACAGGATTTTTTAAAAGCTCCTACATTTATCAAGCGCCACATGCCCAATGTTCCATTTCAAGGCATCCCCTTAAATATCCCCGAGTCTTCACTCCTAGGGTTTGGGTTTCAAAATTAAAGTGTTTTTTTTTTTTTTCTTAGTTTAAGAGTGGTTTCATGCCTTCTTTGCCATAATGAGTATGAAAAGTAAGTTCATTTACAACGAAATAGTTTTATGTCACCAGTCCTTGAAGCTGAGCAGAAGATGGCTCATTTTATTATAATTTCTTTATGCTTTATCACCCGGTTTCTAAGAGTTCTTTCCACTTCCCTACCTGCCCCTATTTGGAGGTCCATCCAAATGAAAACCCCAGGGAGATCCATCTCCCTTCAGTTTGGGGTCACTGCATTTTCCTTATCTTGTCTCAGCACTCATACCCTCTTGGAGGCCCCCCTGCATGTCTCCGCAGATAGCCATCAGTCAGCTGGTAGGGGAGAGCTGGGAAGACTGACACAGAGCCCATACTCCTGAAATGTGGCATCTGCGTGACAGGCAAGCTCCCAAACTTTGAAGCTGCTTTCCTTTCTCTCCTTCCAAGTAAATCTGCACCTTTCTCGCATTTAAATAAATGAAGTCCTTTCAAACTGATGAAGACAGCTGGAAGAGCATAGTTTTGGTAATGGCTGCTGGCTCATGTGTTGGATCAAGTAGTTTCTTTTGGTAGTTCTAATCAGATGAAATGAATAATTTTTTCCAACTTTTTGTTTCAAACATGCTTAAACCTATAGACAAGCTGAAGGAATAACACAGTGAACGTGTGTGTTTTGTGTATCCATATCACAGATTTACCGGATATGAACATTTTGTCATATTTTTCTCTCTCTGCAACCTTTTTATTAACCTGAACCACATGAGAGTAAGTTTCAGACATCATGATTTTCCTAAGAAGAAGGACATTTTCCCATTTAACCATAATATTATTAGTTAAGGCAATTAACGAAATCAGTTAAAGAAATTAAATAGATCTATAATGTCTTCTATAAGATGTCCATATTCATGGACATTTGCCCAATTGTCCCCCAAATGTCTTATTTTTAAAATGCTTATGGACAAGAATTTTAGAAAAACATTTATGCAGAAAATTACTTCTCTCCCCCCTTTTTTTATTTTGCTATGCTTAACATATAGAGAGGAGTTTGTATATTCATGTTTAATTTAAATGGTGCATAAAATTGTTTTGAAATGACTGCATTCGTGTGTGTGTGTGTGTGCGTGTGTGTATGTGATTGTGGTGGTGTGTTCGCTTAAAATCAAGCAAAATTGGGCTCTTGTTTCTTAGTAGATTGTGGAAAGGCATGTGCCTGTTTCTTCTTCTCTGTTCCTGGCTTATGTTTTCTGATGTTCCTAAATTGCTATATATTATTACACCACTTGAGGTGAGATTTATTTTTTAAATGAAGGAGGACATATGGATAGTCTTTACATGTTAATTTGGTTAGAGTTACTTGCTTAGAGAACTTATCATTAAGGGGTGGTCAAGTTTTTAATACTAATACCTAAAATCTTCATGATGAAGTCTAACTATATCCTGCACTTAAATAGAATAATGCAAAAGATATTTTTAAAAGTACTTCTTAATTGTAATTCTTTTTTAAAGATTTTATTTATTTATTTATTTATTTATTTGGGTGAGGTGGGGCAGAGGGAGAGAATCTCAAGCAGACTCTGCGCTGAGCCTGGAGCCTGACACTGGGCTCGATCCCACAGCCCTGAGATCATGACCTGAGCCAAAATCAAGAGTCAGACCGACTAAGCCATCCAGACACCCTTAATTGTAATTTTTACAATAGTGTTTTTTAAACGCCTAGATACCAAGGCTTAAAAGTGACTCTTTACACAGAAGGGTACCTCCTTATTAAGGCTGATTAATAGGAGCTTGTAGCACTGTCCTTAACTGACCAGATATTAGGATTCAGTTGTACATATTTCCTTTGTGCTTCAAAAGTTCACTAATTTGTTTAACATTTTCATCATTGTTATTATTTTTTCTTCATTACAATATTTAAATCATAAAATTTCATGTGCTCACTTCCTTTCTGATAGTCTCCGCACTTAAAAATGTACAATGGGCCATATCATTTGGACTTGACATAGAAAATTATCTAAATATACGTGGAATTTTGCAAAAAGGAGCCCCAAAATAATGCATTAGCAAGAAAAAGACATAGAGTAAAAATTAATTTGTTTACTTTCTCTGTTAGTCAAGTTAAGCTTCTGTGACTTCTCCTGTGTATTGTGTAAATTTTTTACCACGTAGGTAAAAGAGAAGTTATTATGTAAGCCTTTGCCGAAAGACAGGTATGCTGTGTGGGAATGAATTTTATCACAAAAAGAAGTACAGCATGTATGTCTCCTGACTTCGAAGTCCCAGGCAGGAATGAAGGACTTAGCACTGTGGGTGGTATTTTCATCTCTTCTTCTTGCTGAGGATTGAGACTTCAGAAGAGAAAAGAAGACCATAGGACATAATAAAACCCGGATACACAGATATTGTCAAGAACAAGATTAGATTTTTTTCTGGACTTGACTTGTGATCACATAAGGGTATTGGTAGACACTGGAATGAGTATTTCAAAGACTGAAAAGAATGCTTTTTGGCCGAGACTAGATTACCTATTTAAAAGGGATTTAGATATAATCTAGGGAAGGATAAGTACTGGATAAACGCATGCGATCCAAGAAATGGATGAAAGACAAGGCACGTGACACTTACGGAAAGATAATAGTAGGTAGCTGTCATGTAATGGAGAAATTGGAATTGAAGACAAAAGATCTGAATGTGAACCCCCCTTTTCTTCTGCATAATGCTTTCTGAATTTGTGAACATGTTTTCTTTGTGCCACAATCCTTTAATTATCAATCTAAATTTGCTATGGAGTCTTTGTTTTGAATAAAATATTTGGGGGAACCTATTCATTTCCCTTTGGCTCTCAGAGATCAAGTATGATATACATTTATGCCTACCCTCCGATACCTACAATGATTCCATAAATGGTGGAGATAAACTAACACAAGAATGCTGGCTATCTAGATTTTTTCCCTACACGAAACACCTCGCAGAGTTACTGACATTTACTGTGTGTTGAATAAATGTTAGTTCTTCTTCTGGGGTTCATTGACACTGGCCCAGCCTGGTCAGGTTCTGCCCCATTTGGACCTTAACATGTTTTCTTACGATGACATTAGAAGCATGTGTCCTTCTGCTTCCATTTCTCCAGGATGTCTAATAGGCGGGTTTCTTCAAGGGGTTATTTATTCACATTTCAGCTCACACCATCCCCGCCAGTCCATTGAAATTGCTCTTGCAGGGGTTTCCAATTGTGTCCGTGTTGCTGGATGCTCGCACAGTGCCACAGAATCAGAACCAGAAGGGACTCTGGAGACCATCTGATTAAGCTGCCTCATTTTACAGGCGGCAAAACAGGCCCAGATAAATTGAGTTCTAAGATGACACAGCTAGTAACTGGTAGACAAGGAGCTCTGAGAATCCGGCTCTCTAACTCCAGGTTCAAGATTCTCTTTTCATAAATCCACTGGACTTTCCTCTAGCTGCTGTCTCATCCGTATTCTTTTCATAAAATCCTCTCTGTATTGCTGTCTTACTTTCTGTTGTCATTCCCTTCTTCGACCCACTGCAAGGGATCATCTGCTTCCATCACTTTACTGCAGCTGACTTTTTAAAGGTCTCTGTTGATCTAATTGACCAATGCAATGCTTTTTTTTCCCCCCTTAAAGAGAACTTATCCTAGTTTACGTATTATTCTACTTCTCACTATTGGCTATTTCTTCTTTATCAAACCTCTGCTTTCCCTCCTGGTTCCCCTCATAGAGTGAACTGTAGCCTACTTCCTCTGTCTGCTCCTACAAGTTTGTGCCCTGTTGCAACTCTCATTCTGCATACCCCCTCCATGTGGCCTCATCCACTCCTGTGGCTCTGGCTACCACATTTTATGGATGACTCTCCAAATGCTATCTCCCAAATGCAGGAGGGAACTTACAGGGGCTGATGGAAATATTCCCTATCTTGATTGTGGTAGTGGTTACATGACTGTATGCATTTGTTAATACTCACCAGATGTAAACTTAGTGAATTTTCATATGTGAATTACCTCTCAATGAAACTGATTTTAAAAAGGGTATCTATGACTTCCACCTTTCCACTGATATTCAGACCCATGCACACAGTTGCCTGCTGGAGATATTCACTCACGTGTTTCCATACACTTGCAACTCAGTGGGACCAAAACTGAACTCATCATCCTTTTCTCTGAACCTGCTTCTTTTCTTATATTTTCTATTTCACTGTGGAGCCACTGATTTTCTTGTCTCCCTTTTCTCCACATCCAGTTAGTCATCAAGTGATCTCTGTTTCAGCTCATATATATTTCTTAAATCAATCCCCTCCTCTCCATCCCCTTCCCACATTTGTAATTCAATCTCTGATCCGATCTCTCACTAGACTACTGAAGCAGCCTCCTAATTGTTCCCTTGGACTTTAGGCTTATCATTTTCAAATCCATCTCCACAAAGCTGCCAGAACAATCTATCTAAAACACAAATCTGAATAGCATGTCCCTCCCTATTTGAAACATTTTAAGTGCTCTGTACTTCCATCCTTATAGGATACTATAATATCCTTTTATTGTGAAATATAATGACTCTTCAGGTTCTGGCCCCTGATAAATTTCCCCTTCCTTTTCTTACCTTTCACCTTATTCCATAGTTGAAAACACTTTAATTAACCTGCAGGTGACACACTGCTTCTGTGTCTCATTAAGACTGCCCTATCTCTTCTACCCGATAATCTTCCTCCTCCTGACTGCCCTCCACCTTCTATAAGGCTGTCCAACTTACCCTCTATTTGGAGATCAACTACTCTAGAAGTCCTTCTATGACCCTGACTTCCCACCACAAACATCTCTCCTCCCCTTGAATGCTCGTGGATACAATATGTCATAAAGATATTAAAATTGTCACATTGTTTTATAATTACATCTTTACCTTTCTCTTCCTATGAATTCCTCAGGGCAAGAATTTACTTAATCTCGTATTTCTAATACCCATGACAGTGCCAGGCTCACAGTAGGCAAATGCCTTTGTGGATGGGTGTCGTGGAGCTGTGTCTGGCTGGTGGCTCGCCCAGAGCCTTTTCCCATGCGTGGCAGTATGGCAGGACACTTGGCCACCTCGCTTTTTTTTCATGCAGGAGCCACCTGCTACAGTGACGGAAACCTAGAAGGTATTGGATAAATGTGTGTTCTTGTTCTGAGTGTGTTAACTACAAGATCACTATCCACACTTTCTTACCCCATTTGGACTCCGAACGTTCCATCGCCATCGATGTTGTGTCAGTCCACTGTTACTATCCTACTCCACTTTAGGGCCTAATTTCCCAGAGAAGTTGTAGTTGGTCTCACCAAGGTGGCCGGTGGTTTCCAGGTTCCAAAGAAAGCCTTTCTGTCTCCATCATTCCTATGGCACGAGGCAGAGTAGATAGCTCTTTCCTTGACATACACCTCTGAGTTCATGGCATTTGCTCTCTAGTTTTCCTCCTACTTTTGCCTTTGGAAGTTTTTCCTCCCATGCCTATTCTAAAAGTGCAGAGATTCTTTGAGGTTCATCCTTGGCCCTCCTTTTCTTCTCTGTCTACTCTCTCAGTAGGCCTCTCATCTCTTCATGTGGCTGTAACTGTCTCCATGCTAAGATTTCCCAAATTTCTATTCATAGCCTAGACCTCCTCTTAGTTCCAGATTATTGTGTGCTATTGACAGCTTGACTTTTCCATTTGCATCTCTTTTAGATATTTGAAGTGTAATGAGTACAGTCTAAACTCTTGATTCTCTCTCCTAAAATCTGTTCTTTTTCCAGACTTCCATCATTTGAGTAAATGGAGCCACCCCACATCCAAATCATTCAAGCAAGAAACCAGGGAATTGTTCCTGATTCCTCCCTTTTCCTCATTCCCCATATCTGATCTATTAATAAGCACTGGATCTCTTGATTCTGCCTTTAACAAGTATCCCACCCACATCTTTCCATCGCCAAAGCCATCATCATGGTCTGGGCCACAGTCCTCACCTGGATACTGTGGTGGTTTCCTAATGGATCCCTCTCCATCTTCTACCTGCTTCCAACCCATTCTTCATGCCACTCTGTCCTGAAGACATGTAAATTACATGGAGTCACTTAACATTCTTCAGAGACTTCCCATGTCACTCAAATACAAGCCCAACCCCTCTCCAGTTTATGAGGCCACATGCTGTCCAGCTGTAGCCGGCTGCTCTCAGCTTGCCTAGGTGGTTCCTCACACACTGTGCCCGGCCTCCCGGCCTCCTGAGTGGGGATCTCCTTCTGAGGCTTCCCACGAGCCGCTTGTTCACCGGGGCTACTCTTCTGAGTCAGCCTGTCTGCACCTTTCTCATCTGTCAGATGGGCCTCTCCCCAAAATCTTCCTGAAGTTAGTCTCCTCCTTAGGATCTCCTTTTAAAATTATAATTTTTTTTTTACTTCTTTATTTCCTTCTTCCTCTTTCTCACCTCTGAAAACCCAACATGCTTGTCATAAGGTCTCAGTCAATATCAGTTGAATAGAGGAACCTATTATAAGTACTTCGAAGTGACAAAAATAGTATATACTCCCATCTCCAGACGTATATGCATGTGTATCTCATAACTAATACAGAGAGAGAGAGAGAAGTTTCCCCAAAAGTGCTTACGTGCTTTAAAGTCAGTTGTGATCTAAAAATATTAAAATAAGCTAAAAGGCCTGAAGCTTCTAACAGTTCAAAAATCATCTTCAATGTGAAGGTCAATTGTGAACGTCTTGAAGTCAATATTCTTTCTTTATGGTTCGTATACTGAAAATGGCAGTATGGACATGGTGGTAATTCAGAACCCACTCAACTTCCACAGTTCTGTTTTATGTATTAAAAATTTCCATACAAGGATGGATTTTAAGCTTTTATATTTCAAATTGCCGATACTAAGTTTTGCTAAGAGCAAAAATTAGGTAAGCTCCTTCTAGGTAAATAATATTTTTAAATTAAGTAGAAAATTTACATGACCAAATAAATTTGTAAGATTCAGGATGTTCTTGAAATAGAGTGAGTTGCTTTGCCAAGTTCAGTCTGCTTTCCGATTTATTGGTGTGGTGTTCAATATTGGTTTGGCAGCCACAGTATACTGGTACAGGGAGTTAGTGACCCCTGGCATAAATACCAGGGTGTGGAACATGGAAGAACCTGCCTCATATCCACTCTCTGTCCCTAGTCCCATGCTTACCTGCATTGATCATTGACCCATACATTAAACTTGCTGCCACTATCATCCCCACATTTTCTGTACTTATTTCCAGTTCTGGGTTTTTTTGCTGATGTGCTCCATATGGTTCCGATGCCTTTTTAGAACATACGAAATCCAGAAAGAGGAATGTTTCTGTATACAAGCGTGAATCTTGAATTGCACATAATATTTGTTCTTTGAGTACTAAGCCAAAAGAGTGTGGAGTCCTCCTATGTCGTGGCAGAATTCTATTTAGGAGAAGTATTTTACATTTTGGCTTAAATGGTATTGAGGTAGGAATTAGTAAATACTCAAGATGGTTTTGAATAATGAAAGAAAATCAAGAGCTACGTTCTGGATCTCTTATTACAATATTGCTCCACTCACCACATAATATAGATGCAATTTTCTATTAGCTGTACTTTGTCTTCCTAGAAAATTCCCCTAAAACTGCCAAACACTTTTAAAAAAAAGTCTCAATAGCCAGTTCCGTATTTATACTTTCTGTTTTCACCTTTCCACATTTTTTTCCATGAAGGTTCTATTCTTAATCTGCCCTTCTCTTCCCCCACCCTCATTTCCTATTACTTATTTCCTATTCATTATTACCCCATACAGATGACTAAAATATCACATTTCAAATGTCGACCTTCTTATGAGGCCCCGTCTTGGATTTTCAGCTACCTGTCTGACATTATCAGTTATGCATTCTGCTAGCCCTTTGACCAAAACAAATCATAATTTCTTTTGCCCCCTGGTTTTCCACAGTGTTCCATCTTTCTCCTAATCATTGTGGTCTGAAACCTTGTTTGTATTTCCCATATCTTCTCTGTTCTTCCAAACTTTTGGGTCGACCACTCTCGAGCTGCTGTATTTTCTCTGCTGTTTGCATCTCTTGCAGTCTCTGTCCAGCCCCACGCCTGTCATTGTACACCCACTGCTCTCCTTCACGCCCTGCCTATTACAAAGGAAGTCCTAACCAATTTAGAAGTTCAGGTTCACACGAATCGCATTCTCTGGCCACAATACAAATCCATGATACATGAAAAAGTTATCTTTTTAAAAACCTCCATAAATAGAAAAATTAAAACCACACATGGAACAAAGGGGGCCATAAAAAGAGAAACTAAAAGTACTTAGAACTGAAAGAAAGCTATATTGCAAAACCTGTGAGATGGAAACAAAGCAACACTTAGAGGAAAACACTGTTATAACATAAGAATACCTGCTAGCGGGTCGCCTGGGTGGCTCAGTTGGTTAAGCATCTGCCTTCGGCTCAGGTCATGGTCCCAGGGTCCTGGGATCAAGCCACACAGGGATGCCTGGGTGGCTCAGTTGGTTAAGCATCTGCCTTCGGCTCAGGTCATGGTCCCAGGGTCCTGGGATCAAGCCACACAGGGATGCCTGGGTGGCTCAATTCTCCCTCTCCCTCTGCTGCTCCCCCTGCTTGTGCTCTCTCTCTGTCAAATAAATAAATAAAAATCTTTAAAAAAAGAAAGAATACGTGTTAGAAAAAAATACATATTAGAAAATTTAAAAAGGCATGATATCCAGGGGCTAAACATCCAGCTTCAGACATTGGGAACAGAACAGCAAAACAAGCCCATGAAAATATAAAAGAGAGGAAGATAATAAAGCAAAGAGCAAAGGTAATGAAATAGAAAACTGACAACAAGGAGGCCAAGAAACTAAAAAAAACCACTTCTATGACAAGACTAACAAAATTTATAAACTTCTGGTGAAATTAATCAAGTTAAAAAATAATGATAAGATTAATAATGAAAGGGGAGCTATAACATCATATGGGCAGAAGTTTAAAAGATACTAGGAGAGCCAGAGACATTACACATACCACAGTGACTGAAATAAAAATGAATGCAAAATTCCTTATTTCCCAAGAATGGAGAGCCACTGGAACTCTCTTACTCTACTAGTGGCAATATAATTTTTTACAAGCGCTTTAAAAATACTGCTGGGCAGTATATACTAAAGTTTAATACTAGCCGACTCTATGACCCACAAATTCTACTCCGAGGTCTGTATCTAAGAGATATGAGTGCAAATGTTTACCACAGGTTATGAACAGGAATATTTTTAGTGGATTTTACATATATGCTTCAAGCTAGAGTCAATCAAAATGTCTTTCAAAATAAAATGAATAAATACATTCATATAATGGTATGAACTCATTCTGTTCCCACAGTGGAATACTACATAGCAATAAAGGGGAATGAACTACTGTTATATAACAATCTCAGCAACTCATATACACAATGTTGAAAAAAAGGAACTAGGCACCTACTACTACATGACTCCATTCATATAAAGTGTAAGACTAGGCAACACTAATCAGTGGTAATCAAAGTCAGAATAGTTACCTCTGGGATGGCGTGAAGTAGGAAGGGGCAAAAGGGATTCTTCTGGGTGCTAGAAATGTTCCATATCTTGATATCTATGTGGTGATTACACTGTTATATACATATGTAAAATTTCATCAAGCAGTATCCTTAAGATTACAGTTTAGGATGTATATATATATATATGTGTGTGTGTGTGTGTGTGTGTGTGTGTATATATATATATATATATATATATATGCTATTTCTTAATTTTAAATTTTATTTTAAAAAGTCCAAAATGCACAAGATAAAAAAATAAGAGAATATTCTGAATAATTTTGTATTAATAGCCAGATAAATGTGATTATATGGAAATGGTCCTAGAATTGTATGTTACCAAAGCTGGCTCAAGATAAAAAAGAAAGAAGTAGAATGATTCCATAAACACTAAAGAGTTTAATAGATTGTTGAAAACCTTCCTATAAAGAAAATACCAGAACATACACATAATTCCAAAGCAGTGCCAGAAAATACAAAAAGAAGGGACACTCCATTTAATAAGTCCAGTATAATCTCAGTATTAAAATCAGACAAAGACAGTAAAAGAAAAATTTAGGCAATTTTACAATAAAAAAAATTTTTTTTTAAGATTTTATTTATTTATTTGAGAGAGAGAGTGAGAGAGAGAAAGAGCACAAGAGGGGGGAGCAGGAGAGGGAGAAGCAGACTCCCCGCTGAGCAGGGAGCCCGATGCGGGACTCGATCCCAGGACTCCAGGATCATGACCTGAGCCAAAGGCAGTCGCTTAACCAACTGAGCCACCCAGGCGCCCTTACAATAAAAAATTTTAAAGAACATATTAACGAACTAAATCCACTATGTTAAAAGATTTTATACTGTATTAAAATGGTTTTATTACAAGAATGCAAGGTGGGCTCAATCTCAATAAATTAATTGATTGAATTTACCACAGCAGTTTAAAGGAGACAAATTATATGTTTATCTCAAGAGTTGCAGAAAAATCTAAGTTCAACATATTTTCATGATTAAAAAAGAACACTTGGAACGGACAGGGATTTTCTTACCCTAATAAATGAGTATTTGAAATATTATTTTTGGCAAGCATAATAATTAGTGCAGAAGTTTCAATGCAATTATTAGTTTAAAATAATCATGTTTAACTCGTTCATGGACAAGAAGACTCAATACTGTAAAGTTATCAAATATCCCTAATTTGATCTGTAAATTATAGCTCCTGCAATGGAAACTTCAACAGGTTTTAAAATGTATTTTTTTTATGTTCTTACTTTTTGGAACTGGACAAGCAGATTCAAAAATGTATATGAAAGAATGAAAGGTGAAGAATAGTAAAGATTCTCTTGAAGGGAAAGAACAAGCAGGGGAGGATTTGTCTTACTATGCAGGCGATTTATAATAAACCTGTAGCAATTTGGATCTTGTGGGATTAGCCCACAGAACAAAATAAAGGTTCTTCAAGAGATATTAGACACATAAAAACTCAACATAGATTATAGCTATTTTTGCACATAAATGAGGGAATAGATGGAGTATTCAATTCATTATCCATATGGAAAAAATAAAATAGAATACTCACATGTGTAAAAAGGTGTGAAAGACAAAACTCTAAATCTTTTAGAAAAAAATATAAAGAATATTTTTATGACCTTGGGTTGGGAATGATATCTCAAGTAATGCCCAGACAGTATAAAATCACAAATAAAATATCACAAATGATATGCTCATCTACCTTAAAAATAATAAGTTGCTTACTAAAAGTTACTATAGAGTGAGCAAAACTGAAAGCTATGAAATGATAAAACATTTATAACACACATAGCTGGGAAAACTATTAATTTCCTATATATGTAGAAAACAGCCACAAATCAATAAGAAAACACAAACCAACAAATTAATATGGGAAATTAACATGAAATGGCATTTCACAAATAGGAAACATGAAGACTCAGTATTTATCTAATACTAATAATATGGGAAATGCAGGGCGCCTGGGTGGCTCAGTCGGTTAAGCGACTGCCTTCGGCTCAGGTCATGATCCCAGGGTCCTGGGATCAAGTCCCATATCGGGCTCCCTGCTCTGCGGGGAGCCTGCTTCTCCCTCTCCCCCTCCCCCTGCTTGTGTTCCCTCTCTCGCTGTGTCTCTCTCTGTCAAATAAATAAATAAAATCTTAAAAAAAAAATAATATGGGAAATGCAAATTCAGTTAGAGAATAATGGGTTGTCTGTAAAGAACACAGGAAGCTAAGTTGGGCACACAGGTGTTTGTTTAATCATTACTCTTTATGTATTATTTACGGTATAAATTCTCTTTGTAAGCATTTAATATTTAACATGAACATCAAAACTAATCAGAACCATAAGTATACAATCAGTATCACCTTAAATAAAAGATAATATCAAACTTAGACAATTAATACCAAATAATGTTTTAAAAATTCTAGCTATAGACTTGTACCTACAAAAAGCTGAGAGCCTGAAGCCTGTTCTTTTGTTGTTACCAGAAGATTTATTAAGCATTGTAGAGGTATTAAAGACATATTAGCATCTCAGTGAGACTTTTTTCCTTTGTGTAATCAGAAAGAACGGTATCTGTACATTCCTGTTAAGGTGGTACGTATCTCACACTTTGGGGAACATTAGCCTATGGCATTAACTTTTTATTCCTCATTTGGTACTTCAACTTAAGATAACAGATTTATTAATTTCCTGCTATGTACAAGATGTTAGGCTATCAGGTTTGTGAAGAGGATGAGCATTATATGAGTATGGGCTCTTGAATACACATCTTTCTCCCCAGTATGGCCCCCTGAAGGTGTATAGTTTACCAGGGAAGATTAATATATAACAATAAATATATCTGGGATATGTGCCGTAATAGAAGTAGTAGCGAACTGCTAAAGTAGTTCAGAAGAGGAGCAAATAACAAGTTAGCTTTGCAGATGTCTGTGTGAAGAGCAAACAAATTGGAAGAAGTTCCAAAGCAAAAGTCCTGAGGCAGCAGTGTGCCTGGCTAGCTCAAGGAACAGCAAGGGGCCAGCATGGCAGGACCACAGAGAGCCGGAGAGGACGGAGGCAGGGCTTGGCTTGGTATTCTCCATATTTCTCCCGAGAGTTCCTTACGCAGGAGAGGTTCCTAGTAAACACTTGTAAATAATTGAAACCTGGCGATTAAAAAGAACAGAAAAAAGAAACAAAGAAGGAACCATTTCTCTGAGAACTAAATGGTGATACAGTTTCTTCCGACTACACATAAATAGAACATAAGACTTCTCATGAGTATGTAACTTTCTATGCAATTCATATCGGACAGAGATTGAATGGCAGGTGAAATCCTGTAAGGAATCCCCATATCAAGGCACATGATTTATTTTATTGAATTAAACATTCTATGACACAAACCATTCTTCAACTAAGTCTGAAAATTTTTTGTTATTCAGAGCTTGCCACTCTAGGTATAGGGAGTTTAAACTTATGCCACATAATATAGTAGAAGAAAATATTGTGCTTAGAAGAAAAAAAAAAGGAGTACAAATAACAGTTGATAGAACCATTTGTGTCATCTAACTAGTCCTTCCTAAGCTTCAGTTCCTTCACTGTCAGCATGGGCATAATCCATACTTTGCCTACTTTATAGGGTTATTGTGAAGAGCAAATGGTATATGTATATATGAAAGTCCTTAGCAAACATGAAGCACCCAGCAAATGTTGCATATGGTACATCACTTCTGTAATATCTGGGCATAAGTCTACACCTATCCCCGTGTATGCACACATTCATATAATTTATATATGAAATGTTTTCAGTTAACTTGTAATCTAGAATCATTTCATCTAATGCTAAGTCTATGGATTATTTGGTCAAAATGCATCAAAATAAGTCATCATGCTTCCACAAAGTTGGGGAAATAGAAAAGAGTAATAAAATATTAAAACAAACCTAGAAGCAATGAAGACCAAAGAATAAACAGAGCGTAACAAACACAAAGATAAAAATATCACTTTATTTGCTTGAGGTCAGAGATCATGTCAGGTGACAGTAAATACAAAAGGCAGAAAAAACATGTAAATAGATGAATTTATAGGTAGAAAAAGCAATTATAGATAAGAAATGGAAGATTTTCAATAGTATTGTTGGGTTGAAACATCATGGAGAACAAGGGAACAAAAAAAGTATTGGGGAAATAATATATAAGAAAACTAAAAATTATAAATGAAAGGCATACTAAGTGAATCCCAAAATGAGACATTTTCCCCCTATGCTCAAGAAGCAAGTGAATAGTTTGAAAAGCAGTTAATTTTAAAAAGCCATTATTTGTTTGCCTGAAACTCACTGGCAATGTTCTCTAGGGATCAAATATATTTACATTCCGAAGAAAGGAAAATGGTGAAAATTTTGTGGGGCGTTTTTTTTTTTTTTTTTGGACAGGACTTGTAATTTAGATGTATAACCCCTTATTTTTAGAATAGAATGCTATATTTAAAAATCACTAATAAGTAAGTGATTGAGAGAGGTTTCCAAAGCACAGATGCACCATGATTTAGAAATCAAAGTACTGATAAACCTAACTTGACAAAGTCTGATGTTAATATTTTCATTTTAAGATAAGTCTAAGGATCATCTCGGGTATTTTATAAGTTAGGCTAGCAGTAAGGAAGCAAAATGAGCTGTAATAAAATTTCTTGATAAATACATGCCCAGAAATACAGAATTTAATTATGAACAGGGACCACATATTTAACAAAGATCATTCCTTAAAAAAAAAAAGTAAAGGTTGGAGCAGAAAGCAAAGAGGCAGGGTAGACGGGAGGCAGGACTAAATGAATAAATGAGGTAGCTGGCAGAAAGCCCTCTAAGCTTAATGTCTAGACCTACTAGGATTGGAAAATCAACATTGTTTTGGTGGAAGACAGATCCTTTCAGCGCCATAAGGGGTCTGGATTGATACCATTTTGTTAGACCAAATTTAAATAATTTGAAAACAGACCTTCCATAACAGGCTATACTATTTGGATCAATTTGTGTCTAGTGCATTCATTCATTCTACAGTTACTGAGTTTCAAACCTGTCACAGGCATTGTGCATAGGCACTGGGCTCACAATGACGAAGAGATAAGTATTATTTCATGTTTCTCTTGGCAAAGAATTAAACCTCCAAAAAGCAAATACACCCTCAGATAGTGAATCATATATGTATTAAGATGGTGAGGAGTTGGCAGGATTAGAAATAGGAATATTCTCAAAGGTCTAGTAAAGATATTCAACAATAAAATTCTAAAATGTCTTTTAAAATAATGACTGATTTATCACCTGGACTGTTGAGGAACATCTAAAAAAATTACGGTGCTTGCCTTGCGCAGATTCTATAAAAAATGTCGGATTTGATATTATAATCCTTTTCCTAGCACTTTTCCCCTCATACTCTTTACTGTGGGGCAGTGTTCTCATGGAGCAGAAGTCCTGTTGAGGAAGGGCCCCATATTTTCTCAGGTTATATTCTTGGACATTTTTTATATGGGAAGTCTGTAGCTTTGTAAAATATATTATCAATAAGGATTATGCAGAGCTTTTTAAAGTCTATAGTTTAATCTTTCTGGGATAATCTGAAGGGGGACTGGAAGGTCTTATGTGGTTGTGTGATGCAGAATGTAGGTATGTTTGGTGGCAACAATCTGGTTCCCTCCAATAAATTTCTCTGAAAACACTTACTCTTGGGTATACTTACAAAAAGCCCAGATCAATTCACTTCTGTATACTTCATGCACTCCTTCACAAATAACCCGTTAGGCAGTGCACTGAGTACTGGAGCTAAAGGAGAAGTAAGACATTGTTCCTTAAATGACAGGAAGCCTTGGAATGTAATGCGAATAGATGTTTTGAATATAACACAGTAAATTCCATGCTGAAAGAATACACTGGGAAGTGAGCACTCACAAAGAAGGCAGGAACTAGCAGTGGAGAGGTGGCTCTATAAAGGAGACCCCGTGGTCCAGTGCTAAGAGGAGCCACAGGTTTGAAGCACAATGGAGAGCCACCTGGGTAAGAATCGGCGATTCCTTTTGGTAATGTGCCACCCCACCGTAGAGGGGTGGCTGTGTTTATGGCAGTCTGGAGTTTGAGGCTTGCTATGCTGGTCATTTTCTGCGCATTCCACGCAAGGATACTTCATCTCTCTGGACCTCACTCATTGTCTATGACGAAGAAATTGAGATAGATGACCTCACTCGTCCCTTTCGGTTCTAGAACTGCAACTCTGTCTAAGCTTGTACTAGCACCTTTGAAAATATAAAGAATATGGGGACATTTCATTCTTTTATTTTAAAAGATGTTTTTTGGAATGATGCATGAGGAAGAGTTTTATATATCCTAATAAACTCAGTTAAAACAGGGGGTTAAAAGAACCCAGCCACTTTTTACGTTTATATATGTTGTAGCTGCACAGCAGGATTTAGAATAGGTAAAGTCAAGGAAACACACCTCCATCCTAAAAAACTTAGTGCCAAAGAGTACAAACAACAAAACACCCACAGTGTTGCGAGGGTGTAATTGCTAACAAGCTTTATGGAGCAGGTGGGGTTTTAGAAGCAATTTGAAGGAGAAGAGAAAGGTGGTGTGACATGCCTCAGTAGGAAAGCTGTTCAAGTGGAAGGGATGGACAAGAGAAGGCAGAACGCAAAATGAAAACAGGGTGAAAGGGAGAACCAAAAAAAAAGAAGAAGAAGATGAAGAGCCAAGAGAAGGAGGACAGGAGGTAAGATGCTTCAATGGAATTAAGCGTAATAAAGGACCAGGTAATTTGGGCACATACAGGGTAATTGAAATAACCCAAATAAGACAGAGACATTCTGTAGATAAGAGAGACACAAAACTGCCAGAACATGAGGTAAGCCTTTGAGAGAAGAATAGCTAGAAGGATAGATTAGGGAAATCTAAACAAAGGAGAATAACCAGGACTCCACGGGAGCCTTCATCTGAAGGGAAGTGGGAAGAAGCAAAGATTTTTATTGTACAATGAACCAGTATGACTCATTCACACATTA
The DNA here is from genome assembly GCF_011800145.1 of Mirounga leonina. Taxonomy (NCBI): domain Eukaryota; kingdom Metazoa; phylum Chordata; class Mammalia; order Carnivora; family Phocidae; genus Mirounga; species Mirounga leonina. The sequence continues at coordinate 45,389,028 of NW_023270854.1, forward strand.
ATTTATTGTGTGGAAAGAGTCATGTTATAAATTGTGGTGAATACAAGACGGATAAGACAGAACCCTCCACCTACCCTTAAAGAGCTTACAGTCCTTGAGGAGAAAAATCAGTTTTATTGAAATAATTCTGATACAACATGTAATGAATTCTAAGAAGAATCAAAAAGAAACTTTTATGATTTAATATTAGATAACAACTCCTCTCTATGTTATCCTTTTGATATTTATGGCGAGTCTTTAGTAAATGGTACTAGTACTCATTAAGTATTAACAAACCTGTCTACGTTCTCAACTTGCCTAGGGCAGAAGTTATATACTTAAGAAAATGTTTCTTAATAGATCCCAAAATATTTTTTCTCCCTCACAAAACTTTCTCCAGGTTTATGGTAGGATTGTAAATCATATTACTAACCTCCAACATTGGATCGCTGTGGACATATGATGCAGTTTGATGGTGTTGCAACATACTACTTAATGTTCCTATTTCTTCATCTCTCTAGCTTGGTGTCTCTGATATCCACCAGCCACAGCTCCTCATTCTGACAATAGTGAGACAGAAGGGAGTTCTAAGATTTTTAAGGTGAAAACAATCAGTATATTGTTGGAATAATTGATGGGAAAAATAGACCATAATTTGGTGTAAGGCAAGGATTTCGACTCCTTCCTTTCCTCCTCTCATTTATGTTTATAAAAATTAATGATTTAAACTCTAATTCCCCCACTCCCAATTTCTTAGCTTTCTGGATGATATGAATGTATACAAATAGTCAGTATAGGAAGTTAACCCAAATCTACTATGAATCATAAATCCCTTCAAACTAGGAACTAACAGTATATTATAACCAGTGGTAACTAGAAGCAAATTCCTATCCTAACTCAGAAAGAATCAACACATGCTTCCAGTGATTTTTTTTTTTAACATTTACTACAGCGTCAATTTAGTCTGTGTTATTCAGCCTCTTCTAACTGACTGATTTCTGGTACAGTGTAGGGTGGTAGAGAAGTTTTCAGGCAGAAATAGTCAAGTCGTAGGTAGCAGCTTAGGAATGAAGGTGCTGGATGTGGGATGCCTCACTAGTCCATTGGATAGCCAATAAATGAAATGTATTGACTGCCCATTTTATGGACAACACTATAGGAGATTGATTCAGGTACATTTACTATGGCATAGAATAAACAGCAACTGAACACATCCTATTAAATGAGATCGTCTAGATGAAGATCTCTTACCCGGAGGGTCTCAGTGACCTGTGTAGTGGAGGAAATAAGCTAGGTCTCTTGGAAGAGCCTCCAAATTCAGAATCAGGACAAATCAGAGGAGTGGAGACGAATAAGCCTAAGAAAGCATCTCTCTCCATGAGAAAAACTTAGGCCCAAATTCATGGCAATTACTCCATTTTGACACTGGGTTTTGTTTTTTAGTGAGTACTAGCCAGAATTTTGTGGTTGGTTGTTTTTTGTTTTTTTTTTTAATCTCAATTATTTTCTAGTTTTTGACTATTGATGATACTATTGAAAATAAGATATTGTAAATTACAAAGATATTTTATCTAATATTCAAAAAGAACCCAAGAAAAGCAGGAAAAAACTGGTTGGGCTTTTTTACCCCCTGATTTCAAAGCTAATGGTAGCTTAAATGTATATCTTTATGGAGTTTTGGATTTATTTGTAAAAACTAAGTATGTTAAAATAAATACTGTTTTCTTTTCAGATTCCAAGGGGCCTATGCAGAGTTTGTCTAAAGTTAAAAGGAAAAATTGCAACTTAGTCATTTAAAAAAAGAATCTTCTTCTTACTAGATTTTTGTCTGTCTCCTCTTTTTTCCTTCCCAGTCAGTTGGCCAGAGCAATCTTACTTAGTCCCGCTTCTGTTCGGAATTGCCTTCCTCATTCCACCAAATACCCCACAGAGTGTGAACCCTTGCCTGGCACATAGCAGGCACTTTGTAACTCAGTTTTGACTTCAGGGAAAATGTTCCCATTTTTAGACCTCAGATAAAGTCTTTCCTCTCCCAGGGAATTTTTCCTCCCATCTGATGTGTCTTAGCAGTCTTCTCTTTGCCATACATTGATGGGCACTTGGTCTTGAACTGCTTTTCCATGCTATTTTGGCAGAATACTTATATAACAGTTTAATATTTGTGTGTGTTCTTTCCCCATTTATATTGTAACTCCTTGAATTTAGGAATCATGTTTAATATCTCTTGGTTACTGAGCTCTTAGCACAAAGGGCTATGTGGTCTTGAATCTCAGGACATTAACCACATCTGTAAGACAATAGTGTCCTTCTTTTAACTACCATGAGAGCACACAACAGATAACCCATGCTGGTGTTTTTCAGTGAATTACTTGGACAAACTTTTCCTCATTAGTAGCTTCCATTACATTTCACTTATTTTTTTCCCCTCTCTGTTCTGACTTATTTTCATACAAATTCAGAATTACTTGGAAGATATCCAAACTAAATTAGTAAAATGTCTGAACTACTGAGTATTTGTAGAAAGCTGTAGGTTTATTATTTTCACTCACACATAATATTCATTTGCTTGCCAACAAAATACTGCCAAGTAAGGGGCTACTGATCTTAAATATAAGTCTCACTTGTAATTAATATATTCGTTCTCAGAATGGTATTGCTATAGTCCTTGAAAACAGCTTTTTTTTTTTTTTCCTAGCTAGGTTGTACCTTATTACATGCTCTATCTTATTCTTTTTTCCCCACCCCCCAACCCTGTCACCAATTCCTGATATTCTTCATGCTATTAATTTTTAAACCTTTATTTAATAAACATTTGTTTAACCTTTGTTAATTGCCATAAAATTTAAATTAGTGAATTCTAGTTTGAAGAAATTTTAATATGGTTTCAAAGTCCACATGACAGAGTGAGAATTTAAAAAAAAAGTGAGAATTAATCTTTGACAAGCAACTTTGTTGTGTCAGACAGTTTATATAGTATTCCATTCCGTCTCCATAATAACCTGTCAAGTAAAGAGTAATAAAGGTAGTTACTGTTTAATGCAGGCATGCTACATGGTAGGCATGGTACTAAGCACTTTTATATAGTTCTCACTTGCTTCTCACATCAACTCTTAACACGTAAGTTTTATTAGTTTTAATTTACAGGGAAGGGTACTAAGACTCAGGGTCATTAAATGATTTGTCACAAAGCTAAATGATGAAGCCACGAAATAGCAACAAATTGCAAAAAGAAGATTCTAAAGTTGCTTCCCTACTAAGACTCCTGGATATGTTTGGAGTGGATATTTTATAGCATCGTTGATGCTATAAACATCCTGATTTCAGAGGGTCCTGACTGAGTCTGGGACTGATTCTTCCTTGATGACCAGGGCCTGCGTTTGGGACTGGTGACATGGAGGGGGCTGAGGGCTGTGGGACATCCTTGAGAAATGATGCTGTAACATCATGCTTTGCTGCTCCAAACATATAATGACGATAGATAAAATAATAGATAACCAAATGGACATAGTCATGTTCAAAACAGTTCTCCATCTTTGAGGTCCAGAAACCACATTTCAAAAGTGGGTAGGACTGAAGCCAGGATTCTGCTGGATTCTACTCCCGAAGTGGTAATTAGATTTAATCTCTGTGGGACAAAACTAAACCTGCTACTTAAAGCAGGGCAGGGGAGAAACGTCATTGTTTACAATAGGAGACTGGAAAAAAAATTCTGTTGTTGATCCATACCTGGTATTAGGACTTTTCAGCTGGAGAGTTAAAGGGATAGGAAGAAAGATATAGTTTTATGACTTAAAACTGAATTAGCCATATGCTGGCTCTGCGATTCGACTAGCAATGTCCTCTCTATCCCTGTAGCACATCAGACGTACAGGAAATGCCTCATGAGACCTCGCCTGGTCTAGGAGTCTGAGATAGGCTGGTAGAAACAATGGCAAAACTATTAGCAAGGGAAGAATGGACACATAGAAAAAGAAAACCTTTCACTACAAAGGGCTTCAAACCAAGATTCCAAAATATGTGAATGAATCTAATGCTAGTAAAGCAGCAAAACAAAACTAAAACTAAAAAACAAAAGCCACAAACAAACAAAAATGCCAGTGGTTATGATACCAAGATTTTACTCCCGAGGAAATTAATTAAATGGACCAGTCTGACAAAGGCTTTGAAATAAGTATGTTTAGAAGCTCAGAAAGATAAATGAAGGTATGATTTCTACTAAAAGGAGTGACAAATTATGAAGTAAATCCAAGCATAAACAAAGCAAGAGCACACGTGTTTAAAATTAGAAATGAAGAATAGTCATTGAAATAAAAGTTTCAGTAGACAGGGTAAACTCTGGAGACTAGTGAAGAGAGAACTCGTGGTTTGTAAGAGTACAGAGAATCACCTAGATCAAAGCAGAGGGACAAACTGACTTCTAAAATATGCATGAAATATGGTTAAGATACATGGAGGCAAAATCCAGACACTCCAATCTTGCCTAATTGGAGTTCCAGTAGAAATGAATGGAGGGTGTGTGAGAAACACATGGAAACTGAAGAAAACTGAAGCAAATAATAGCTGAAAATTTTCAGGATTGGAGACATATGTAAGCTCTCAGATTGAAATTTCAGTATTGAGCAGGACTAATCAACAAAAATATATGGTTAAGAATATGGCAATAAGGGTGCCTGGGTGGCTCAGATGGTTAAGCGTCTGCCTTCGGCTCAGGTCATGATCCCAGCGTCCTGGGATCGAGTCCCGCATCGGGCTCCCTGCTCCTTGGGAGCCTGCTTCTCCCTCTGCCTCTTTCTCTGTCTCTCATGAATAAATAAATAAAATCTTTAAAAAAAAAAAAAAAGAATATGGCAATAAAATCTCAGGACACTGAGAAAAAAGAGAAAATCTTGAAGTCCAGTAGTGGATTTTGGAAGCCAGTTCCACCCTCTGGATTATGGTCAAGGGCCTGGTACTGGAAGCTTATGTTGAAGGTGGCCAGGGACATTTTTCTTACTCTGATACCATCCCTGGCATTGTCAAAGACCAAAGAACTACACAACTGTAAGGAAAACCTTCTTTCAAAATGTACCTAAAATGCCACTGTAAATTTACCTGCAAATAATCACAGTATAAACTGTGTTAAAACCCAGTAGGTGGGAGGTAGGGGGAATACTGGACTTAGTTACGGTATTCACAATCCGAATGAATCAGTACATGTCACTTCATCTGTAAGTGAGGATAATAATCCCTCCTTTATCAGCTCTCACAGTTTTGTTGCAAGTGAATTTTATGCATATGAGCTCTTTATAGACTTTACAGACAATTGTAGGAAACTGTTATTTCTTTATGATAGACATGAATGTAAGCTATGGTTTTTTGACCTCTTAGAGTTTATATATTATATTTACAAAAAGCAAGTTAACAAGAAAAACCCTCACAAAAAATACCAAAAAAAATTTGCAAAGCTGTTTGTAACAACTCATCACAAATCATTTTGGGTATACATCAAGTATGGGGGTTTAAAATGAACCAAAGGGATGGGTTTAATCAGGTTATGTTTAGTGTTTTTAAAAAATGACATATTATGAATTATTCTATTCATTTATTCCCACTTTTTATTATGAAAATATTTAAGCATGTACCTAGGCTTAATAATTGTTAACATTTAACCACATTTACTTTATCTGTATATGATTATATTTTTTCCTGAATATTTGGAGGTAAATGCCATTTCACCCCTAAATATCCAGTATGCATCTCCTAACAAAAAGGATGTTTATTCACATAACCATAATACCATTGTCACATCTAAGAAAGTTAACAGTAGTAATTACCTAATATTATTTTATAACCAGCTAAAATTCAGATTTCCTCAATTTCCCCAAAAACCTTTTTTTTTCTGTTTTCTCCCCAAATCAGAATCCACACATTACATTTACACACACACTACATTTATTAGTTGTCCTTTTAGTCTTTTTCACCTGAGAACAATCTCTCCACCTTCCCCCCGCTCCGCTCTGTGACATTGGCTCTTTGAAGATAATAGGCCAAGAATAGTTTTGATTGGTGATGAAGAATATTTTGGATTTGTGTACTTCCCCCCGCCCTTCAGGGGACTGCTTATTCCTCTGTCCCTGCATTTCCTGAAAACTGGACTGTTTGTCTAAAAGCTTGATTAAGGGGCGCCTGGGTGGCTCAGTTGGTTGTGCGGCTGCCTTTGGCTCGGGTCATGATCCTGGGGTCCTGGGATCAAGCCCTGCATCGGGCTCCCTGCTCGGTGGGGAGCCTGCTTCTCCTTCTCCCTCTAATGCTTCCCCTGCTTGTGCTCTCTCACTCTCTCTGTCAAATAAATAGATAAAGTCTTTTAAAAAAATAAATAAAAATAAAAGCTTGATTCGATTCAGGTATACATTTTAGATGAGAGTACTTTATTATGATGTATTATACTCCATATTGCATCACACTGAGAGACACATAATGCCAGGCGATTTTATTAGTAGTAATATTAAGCTAAGTAGTCTGGTTGCAGTGATTACCACCAGATAAATCCACTGCAAAGGTACATCTTTCTCTTTGTAGTTATTAAAGGATAAAAATTGAGTATCTCCAGAATAACCTTTCTCTTAAGAGTTTTTAGCATCCATTAATGAGTATCCTGGGCTCCTTTATTTGGTATTGCAAAATGGTGGATTTCTAATTCTGTCATCCCTTCTACTGTGAGTCTCTCATAAAGAACTTTTCCTCATCAAATAGGCATGAACTACATTTCCTCCTAAAAAAGCTTAGTGCTTCTGTGCCTTTAATTACTAATTTTCAGAATAAGGGATTTATGTAATAGTCACTTCCAATGGTGGCAACTAAGATTTTTTTTCCTTTTCTGGTTTTGAGGCTTACTTATGAACTCAGTGACTTTTTTTATAGTCAGTTTTTTTATAGTTAGATTTTTTTGTTTAAAAAAATCAAAGCAATTTATAACTGCAAAGTGTATATTATTTTTTGCTTGATGAAGCTCAATGTGAAGCCTAAGTCCTAATGGAATGTAGTTTGAGGGGGGAGGGGATAATCAGAAAAATGTTTTTTTAAAGTATACATTATTAAAGATCCTAATCATTTTTTTTTTTAATTTATGAGATGCTCTTTTCTGAAAGTCTCTGAGTACCTTAACCAGAGTATAACTGAAAACAAGAATGTCAAAAAGGCACATTTAAATTGTTCTCAAAATCAATCAAAAATAATGAGGTGCTGGGAAAAAGTTGTATCCTTGATAATTACATCTATCAGTATCAGAAAACAAAAGAGAACAATCAGGAAATGACAACCCCACTCCCAAGTAGCACATTAAAAAAGGCTAATGAAAAAAAGTCTCTTTTAGAAATTGTACTAAATTAGCATTTCAAGTAAATTGACAACTTAAGCGTTGATAAAGGCCAATCTGGGGCCCAAACAATGGAAGTTCTGTTTTTACTGTTATATGCTTTTAGAAGAAATGATCTCACTTGACTTTTTTGTTGTTGTTGTCTTCTATATAAATGGAAGTAATTGTCCTAAGGGAGGTGACAGTCCTCCTGTACTCCTTAAGGGTCAGGACAACCCTGGAGTATTGTGCTTAATTTGGGGTTCTATTTCTTAAAAGGTTGACCTGGAAGAGAGTAACCAGGATGGTGAAAATTGTTCAAAGCGTTTCTTATAGCATCCCTCTATTCTCAGTCTGAAAAAGGGTTAATGTAATTTCATATTAGACAAGGGATCCAACCTGTTCTTTATTGCTCTAGAGCCTAGAGTTAGGACCAATGACTGAAAGTAGCAGAAAAGCAGATTTGGGTCTAGAATTAGGAAGAAGTCCTTTACAAACTCAGCTGTACAGAGCTGGAGTGGATTTACCTCCAAGGGAATGAGCTCCCCAAAGCCAACCAGCACCGTTCAGAGGTTATAATCCCTTTACTTAAAGTAATGGTGTATGGGTGGGCAGGGGTCTCTCACATATTTTTAATATTTCTATAATTATAATAAGGATGCTTTAAAGGTCATTTCAAATTACTTTGTAAAAAAAGAAATAGAAGGTAAAAATGAATTTTATATCATGGCTTTAAAAAAGAACACCTTAACACATCCCAATTTACATGTCATTGCTTTGTATTTGGGAAATGTGGGCTGTGTGCAGAGGCAAAGTTCAAACTACAGCATTTTAAGATCATGGTACATTGTTTTTGATGACATAAAATTCTTATTTCATTCAGCCCCCAATTTAGGAGCTTATAAATAAGTGTATGACTTTGTTAGTAAGAATAGAACATAACGTTTTAGGCACTGTCTTAAGAGTAGAATTAGTATTTGAATTATCAACAGTGACAAAAGCATTTTCTTTCAATGATAAAAGAAAACTTCCGTACGTAGATCTTCAAATATGTCAGTTCATTTTGAAGGTAGTAGTAAGTGCTGGTATTTTTTTATTTTGGCTTGTCAAGTGATTTTATTCTTTATTATTAGACCAGGAGAAAAAAAGTCCTAGTATATTCCACCAACATATTCATCAGTCATCATTTTTGGAGACAGTTTTCGACATATTGTATGTTTTACTGTGCTAACAAGAGAAAAGACTAGCCATTAAGTTTATGTTTCTTTGTTTTTCAGCAAGGTCACATATCAGGAATAATGCTAGAAGTATGCTAATAAACAATATATAATGTAGGTCATCTGGGAGTAAGAAATATTTCCTAACTAGTTCTAAAGGGAAATATTGTTAAAAAAGGGATAGATGTTATTTACACAACACATGTTGCTCTATATGTCACCATCAAAAGCATCTTGTAAACAGCTCAGCGCAGTAAATCTTCCTTGGTGATCGTCAGGGTTTTCAACCCGGTGTTAGATTTAGATTCAGCACACTCAATTCACGACATGCCTAATGTACAAAGCCTGCTAGATTATTTAGAAAGCTTCCATTGGAAACAGGCCTTCTCTTCTGTGTTTTACAAGGAATAACTAGTATCCTGTGTTGCAGAAGCTAATACTATGTTAAGTGATGATAATTAAGAAAATTTTACATTAACAGCATTTATAATTTTAAATGGCTTGTGAAATGATGCTAAATTTTTGTGCTTGACTTTGATGTTGTTGAGTTCTTTAATGAATTAATTGCAGTTTACAGACTGATATTTTTTATTGCTTCCATTAGTGAAATAATTTTATATGACTGCGGATGAAATGATAATTCTCGAAGAATGCCTTAACAAAGTGTCATTGATGTGATTTTATAAATGTCATTTTCTCACATTTGGGAGATTTCAAAATGGTTTATTTTGTTTTCCAAGATGGTTTTTAATTGTAAATATCAGGTTTCATCATAAAGGAGTTTATGTAGCTGTGTTCTGGAAAACATAAGCAATGCTTTATTTATTGAGTTCATCTAATATGTACTGAGCAGTGATAAAGATGTGAAGTCATAAAGGCTGTTTTTATCAGATAGCCTAGCCTTTAGAATCAAGAGAACTTATTTCTCTTCTCAGCTCTAGGGCCCTCTGACATCAGGCAAAACTTTCTACTTCCCAGGGCCTCAGTTTCTTTATTTATGATACAAGAATTAATAAATCCTGCTTTCTCCACTTGCCAGGACTGTTATGTAAAATGATAAAATGATGTTAGAATGTTCAGTATGGCATGCTGTCTTTATGGGAGAAAATATGTATTTAAAGGCTCGTATTTAGCAACTTCTGAAACATCTAAATTTTAGACTAAAGCTAAAAATTATAATCACTGAATCTCTTAGCTAGATTCCGCGAATCTTACTGGCCATTTTACTAAGGGATATCTAGAAGCGACATCACAGACATTTTTGGTCTGGATCTATGAAGACATCAGTTTCTGAAAGTCAGCCATGTGTTACAGAATTTTTTTTAATACTAACTTCTGTTTTTTAGTTTAGGAATCTTTAAAAATATATTATGCTATAATTATGTGCCTCCATTTCTTCCAACTGTTTGTAACTAAAGTATAGCGTTGGGATCAAACCACAAAGTCTTAGTAAGATACTCATGGAACTTTGCCCAAGCAGACCCACAGTAGCTTTAGTTAACAGCACACGTTAAGACCAGCATCTCAAAAAAATGTTGTGAGTAGGGTTGGTTTTTTTTTTTTTTTTAAAGAAAACAATAAAAAGTGCATGTGTCTAAGTAATTCTATTTATACTTGTTTTCTCAGAAGAAGACCTATCAGTGCATCAAGTGTCAGATGGTTTTCTACAATGAATGGGATATTCAGGTTCATGTTGCAAATCACATGATTGGTGAGTGACACTCTAAACCTTACTACAGATAGCTTTTTCTCCTACTTCTATATATCAATGCCTATATAATTAAACAGAGTTAAAGATGAATTAATTGTTCAGCCATCAATGTTTTACCTAGGCATGATTGATTTTTATTACTATTATTAGGCCTGATAAGACATTAGCACATTTTATTTTCTGCAAGGGCTAGTTTAGACTTCTGCAGAGGATCATATTTCTACTGCCAGTCAAAACACAGGTGATTAACAAATTAAACTTCTAATCATTTTTGCATTATTGAAAACTAACAGGAATGGTTAATGAACTGGATGTTAGCTTTCCATAGAGTTTTAGACAGGTTTTAATTTCAGAAGTTATTATGGTAATGGCACTGCTGTGTGTTGCTTAAGCATCTTTGTATCAAAATCTAAAGTGGTGAGTTTTTGTGATAGGGAAACATAAATAATTTAAATTGCCATAAGATCGTTTTATATGTATCATTTCAACAGCCTGGAAATAATCATGATCATAAAGATCATGTAAAGAATTCAGTAATCATTTTTTATTTCCCTGCCAAATTTTACATAGATCTTTATAAAAGCTGTTTGTGTGAAGATTTCTGAAGTCACTCTCGGCCAGTGTTTTCAGGGATTTTGCATTTATCATATGGGCTAGAGCTAAAAGGATAATTTTTTCAGTTATTCATATTGTCCCATTATCCCCTAATTCCTCTGGGGTTAACTCCTATGTTTTTTAATTTGATAAGCACTTAGTAATAACACTAAGAGTTTTACCAGCCAATTAAACTTTATCAAGCAGATCTTTTTCTACTAGTAAAATGACAATTACTTTATGCTATTTTTGTTACTCATTTGTGTTTTTATACTATGAGAGGTTTTTTTATTTCATCCTCATTTGATGGTATTTTATAATACCATAAATAATTGTGATATAATACTAAAAAGTCCAGTTAACCTTATGCTCTCCTATTACCAAACTCTAAGACAGGAAAGAAAATTCAGCATTTTAGACTCTGAACTTGTTTTCAGGGGTAAACAAGTTTTATTATACACTAATCAGAAGCATTCTAAGAATGCTCAGTGGAAGGGTTGCTCCAACTATTATTACTGATCATTAAAAGCAACCATAACAGAACTCCTAATGCTGTTGTAGAAATTAATAAAGATAAATTCAAAAGCGTGTTAGAAAATTGATTAATAGCTTTTCAATAGGATTTGCTTTATAGTTTTCAAATGGTGGGTCTTTAGGAGGATTATTGCTTATAAAAGACTAAGTACATAATTATGTGAAGTGGAACTTACACACAACAGCTAAGATATTGATCACTTTATCTCTATATTTTCCAGATTTAAGTACTAATATTATTAGTGACTTTCTTATACATTCAATATCCTATTCTCCAGTGTGGTAGAATAACAGTGACAGCTTTACTGAGTGTCTAGCAGGTAATGACAACATGTAAGAGAGATTTAAATAATGTGTTTCCTTGCAATTTTCTTCTATTTTGGATTCCAAACAGATATTCTTTATAAACTTTCAAAACTGCTTTTTTTTGGGGGGGTTGGGGTGGCATGGGTTAGAAAGAATGAATTCTTCTACCATGATAAATGCTAATATTTTCCATCTCTTTATTTCTTGAGTAGAGTTTATTGGTGGCAGTCATTCATGATTCTGCTTCATGATACAGTTTTATGTGGGCTTTGGCAAAAACGTTTCTCGGAATTTGCACCTTATGGAAGATTTAGCAAAATGTTGTAGGCCCTGCTTCTGTATGGTTTTATTCTACATAAACTTATTTTGGGTTCTGGAATTTATTATTTATCCCAGGAACCAGACAGACAGATTTAATATATTTTTCACCATGATATTCATTTTCTTTTGCATATGTCAAATCGGAATTTAATATTGAGCAATGAGGGGACTTTTTTGATTTTCCAATTTTAGTATCATTTGGCCATGACATTTGTTAGTTTGTCCTGGTCCTTCTTTTCAAATTGCTTTATACCTTTCCTTTTGTAGTTCTCTTACACTCCTTGCAACATTAGTGCATTCCCAGGGCTTTCTCCCTCTACCTTACAGTGGATTAATATGACACTCAGTTCCTCTTGGGATCTGAGCATTTAACAATTCACCTTCCATCAGAGAAGCAAATTCTATTCCTTTCCACAGAGGGCCTAGTTATTTAATATTCATGCTATTTTTAATAATAAAATATGTAATTCTCTTGCACTTGAGGCCTAAACAAATGAATAGCATCCATTTAATTGTTTTATCTGTTGACCACGCATCCAAGTCCTTAAACTCCAGTCGTGTTGTTAATATCTACAGAAAGAGAATGCATAATGGGAGGATGTCACAAAGGCTAAGGTATCCTTTTTTAAAATCCCAGTGTGATACTTAGTCTTTCAAATGAGGCAGGCAGCATTATTTTGTTGACTAAAATGCCTCCATTGAGGGTAGATATTTTTAGGTTTGTGTGTCTGTGTATGTTTTTTATCTAATCAAAAAATAATCTCAACTAGACATTTAGCAGGGAAGAACGATTAGAGGCTATCTGAAAAGCCTCTTACTCTTTTTGTTAAGAGGGTATATAGTGTTTTTGCAGATTTTGTTCTACATTTCAATCAGTCTTAAGGAAGGATTATGTCACCTGATGGAGAACGAGGTCTGCAGATGACCCAACGAAGTGTAACTTTAGATTCCTTCTTTAACCAAGTCATTTGCATTTGCTACTCTGTAGCATACATGTTCAATGCAATCACTGTGCCAGACAACCTCCATGCTTCTTTCTGGAAGTGCTGGTCTCGGGCTATTGGCCAGGGACATTTGTGAAAGGAAAACCATCAATGTTTCTACCAGGTACAGACCTGGAGACGCTCTGCTCAAGTGCCGTTTTGCAGCTAGGTGTGGACACATGGTCTGAGTTGCAGGAATAATTACTCAATGAAAATGCATCAGGGATTTGACTTACGTCTATTAAGGAAAGAAAGAAAACCTCACTCTCCACCACATTTTGACACAGTTTCAGTAAGAAATCAGACCAGTGACTATTTAGGGGTTTCTTTTCTTCTTTACACACGCACACAAAAAGAGCTACAAAACATTTTAACAGCTTTCCTGGGGAAAAGATTTCCCTTTTTTTCAAGTCTGCACAGATGAGAAATTTTTTCTTGTCTTCCTTTGTTCCTTTCACATAGATTACATTGGCTTTTGACCTGAGAATACAGAAAGAAGCCATTGTGGATTATGTCTTTTAATTCATTTTTCCCCATTCTTTATCGGCATAGTAAATATTTATTGTTATTTTCCTCTTTGAGATTTCTGTTATTATTATTATTTAATATGGATTAGCCCAGATAGAGATGAAACCAGGGAATTTAAATGTGTTTAACCCAGCAAAGGAATTGCCTCATATAAAATTATGAGGCTCAACAGCAGTAGAGTAAATCTGTAAATGCTCTGAATAAAGGGCTGTTAGGCATGTGATAATATAAAGAGATGACATTGCCAAGAACTATTTATGAGAAGCTTAATTTTTTCACTCTGATAATTCTTGACCAATAATTACCAGCCTCTAATTATCTATTTTAGTTAGAAAGAAATTTCGATCACTGCAGAGGTTGGCATTGCAACTAGCGTCTAAATCCCCAAAGAGACAAATGTGTTCCAAACAGCCCCAAACAACTGTCTCATGAAACATAGTGAGCAAATTGCAAGCGGCTGGTGGTAGACAACCAGCAGTACACTTACCATCGAAGGCCAGTCCGCTTGACAAAGAAATGATCAAAGGGGAGAAATACCATTATTCTTGGAATTGATTGCTACATGCATGGACTTTGGAGGACGAAGGGTCAGGATATGGCAATGGCCATTTCCAGGCCTCCCTTTCAAAGTTCTCAGATGGAGAATATGAAGGGAATGGGTGTGAACCATGTACCTAAGAATTATTTTTAAAAACCGACTTAGAAATGATTACTTAATAAGCCTTGGGTTTTTGTATTTTTCTTCTGATCCGAAAGATCAGGGTTACAGTGGCAAATTTGTATCCAAGGTGGCGGAACACACTGTTTTGTGAAAAAATGGGAAATCCACAAATAGTCACTAATAGACATGTCCCAGCAGGATCAAGGGTGATGCTTGGGAGCATTTGGAGGAAGCAAATGTATTTATTTAGAAAAGCAAAGCTTGAATTTGGAACTATAAATGACAACTAATAGGAAAACACTGATGGAAAGATACTATTTTTGTTCAAATCTGGAATACTCAGTGTGTCAGAGTTATAATTTTTAAAAGACCACGAAAAGATTCAAGTCTTCTGCGTGCACGTGGGAAGATGTATACCCCATGTGTTACGTTACATGTGATATACATCACTGATGTCAAAACAAAAAAAAATGCATAAATCAGTTTTGTACACTGTGGTGAATTTTTTGTCTGTTCTTGTGGCAAGTGACATTCATGTGTTCTGCAATTTGTTTGATGCCCAAGGTCACAAATGACATTCTTTTCCTTCCATTTCTTTAGTGGATGGTGTGCTGTGTGACTAATCTTCATTATAGTTTTGTGACATTCAGTATCACTTCTGAAACATTTCAGCTTGAGTGCTCTTGCTTTACAATAGACTAAAACCAATATTTTGAGGTCTATAGTGGTTTTGGATTTCATATGTCTTAAGGGGAAATATCCAAAGATAGGGATCTCTGCATAGGAAGATAAAGGGCTGTGTTGCTCTTTTAACTCTCAGCTTTTATTGGCTGTTTTTTTTTTTAAAGGAATAGAAATGAATCTACAATAATGCATCTATGTGTGGGTATATATATGTATGTGGGTGTATATATGTGTGTGTGTGTGTGTGTGTATCTGCACTCTCCTAAGAAACTCAAAGTCATTAGGTTCTTTGGAGTTTGCCTTAATTCTAAATGAGAAGACTATTGAATTCCAAGTCATCATTTGATGGCTTACAAAACTCAGGGAATTAAGAAACAAGCATTTGGTGTTAAAAATGATGAAATACTGGCTTATTTCATCAAGAGCTGGATTAAAAAAGATGAAATCTGGGCAGTTTAATGGTAACAGAAAGCTACCCTCATGTGGGCAATGCTGGCTTATTTGAAAAGCCCATAAAGGGTTTCTACATGGACCATACAAAAGGGATACTTTCTCTTTAATAGCCATCTGTACAGGAGAGATGAGAAGTGGGCCAGGTCATCTCTCCTCAGCTGTCATGATATTAACGTAGGTAATGGAGCAAGCTCGGCGTTCTGCTGGGTGTTGTTTTTCATAGATGTTCATCGATTTACACAGATAATTCTATTTATTTCTTAGAGTTGGTCCAAGTGAACCAGGCAGAATAACAAACATCAAAGCATTTCAAATGACTTTATCTTTGTTTGTAACGTAACTTTTGTCTAAAAAATGGTGTCACACCTACTGTGCAGATGGCTGCATGATTTGTAAACCAGCCAAAACATTTAAACAAATGTGTGATCTGGGAATAGATTAAATAAAGGATAAAATGGAGTGTGGGCCACAAATTCTAATAATCAGATGATTTTAAGTTGTGTGCCGTGTGGAGTGATGGTCGTAGTGATAGCAGAGAAAGCTTGCCAATGACAGCAAGGTGCCTTATAGATCTCAGGATGGAGCCCGTAGCCTGGTAGGCCTCAGTTTGAGAACCACACATTTTCTGTACAGCTGGTAGCTCTGTATGGGGACATCAGATAAAACTTATGTAAAATGAAGTGTTATTGCTTAGTATGAAACTGTTCAGAGAGGGAATTTGCAGACAGTAACTGAAAACAGAATTCATGGTACCAATGAAGCAGACTGTAAATATGAAGAGGGTTTAATTATCTGCGCAATTTAACAAAAATTCAAGATGTATTCAGAAAGGACATACGCAGGCATAAATCGAACAGAGCTACACTGTTTTACTGAGTGCAACGTGGGGCTGCAGGAACGTGGCAAGCCTCTTCTCTGAGTAGGCTTCCTAAAAACAAAGACGTTTTCAAATAAAGTGGGGGGAGACTTTAAAAAGAAAAAAAAAGTCTTTCCTGAATAAGATCGTTTTCGAGGCTCCTCTTAATGATTCGGATTCTTATTTCTGAAGCAAATTTGTAAGGAAATCTCTGAGCCCATTTCTTAATTTTGGTGTTAAGCTATTAAAAGAAAATCAGGGGTGTTTATCCTGGTTGTGTGTTTTAGCCCGCACCCAGCAGCTTGGATTTACAGGAGTGAAAAATACTGACAGTGAGTGGAGTTTCTAATTTCCTGGCCCCTCAGAAAGCCCCTTGGCCATTTCTTGTGATGTTAATTTTCCCTGAGATGGAGCGCTCGGATCCGGTCCGCAGACATTGAAGATTGAGTGTCTTGTGACTTTTGAGAACGCACTTGCCCTTAAAGAGGCCTCCGAAGAATGTTGCTCTCCAGCCGAATTCCTGGATGCCAGCCTTCCTTCCTAGGCTCCGTACAGAGAGGCTGGGGAAAGGGACTGTGCCAGATGGATCGTTCCCTGTGACTGCCTCACGTTGAATCACGTTGGCGGGGCTTCTGGCTCCGGGTTTGTCCTCACCTCTGACTTGCTGGAGAATAGGCCACAAGTGTATCCGTGTTAGGCTCCCCGCTCGATATGCTTATTCTCCAGCGCGGGTATCCGCTTCTGAATGAAGTCTGCAAGAACATTTCTGAATGGAGGGCACCAAAAGTCACGGTCAGTAGACACAGAAAGATAGACCCCTGCCCACACATGCACGCCTGTCTACACAGACACACCCGGGCCTGTTTCCACGGGCTCCTTCCGACGCACAAAAGGAAGAAGGCTCTGCTGACCCATTTCCATAGGTTATTTCTGCTCGTTTCAGGGCCGTTAATAGCAGTAAACAAAAGAAAGGGAGCCAATATGGAGAGTGGGCGTCGAACTTGAGCGGCTCGTATTGTTGCATTTGGTGAGCTGATGGGGTTTCGTAGGTCACCTTTAGAATTATGCCTCTGACAGCAGTACCTACCTGCCAAGATTGCAAGGTAGCTCGCAGCTCTCGGGATGGCGCCCGCGGCCCGGTAGGCCTCAGTTGGAGGGGTACACATTTGCTGTACAGCTGGTAGCTCTGTATGGGGCAGCCGTGTGGGCTGCTAGGGAGCTGGAAAGGAGACAAGCATGAAATTTCTTCTAAACCCAACTCTGTTTTTCTGTACTGTTGGCTGCTTCTCAGTTCCTTGACAAAAAAACCAATCAGGCACCCTTTAATCCGCCTGTGATTACCACTGGTATAAAAAGAGAAGCATAATGAGGAAAAATGCCTCGTTTTGTTGCCTTCAAAAGCCAACAAATTGGAGTTAACTTGACAGGAAGTGGCTTAATAATTAGATTATTTATTTATTCCTGACACATATCCCCCTGTTACTGGTCTCCGGAGACCCTGTAGATGGTACGATTTTCAAGCTGCCATTACTTCGCTGTCTTTTGTGAACAAAGAAGCTACTGTCTATCAGTCAATTAAATGCACTCTTTAAGCAGAGGCTTCGAAGACCTCAATGGGGAGAGCCCTGGGACACTGTGGCTGATGATTCCTTTCTCTGTACTGTACATCACACTCTCAACTACAGTCCCCACAGAGATGGAATAAAGTCATGCATTAAAATATCACTTGTTGATTTGTTTGCTAATGAAGAGCCATTGAAATGTTTGTGTATTTCTATGGCAAAATTGTTGATAAAAGGGCCTACTTGCCTGCATATCTGAGTTCATCTGCTGTGAGTGCTTATTTAGGAATTATTAAAATTAAAGTCAATAAACAACAGAATAAAAAAAAAACCCTGAGAGAACAGGAGTTTTCTCGCCGTCTTCATCAAAATGAAGTGAGTAAAGTCAGGAAAAAAGAAACAACAACAGAGGAATTGATGTCATTTCGATCTCTTGCTTACACTGCATTAATCCAAACGTGGTTTTCTCTTGACATAAAAATGTAAGTCGTTTTCAGAGTATCTGGGAGCTACTACACCTTTCAAGTGTGAAAAGATACTAGAATCCTTTTGTGAGAGTCATGTACCTGGAAATTTTATTTATTTTTTCTTTAAGATGAATGGCATTTTTGTGGCCATTTCTCTAACCCAACCCAGTGAGTATGCGCAGAGGCTTTTTGAGGGAGCGTAGTGGGGGTTTTTATAACCAGACTAATAGAACATCTGTGGCAGGTCAGACTCAACCTCACAGCCACGTGGATTGTACAGAAGTACAGCTTTCCTTCTCTCTCCGTTCCTCTTCTTCTTTTCTTTTTCTTTCTTTGTTTTCCTTTTTCTTTTCTTAACATTATTTTATTTCCATCTATGCGGTGATGACTTTCCCACCACCAAGTAGTTAAGGTTTTTATCCCTTAATATATTCGTCAACTTCTCACTACTTAACTGTTTACTGTGTACAAAGCATGCCTTGGCTGGACTTCTCTGGCTCCCATTAATTGGTTTTATATTTTAAGAGTACATCTGTTGTTAGGTTGGAGGCCTAGAGGTCTGTCTAGGCTGAAAGACTCAGATAATATTGTGACAGCTCTCCGCTGAAATGTTTAGCTATCGCTCTGCCACTTAAAGGGATAAATTTGGGATTTAAACCAAGGCCACTGAACATTGAAAAGTGTCCCCTCTTCGTCCCATCAGACTTTGTAAACGTAATCAAGGTTTTAACTACAGTTTTCATGGTTACCTGACAACAGGCTGTAAGGAATTAATTCAAGACATCGTCAGATGGTCATATTCCTTATTTCTACCCTGTTATTCCAAGTCATTTTGTTAGAAAAAGCTTAGATACTCGGAGGTGTTCTGTAATAGAAAATGAATTTGAAACCCCTTCATTAATTGGTGATTAATATATTTCAGGATTAGTTTAAGCAGGGCCCTACCTCCTGCCCAGTCAAGTATGTTCTGGTTAATATCCAATTATCTGCACCTTCGTAGTTATTATGTCTTAATATTTCGGATATGATAACCAGAAACTTGAGAGTAATGCTAATGAGGAGCACAGAGCAAGAATTAACCAATGACATACTCAATGATCCTTGGTGGGGAAAGAATCTCTTTCTTCCCCTTAACGCATTGCTTCAGCATCTTCTGGGCGCTGACTGAGAAGTAAGACTTTCAACTGCAGCAGGCACGACTCAGAAAACGAATCATTTTTCTCTTGTAATAATAGGAACCTGAAGGTGCATTTCACCTACAGACATTGATTAAGTTCATTTTATGGATACTAGGAATTAACAGAAAGCCAGTGTGTATTTTCAAACAGCAACCATCATATTCTTTATCTTTTCCTTTTAACAGAGCCACAAGTTGTTACCTTTCCAAAGGATGTGTTAATTCAGGCTCATTTGAAATGCCTTTAATATTTCACTAAGGAAACACTTTTCCCTGCTACCTTTTATCCTCTGCCCCTCAAATTTATCACCGCAATGTATACACGTTGCGCCTCTATTGAATTTGTGCACAGGTAATTTCACTTCCGAGCAGTCTGACATGCCTCCTGTAGCAGAGCCGGCCAGGGTGGTATGTGCCTGCTTCAAAACACGCCGCTTTAAATAGTGCACTTTGTACATTACCCCTTTATATGCTGTATTGTAATGAAGCAACATCAGTAAATTGCAATGAAGGGCGATTGTTGCACGGGGATGACTACTACACCTTGGGGTCCATTTGCACCAGATTATTCCTTTTATTGTTATTGTTACTTCCCATCTTCTTTACTCTCTTGCTGCCGAACTTGCTGTTGGCCACCGGTGCAACACAGAGGGGATCTTAAGGAACATTGCAGGCATCATTTTTTCCTCTTAGGCACATACCAATCACCGTTCAGTTCCAAGCTCAGATGTCCTGGGGGCTTTGTGCGTCTTTATTGATGCTACTTTACTCTGTTGACTTCATTCGTGATGTTCTTCATCTTCCTCTTCTTAGAAGAACAAATTTACTCTGAACAAAAGTGACCCATTTCTTTTCAAACATTTCGTGTAGGTGTTATAAATTTGTAGTCAGGATGATCGGCTGATTTGTCCCTTCCCCCAAAGAGGTTTAATAATTTACATGGGGGCACCGAGAGGAGATAACTGTTTAAGGGAAAGATTTGTATTTGAACTGTCTTCTTGGATTTCCTTAAAACACAGATTAAAGTCATTATGAATATTGTATGTATTAGTAACATCTCTATAAAAAATAGCTTATTTCCTGCCCCCAACCAACTACCGTCCCCCAATAACTAATAAAAAATAGTGTAGATTTAAGTGAGTGAGCTTCTGTTCTTATTGAACAGAATTATGAGCAGGGTTTTAGTTTAGGGATAATTATATGTGAATTTGGGGTGACTGTTAATCTTTCTATTGTCATATTTTAGTACCTGTGTCCATTTGTTTTTCCAAATTGTTAGTGCAGCTGTTGTTCTGTTTTTCTTTTCCTAAGGCTGGGCTCCTGTGCAGCATTCAAACTAAAATCTAGAATTAGAGCTGACACACCTTCAGTTGAACTATCAAGTCTTTTAAAACTGCTTGGCCAGTGACGCCCGTCCCGCGCTGTTCAACCGTACACATTTCCGATTGTGGGCCAAAGAGCATTGATTTTTAGCTGTCATTTCTAGTGCACATACTGTAGAATTGAAATTTAAACCTTAATCCACTCAGTAATGCAATTAATTTTTAATGTGCAGTAATACTAATTGAAATAGCCTGAATTTAGTAAGTCACCACAAGACATTTTCAAAAGCAAGAGTCTCCACTGAGAACTGGGAGGACGGATAATCATTGTTACAGTGTTTACAGCCTAAATGCTCACTCTGCAAACCTCTAGTGGAAAGGGAGTTTTCTTTAAATTAGACTATAGTATATCTCTTTGTGAATAGAAATATCTCAAGAGAGAATTCTTACTCTCTGCCCACCAGGACAGGCGAAAAATTTTCTGGTTAACTTTTAAAAGAGACAACATAGTTTTAGTTAGAAATATCTTAACATAGTATATGTAATGATTATATTAACCCATCTTTTTTTTCAAAAGAGGAATCATGAATATTTGCAAATGAAGTCACCTGCCAACAATGTCATGGTCAAGAGCAACAGTCTCAATAGGTAATCTCATTATATGACGTGTATTTGAGATACTGTTTCTGGATTTGATGAATACATGTACTCTCTCAGCTGCCTATAAATTCGTTGCCTTGTTTTAGTGTATGTACATTCCTGTAAACAAAAACATACCTACTTTTATTTCAAACTGTGTTCCTTTAGCTTTGGCATATTGTTTCAAAATGGCCTTTTAAATGTTTTGTGAGGTTGTTGTGTTTTTTTTCCCCAGCCAGAGTAAAGCAAATTTTGCACAGTAAAACCAAATAGATTTCCAGTCATTTCTACACTAAAAAGGTTCTCCAACCACATTTATCTGCTAGGAAATGAGGACTTTTTAAAATGCATCAGTTCGACTGATGAATGGGCTTGTGAGTGTTCAAAATGAGCACCAGCATCGCTTTAAAAAAAAAAAAGGCGAGCAATGTATATCATGCTTTCATGGCTCTCACATTATAGTAGTTAATAAGCTGAAAGTGCTGTTAAATATTTAGTAAAGGTTCCCTGGTAACCCTGCCATCTATTCAGATGGGATCTGAAGACATTTTTGCAGTACATAAGTAAAAATGATGTTAGAGAACTTGAAGTGGTTGTAGCGTGGCATCTTTTCTAAATGAAGTGTGGGGGTAACACGGTACAAATGAGGTCAGCAGACTCATACCTACCAACACCTGAGTCATTTCACACGCTTTGAATTCAGGGTTCAAATTGGCTTTCGTTTTGTCACTGTTAAGTCGAAGTGCTCCTGGGGTTATTTACATAGAATATTAAAAATGACATTATAGTATGTCAAAAAAAATAAAGGAAGCTCTTACACTGTGATTATTTTAGGCCGTTCTAGCATCAATGGAGCTTTATTATAGATATTTTCTCTTTTTCACTGAATAGAGGAGAAAAGAAAAAGGGATGAGGGCAAATCAGTTTATACTCCACTCAGAGCATATTATCAAATCCAGTTGGGGTTTAGTAAGTTAAATCTATTAAGCATCTATTTTGGGTACGTGATGGCAAATACTGAATAACAGATAAATTGTTATACACACTGATATGATGCAAATGGATCATCTTTATCAATTCTTTCTCATCATTTGTGATAGTTATTATCTAAATAGCAATAATTGTTCTTTTAATCTGGAATGACAATTGGTTTCTGGGATCCTTATGCAAAAATATTGCCAGTAAACATGATGCTGACAACCTTACTGTCATCATGTTGGTGGGCCAGAATTCACATTTAAGTCTTTCAGTGCTCTCGCTGTGTTATTAGTTTTGAAGGTGTAAAGATAAAGGCCGGTCGTTTGTTCAGATTTGTATGTAATATGGTTCTTCTAGGAGCCTATTTGCTTGATTCTAATTTTCATCCTGTTTTATATGCAGCCAGTGACCACAGTATTCATTCAAACTTCACAGAGACACATCTCATCTGTAAAGCACGGCTTACTGATCTTATTTGCTATTTGTATTCTCATAAGAAGAAACATGATGGGGGGGGGGATAGTATTTCATTTTGAAATGATGTATATCACATACATGTGCATATCAAGGATTTCATGATAAAGGATGGATCAAGGAGATAGCTTTAGGTATACATGGAGGAGGAGAGAAGGAAAGTGATACAGGGTTCATATAAAGGTGTGTTTAATATGCAATCCTTGATGTATGTTGACCTCAGGTTACAAGAGTAGAAAATCCCATTTTCCAGCTTGTTTCAAATGTAGCAAAAATGCTGCTTCAGTTGCTTTATGCTACTCACATTGGGAAAGGTGCTTATACTGTGATAATTATCATCAAGGAATATTAATGCGTTCAGCATTTGTAACCCAAAAACTCATTATAGCTTAAGCTGTGCATCATCTGTGAAGAGAGAACTTTGCCAGAATTCGCTCTTCACAGGGGTTACCTCCCGCTTGCTGCAGAGTGGTCAGAGTACTGCAAGAGGTCACTGAGGCTATTTTTGAAAGCTGAGGTTTTGCAATTTTTGAATCACTACCTTCTGTCTAAGGGGCTTATTGTTCTTGCCTCGAAATGTCCCTCTAATTGAATGCATAGTGAAGTGCAACTAGTCATAATAACAATAATAAACAAATAAGGAAGTAACTGCGTAGCCCTACATAGAATCCAAGAGGTTGGCACCTATCGTCCCTAATTGAAGTATTGGTGTCTTTCCTTTTGTCATTGAGCAAAGGGATTCATTTACACCAGTTTCCTTAATGCAGGTGCCCTTGGGTTTCAGATAGAAATGCCCCCACTGGGGCTCCACTTCACAGCCCTCCAGTTGGAAATTGTGTAAATAAGACTGCAGGGTCAGCCTTCCCTTTTTGGCAGCAGTGTCCTTAATTAGTCTGTGACAGTCTTTCACATGAGCCTACACAGTTCCTGGGGTCATTCCTCACACATCTAAGACATCTATCTTGTGCACAGACAGATATTTTTGTATGTTTGTTTGAAATCATTCCCTGGGGGACTATTGACATGGTGGGAATGAGAATCTCTGGGTGGGTCCAGAATCCTATAAATTAATCTGATCAAAATATCCGGTTAGGTGGCTCCCTGGTAAATTCCAAGTGGTTAGTTTCATAAGAACATTGGGCCCTCACCTGAGGTTGGCAGCTTGTTGAAAAGGAGCCATGTGCCTGGGATATTTTTATGGGATTAAATTCCATTATTTTTCTCCCACTGATCCATTGCTTGTCTTTTCCCCTAAGTGGCATTGCTCTGTGCTGCATGTTAGAGTTTGTGTTAGGCCAGGCAGAGAGCACTAATACTCAGTGCCACCAGGCTGTCTGAATTTGCAGGACTGCTGTGTTTCTGAGGTCGCATCGTGACCCTGACCTCGCCCCTGGGAGGACTAGAAAAATATGTTTCATAACTTCTCATAGACCTACATGAAGAATAAGAAGGAAAACCGTGAAGCCCATAGGCTCCGTTTAGATGAGAGCTGTAAGATTGGCATTCATCAAGCAGGAAAGCCCCCTTACTGTCGTGTGGGGGCTTCTTTAACGTGAGGGGGTCACTGCTGTGGGTGCTGAGTCAGTCCTTGCTGAGGGCTCCGAGGGACTGCGTAATCATTCATAGAGCCTAGCCGGCACAAACAAACAAGTTGATAATCTGGAGTAAACTTGCTGAAATGGGAACTTACTTACCTCTTAAAATCACTTACAGGAAGGAATGCTGATAGAATGAGTACCCTGAATTCAGTGCAGATTTCATAGGCTTGCTCCAATGGAAGCAATTTGGGTTTTATTTTGTTGTGTGCCGTTTTGTTGGTTTGGGTGCGGGTGTTCTTGACTGGGACATCAGCTTTATTTTCTGCAGTGGTGCAATGACCCCACAAAATGGATGGATGTCCTGAACCAGAGCCCTCTTCTCAACAGTGTTGGGTTGCAGTGCTGACAGAATAGTTGAGAGATACAGTGGGTGCAGATCTTCTGTGAGGATGTAAACTTAATAATCTTTATGAATTTTGAGTAACTCATAACTCCACTTCCTCGCCAAAAGAAGAATTATGAAAAGATTGCTTCTAAATCCTTCAGCCATTCTCTGCCCTTGTGATAGATGCCATCCTCTTTACCTTGAGGCGCTGTAAATGAAAGTGATTTTTTTTTTGCGAGAGATAAAAATGTATACTTTAGAAGAAGCAAATTGCATTTTCATGTTTAAGTTCACTATTTGCACTTGATGTGGTGCGATCCAAATGTGAAGAATTGCTTTTGACATTATTTCTGTGTCTCCTGCATCCTAGGCTTGCTGCATTATTATGCTGAAGTGCACCATCGCATGGGATAAATGGGATGCTGAAAACCTGGCAGGAGTATGAGATTGTATTCTGTGTCCAGGCTGTTTTAGATGACTATAACTTCTTTACTTATTGGCATATTTTAACTTACCTTAGTAACAATTCATTCAATAAAATTGTGTGTGAGTACGTGTGTCTTTTAGGTAAAACTTAGAATCCTTCAAGTCTTATAGGTCGGTTTAGGGGCAAAAAAAAAAAGCACTCTCATTTCTAAACAAAAAAGTAATTTTAACTTTCTTTAAAAGTCTGCTTTAGGGTGCCTGGGTGGCTCAGTCGTTAAGCGTCTGCCTTCGGCTCAGGTCATGATCCCAGGGTCCTGGGATTGAGTCCCACATCGGGCTCTCTGCTCGGCAGGAAGCCTGCTTCTCCCTCTCCCACTCCCCCTGCTTGTGTTCCTGCTCTCGCTGTCTCTCTCTCTCTGTCAAATAAATAAATAAAATCTAAAAAAAAAAAAAAGTCTGCTTTACATAATCTCTATCTTGAACTATCACATACTATTTTATAAACTACAATTTAAAGTACATTCATTTCAGAGGTCTTAAAATACTCTCCTGGTTTCTGAATTCTAATTCAAATTTTCTCTCAGTAACTATGGTTTCCTGATTATTTAGTGGCTGAGATTCTTTAAAGTAGATTTTTGTGAGTTTTTTGTTGTTGTTGTTGTTGTTTTTTGGTTTGTGTGTTTGTGTGTTTCTGTGTTTGTGTTGCCCTGTATACAGGTC
>NW_023270854.1:45419875-45424875 GCF_011800145.1 Mirounga leonina
TTTAGGAAAAATGAGAAGACTTGTAAGTACTTAACATTTTATTGAAATTTAATTGAATAGTTAAGGGGTGATTAAAAATCTGAAATTAACACTCTTTAGAAATTAATGACAGTCATTAAGATGTAATGGGCCTGCTCACCAACAGTGCTCAGAAAGGTTGGGGGATTTAAATTTGCATGGGGGTCAGAGCAGTGAAAGATGTTGTTTATAGTCTCTTGAGCCTTGACTGCAATTTTAGAGTTGGAACAAAAGTGATTCTTTTTCTTGTTGTGTTGCCAGGATTACTGTATCTACAGTAACGGCAAGTTGCATTGGGTGTGTCTGTGTGTCCGTGAAGGTGGAGAGAGGACCGTGGGTAGCCACCCCGCGCAGCTGCTGAGCTGCGGAGTGAGCATGCTGTTCCGTGGCCTCCGAAGGCTGCCTGAACCAATCCAAACACTGGTTCTCTCCCCCACCTACCCTCTCAAAATAAGCGGCAGTTCATTATTTATACTAGCTTGAGTCCTGGGTCCCCTTATGAGTAGCGACTAATGTTCATGTGGAATGGAGTGATATAATGTGTAATGATTTTTTGATATGAATTTCCACTCCCTGGAGACAACAAACAGCTTCATCGTAGCCACCTGACCATGGTGGAGAGATATAAAAAGCTAATATGTTATCTCTGCAGTGATTCCTGAGTTCCCCTCCTCATGGGGGGTGGGGGGGGGACTATCGCAAAGAAGAGTTAATCCCCAAAATGTCCTCTAATGTTTGCATAGGAAATAATTGGTAATCTGATTTTCTCGTTTTCTGAAGTTCTAAAGATGTATGCATATAGGTTAGCATTCATATTTTAAATTTATTGGTGCAATACCTGTGATGTTTCACACACACACACACACACACACACACACAATAGAATCGAGTTGACATGATCGCTTCCAAAACATAAAAATGAAATTCTTTGTTTTAAAAAAATTGTCAACTCTAGAGTTAATTAGTTCTCTGCAATTTCACTGTTTCAGAAAACATACCTTTTGCTAGATAAAATGAAAGCAATGAATCTTAGACTGTGAGAGTAATGGTATTATACAGAGTATTATCGCTGAAGTAAGGAAACAAAGAAGACAAGAATTATTGAATTAGATTTAAAAATTGGCTTAATAATATGACAAAACATTTCCAATGTTTGAAGTGGATGTCCTTATGTTGAAGAAATAGGGCTATAAAATGACTGATTTTTTTCCTTGAGATTTCTTTCCTTTTCTCCTTATTGCTATTGCATAACTTCTTTTTCTATTTTTCCCATTCTGTTTTATCTCTTGTTTCCACCTGCAGCCAATTTTCAATTATCCCCCACTCATGCTAGGAAGCATGGATAATCTGAAACACTTTATACAAATGAGATCTATAAAAACATCCACATATTGTCACACACCAAAGCTCCATTTAGCGTTCCTCCAGCCCAACGTGAGAAGGGTACCAGGAGTGGTTGTGCGAAGATGGTCAGGTAACAAGGAAACCTTTTCCCTGAGTTCATTCCCTAACAGAAGGAGGCCTTGAGAAAGGTTGGCTGCAGAGGGATTTAGCAGGGATTGGAGAGAGCCAGGCTCGGGATGGAATGTGTGATGGGGAAAAGGTGTCCAGGTCAGAGGTATTATGCACAGTTCAAATAACGTGTGAAGATAATCAGGAAGTGACTGCACACCAGCCTCCTCGGGGGCTCATCACGCCAGCACCTATCCCCTGATTAACCTATGAGTTCCATCAGCCATGTAAATTAGCACAGGCCCACTAGCCCTGGGCCTGGAAGAAATCAAGCTGTGGGAATGTACATATTTTAATAAAAATTGAATATATATCCCACAGCATCACTCTAGGACTCGCTCAGGTTTATCATTCTTGCTGGCAATCTAATGCATTATTGCTAAGTTAGTGAGTCCTGTAAATTCGGGAAAGAGCGTGGAATATTTTGAGACAAGATTTTTGTAAAAACCCCTTCGCGTATTTCAGCTACATGGCTTAAAAGAATGTAAGGATTTTTATTCACACAAACTTTAGCAGGCTGTCTGCTTCATAGTGGTGGGTTTTCTGTGTAAGAATGGATAGTTCGTGCTGCGTCCTCGAGTCAGCTTTGTGATCCACGTGCCAAACTCGGTTCCGATGACTGAGTCACCCAGAAAAGATAGTTGAGGCTCTAGGGAAGATTAGGGGTAAACGGGATGTGCTGCTACTAAAACAGAAGTGGACATAAAGGAACCCTCTTTCCATTTATATTTGAAATTTTTGTTTAGCATGTCAGCTTTCTTACACATTCTCTTTCATGTCTTATCTCCTCTAAGACGCATTTAGTAATGTCTATCACCCCAGTACCTGGGTGCTTAGGTACTAAAAAGTGCTTTAAGAATGCAATTTGAAGACTGATAAATCAGGTCTGTTTAGCTCAGGGGAAAGAGAAGCTAAGTGGGGATTTAGTAGAAGGGAATAATATTCCTAAAAGGAAATCAGTTTGATGCCAGTAAGCTTTTTGAAGTAGAAACTAATTTGAAAGCATAGAGGTCATGACTGAAATGGAGGGACTGGACTGGACTGTCACATTTGAGCAATTTGAAGGGAAGGTTCTTTAAACACAGTGGATGGAATATAGAATAGCTTGCCAAAGTCAGCAGTGGAAATAGGCTCTGGGAGCTAGATGAAGTTTTGGAAAGGAGGGACCACTGGGGTAGAGCCACAAGCAGCATTTTCAAGCAATCCTAGGAGGCATGGCAAATGCATTTGCTGAGTGTCTGTTATGATTTCAGGCCTTAATGGGTGTGTGGTTTTCCCCTCAAACTTTACCAGTTCTGCTGTATCTACATTATCACTCTCTAAATTTGAGTTTTAATACCAAGAAGCAATTAATAATCTTTCCTACTAAAACAAATAATGCATGTACCCTTCACCTTGCACCCCCACCCCTTCCAAAAAAAAAAAAAAAAGAGGGAACTGCAGGAATCATATGATATGGTGTATTTCAACTTCTGTGCTGCAATACTTGAGGGAAAATAAAGAATGTAACACTATTTATTACAGGGAGACAAATTATAGTTTTTGTTTCATGTGGAAAGTTTAGGGGTAGCAGCTTGACAGTAAATTCCATCAAATTCTACCCTGCCAGAATGCCGACATTGTTCTTCATTCATTTTCACGTGGAGGTTTTTAATTATTTGCTGATTTTTAATACCAGTCATTCTTAGCATCATTGAATTAACTCTGAACCCTGTATCAGTAAAGAGCCTTCTGTTGCCCCGTTTTATTATAACAGTGCAATGCAGATTAAAATTGCATCTGCTAAGATTATATTGTGTATTTAGATTTCGGGAGACAGAAACACAATATTCTCATGAATAGAACGGTTGGAGCCAATAACCTGTAACCAATTGCATACTTTTTCTATTGCAAAATCTGAGCTATAAGGATTACGTTTTGGGAAAAGATTATAAATCTGTCATCACTGATCTAATCTTTACAGTGGCTTTGTAACCAGTTAGAGACTTAAATATCATTACTCTTCTTGCTCTGATTTTAATCATAACACATATTTGGTATTTCATAACTTTCTTTTGTTCCATCAGCACGAGCATTATAAAGTGTACCACGTTAATAAATAGAGGCATAATGAATGTGACTAATTGATTTTGGCAGTCGAAGACTGGCACACTTTTTATACAATAGGGAATCCATTCAAAGAAGCTTAACTACTATTGAGAGCAAGTCTTCGATGCAGTAGTGGTTTCTAATTTGGATTCCATGTGAGGTGAGCAGAATGAAGTTATTCAGAGTAGCTCACCACTTATTAATTATTATTATTTGGTGTTTTGTTTTGTTTGCAACCTTCATTTACTGGATTGTCATTCCCTTAAATAAAATGTTTACGTTCAGTACCGGAATCAGATGCCGCCCACCCCCCCTCCCCGCCCCCAAATACTCACTGAAAGCGACTGACTTATTTGGAGACAAGACGAGTTTATTAGCTTGTAAGCACAAATGCCAAACTACAGCTTCTAATAGATGTTAGTGAAAAATTAATTCCTTGAAACTCCAAAGGAAAAATAGGTCTGAATTGTACGATCACTCTTGCCTTTAAAAATGTGAATGGCCTTCAAAACCAATTTTACCTCCTTTATAAAATCTTTGAACACTAAATTATATTACATGGCTGCAATTTAATAGTGGACATGAGATCAAATTTGGTGTCACTGAAGCATTAATCAACCAAGTGTCATTACAGGTAGTTAACAACTCATGTGTTAAGCTTCGTCATTCAAAACCAGAGACAGTGTGGACCAACAGACTCATCCCTTACTATAGTCAAAACTGATTTCGAATAATGACTGTTGCTAAGGGTTTACAAGAACTAAAACTTATGTTAAAAACAACTTCTTGCTTTGCTGTCTGGCACCGCTTGGAAGGATGAAGATCTTGTGTTTGACTGCAATTAGGAAAAACTCTAATGGGAAGTCAGTCATTTCAAGCCACAGTGCAATTGATTTTCCACCAATCAGAATAGGGAATGAGATACTCTAAGTCTTTGATTATTAAATTATTTATGAAGTCATATTAAATCTGGTCATCGGTTCTGGCATTTCAGGTTAGTGAGGGTTGTCCAATCACTTCGAAGACAGGACTTAGAAGGAGTATTTTGTGACTTGAGCACTAAATGCCACTTTTGACTGCTGGGATTAAATGAGATAAGTGAATTTTTCTGAAAAAAAAAAAAAGAAAAGCGCTTCTCTTAACATCTGCATCTTAATTGAGGTATTGCTAGGCCTACTGACTGTGAACTCTTGTTAGTTCTTTGAAATAGGAATAATGCTTACTGAGAAAGATTGCACCCTAAATCAGCATTTATTGTATCATTAATGAAACAGTGGGGAGTGACATATTTTAAGTTTCTTTCAGAAAAAGCCGTAATAAGATGCAAAATTGTTTTATGGTTGTGAGCTAACTGACTCACACACACTGAGGGAATACAGTGA
>NW_023270854.1:45427375-45563232 GCF_011800145.1 Mirounga leonina
ATGCAACAATGTTGGCGTGAATCGGTATAATTTAAGACATTTCTTCATATTGGCCTTAGAAAATCATTTTTACAATCAAAAGAAGATCAGGAAGGGCTGATGAGATTTAAGATTAACAGGCACTCACCTGTGTCCGAAAACGACAGAAATACACATTTACTCAATGGGGTCCTCTTCCAAAAATTTTGGTAAGGTTAATTTTTGCAAATGTCTCCCAATTTGATTGGATTTATTTAACTCATAAAACTCCTCTGTGATTTTGGACCACGTTACCTTCAGAATTAGTACAGCTACGTGCCATTAAAGATTCACCTTATTATTGCAGGAACATTTAAGTAGAAGATACCTGGATTTGCTTTTGTTTTGTTTTATTTTTGTATTTTTAAAAAATTCTAGGAATTTTTGACTGGTCAGGGGACATGCAGCCCACAGAAAAATGTGGAAAATCGTGGTGAATGTGAATCTCTAAAAAGCAAAGCTGTATTTAAGACAGGGCTTCCCAGGTGAACTGACATGACACCATATTGATTACCATTTGGTGACCTTTTCCCTCTGAGACAGTAAGTACCCATTTAGGTGGGCTAGGCTTACCTGTGTTGGGCAGAGCACAGCTAGCCATTACTTGCTCAGGCCTGAAGGAAATGTGCTGGGCTCCCGTGGAATCAGGAGAAAAACCACGATGAGAAATCTATCAAGTAAAGCAGGTTAACGTTCGTTATTAGTTAATGAAGAGGCAGACAATGTCATCATTGTTTTTCAACACTAGTAGCATATTAGCTGAATATGAAACATGTGATAGATGAGTAGTATTAATTAATCCATCTCTCAACAAACAGCAATGTACAAACGAATTCAAAGACCAGTAATCATAAAGTTGCAAATGGCACTGATTAAAAAGATTGATGTTAATATTTGAATAGGTGGTGCGACCCTGCAGAAGGAAGCTAACTGTCCAGTTATATGTTTTCTGTAGTAATTCATATTAAGAGGGACCTGAACGTTTCTGTCGTTATTTGGGGATATTGCCATGCAGAAGAAGCTACGTGTCTGCAAGGGAAAAGTTTTCAACTTTGCTTCTGTATTACAAGTATATCAACAACAAAAATAAGGAAAATTGACATTATACTATTTTCTTTTCCTGTTATCTTGGTGAAGAATGTGTGCATGTGTACCTTTCTCTCTTTTTTAAAAAATAATGATTTGTGTCAGCATAAAAATCTAGAACCAGTGATCTATCTTATGGTAAAACAATAACAAAAACGTTGCTTAAAAAAAAACCAGTTATCTTCAGCACACTCATTGAGACAAATTCTTTGTAGCTAGTGGATTTTAAATTTTCTCAGTGACTTTGGAAGTTTGAGTATCATGATAGCAATTTGTTTTGTTGATGCTTCTCATTTGAGCTATAGTCAAAGGGTAGGGGAGGAAGTATATAGCAACAGGTTTGATTTGTAGAAAAATCCCTACCCTCTGTCTTTTTTTTTATTATTAAGACTTTACTGGGCGCCTGGGTGGCTCAGTTGGTTAAGCAACTGCCTTCGGCTCAGGTCATGATCCTGGAGTCCCTGGATCGAGTCCCACATCGGGCTCCCTACTCGGTGGGGAGCCTGCTTCTCCCTCTGACCCTCCCCCTTTTAATGTACTCTCTCTCTCTCATTCTTGCTCTCTCAAATAAATAAATAAATCTTTAAAAAAAAAAAGACTTTACTTTTTTAGAGCAGGTTTTAGGTTCACAGCAAAATTGAGATATTTTGCTATGTATACCTCCTGCCCCACACACATGAGTAGTCCCCCCACCATTGTCACCATCCCGTACCAGAGTGGTCCATTTTTTACAACAGATGAGCCTACAATGACATGTCATAATCACCCAAAGTCCATAGTTGATGCTGGAGTTCACTTTTGATGTTGTCGCTTCTTGTATTCCATTAAAAAGAATAGAAAAAAAAACGTTAATGTGATGTAACAGTGGAGATGGGTGAGAAAGTCTTTCAAAAGATTTTTTTAATCTGTATTTATAAAGTGAAACTTGATACGTGAATGGCACTCTTGTGTTGCGTATGGACCAACCTCTCTATGACACTTTTTTGGGGGGAGAGACTAGAAGAGGTTGGCGGCTGCTAGAATGTCTGCTGTAGGCTGTTACTGATGATTGAAGCCAATTAAACACACAGAGTGGTTCTTTGGGTGTCCTTTGGCAGAAAACTGGGAAATGGTGTTGCATGATAAGGAAGAGCCCCGGGTACGTGCAGTTTCTTGTGCACATGTGCTAGAATCACTGCAACTCATAAATTCAAATTACTTTTAAAAGCTGGCCATGATACATTTGCTCATTAACCATATGGAAAATGGCACTCAGGAATTTTCGACAGTGTATTTTCAAAGAAAGAATCCAATTGCAGGCAGACATTCCTTAGTACAGTGTTTATGCAGCTGTACTTGTGATTAAATTACACCAGCTCAGGCCCCCATGTAGCCACAGAACTTATTAGTTTGAGTACAAAGTACCTTGTAAGAGTATGAGAACTCTCATTGTGATGTTTTTTGGCCTCTTGGCCACTGTATCAAGCAAGCATCAAAAGTCATGCATGTGCTTAAGGGTCTCTGGAGAAGGAGCCGTGGGACAGAGCAGAGCCGCTCACACTGTATGAGGAGCGCTGACAGTCTACCAGGGGGGACTCTGGGATTGCTGCTGTCAGCAGTTCCAACAGTGCAAACAGTATGAAGAAGCTTCCACAGGGATTGAATTACTGAAGACTTCTGCTCCGTGTTTTTTGGTATAATTGAGAGCACAGAGGGAGTTTGATTTCTCTGTCTTATGATTTGAAGGTGAAGACAAGAGCCTGCAGGGCTCTGTCAGAGTTATGGGCATGCTCAAGCCAGACTTCAAAAAAATCTAATTCCCATAAAACCTTACAAGGCTGAATTGCTTACCTGAATATAAAAGATTTACTTTCACTGAATCATTTAACACACAACCATATTAATTGCATTTCGAAAAAGAAAAGCACCGAATACAGTGCAACTGAAAAAACCATTCGGGTGTTCAAAGAGGGCTTCGGTGTTAATGCATGTTTGAGAGTGAAACTGGTACATACAGATGCTCTGACATACTTGGCCACACACGAACACCCGACTCGTACATTTTGGAAAGAGCACGACATTAGTGTTCATTGTTGTCTCTATTGAAAATGAATTAATACCCCTTGTCTCTAGCCAAAGTGGAGATCTATCCAGGTGTATTGTATTTATCCTTGGCTGGTGGATGTAACCATTATTCTGATTGCACAAAAATAAATAAGACTGATAACTACCAGCTGGCCATCTTATATGTCACTTTCAGCATGAACGGCGAACTGAGGGCCCCTCTCCCCGATAGAGAGCGCAGAGGGAGGGGCAGCAATGTGATCTCCTGGCAGTGTAACCACCGTCCCCTTCCTTGTTCATGCAGTCTCACCCAAGTGCTTCCCGTGTATGGAGAGAAGCCAACCACGACAACTTAGTTCCCTGGTGAGGGCAAAAATCTCCTGAGATGTGCCCCCAAATAGGAAAGCCAAGCATTGCAACCCCCTAATACAGTTTACATAAAACTGATGATAACACGTAGAACCGTTTTTGATGTTCCTGGTTTCTTGCCTTGCAAAAATGTGGTCAGAATGCATGAAAAAAATGAATCCTCCTTGGAATGGTAGCTTGCTGTGCAGACCGGTGTGCTAGCAGAGGAGATGTGTTTTGCACGCACACTCTTCTCACATGATGAAAGTGTCCCTCCTTTCACGACCACTTAACCTCATCCGCCAGGGTGGGCTATCCTGCCCTATCTAGACGCCTTGAACATCTTTAGGCATCTTTCCATCTGAAACCAAATTAACCCACTACGGGGACAGCTCTGGAAGGCACAGAAGCTGCAAATGTATTTACACAGTTAACCAGCATACTTTATTTAACTATTCCTACTTCAAGCTTTTAGGGGGAGAAAAAATACCACCCTAGAACAAATACCAATTGTTAGCTTCACTTTCACATTGCCAGCAAGCAGATCTTTTCCAACTGGGAGTAATATCCTGTTAGCTATGTTTAATTCTTATTTTACCTGGGGGATTCAGAGTACCAAATGATTTCAGCTGCTCAGGCATTACATTTCGGTCTGTCCTATCCTTCTGCCCCTGTCTTCCTCACACACTCCTTCTGGGACCTTCTTACCATTTCTAGTGAGAGGACAGCTTTTCTCTAAACCCAAACCAGCAGGCCCTATTCAGAAAAGGAACCTTCCGAGATGTGGGGAGTGACAGGCACGCTCACACACACGTACCACTCTACCTGTGCTTTGGCAATGCCCCCACACCTGCAGCATAACCATTCATCCTTCATCGGATCCACTACTTTTTCCGCTTTGCAAAATGCTTTGGAGGAGGGATGTATGTGTAACTTTTGGTTAGAGGCAGTTTACCTTTGGCCATGAAATGGATACTGTGTGCATGGTGTTACCACAGGCGTTCTGTTCCAATTGCATTGTGTCTTAACAACAAAGCCCCCCGTGAAACTCAATAAAATTACCAATTTCACAGTTGATTTTCTTCCTGCTCTGCTCTGCAGCCCTCACACTCCTGGCCTGTCTCCACACACTGCAGGGGATGGTGTCGGACCAAACCAATAACACGGTGCTAAAAAGGGGCTTGATATAAACCAGGCTGATCTTAATTCTAATTAGTGTGTCCAGCAACTTTTAAATCTTTGAACTACCTTTGTCATAAAAAATAATGCTATCACTTTATTATGAATTGAATGAAGTCCGTTATGTGTTTGGTTGATCAGAATGCACTGTTCTGTTTGATTCAGTCCATAGTTGCATTGTACAGAACGTATGTGGATCCATTTTATTTCTCATACTATGCT
Organism: Mirounga leonina; assembly: GCF_011800145.1. Taxonomy (NCBI): domain Eukaryota; kingdom Metazoa; phylum Chordata; class Mammalia; order Carnivora; family Phocidae; genus Mirounga; species Mirounga leonina. Next base: position 45,432,272 of record NW_023270854.1, read on the forward strand.
GTATTTCCTCTTCTGATGTCATTGGCTATGCTAACTTTGGTAATTTAAAATCAATCACCGTCATATGACTTAAGGTATATAAACCTTGGATCATTGCTTAGAAACCAAGCATTCTAGATCTAATTCGGCTACCATCTAGCTGTGTGATCCTGAATTATAGTCTCTTCTTGCCTCTGTTTCCTCACTAATGAAAATAGATTAAAAATAGGTAAGGGGCAATTGAGAAAAATATACAATAAGTGCTATCTTATTTTGATCTTTAGATTAATAGTTAAATAAATAATGAATATGTTTTAAGGCTCAGGTGAGTCAGGTTTTAGCACATGAAACCCTGAAGGCCTTGTTAGCTGTAGATTGAAAATCTGACCCAATGCCCACTGTAAGATACAGCTTGGGGAATTGAACCTAAATTACCTAAATTATGATAAACATCTTGTTTTGTGATGAAAATATTCCAGCCACAGAGATAACTGACTTTACTCTCTTTCAGTTCCTACCTTTTTTTTTTTTTCCAGGAACCACATCCAACCCTAACCCAAGCCCAAGTTTGATACGTATTTTACTATTGAAGCATCTTTGATAGTCATCTTCACTGCACTCTTATCGAATAACAGACTGTCTGGTCTGAGGGCCAAGCCCTATTGGACTTACTTTATAATCTCTGATGTATTATAGAAAACATTTTGAAATTTATTGGCATGCAGAAGTTTGTTGCATGGATGATGGATGGATGGAATGGATGATGGATGGACAGAATGAATGAATGAATGAATGAGTCCACTTAGATGATGAAATTCATAGTGGTTTCATGCATTGCAGAAGTGGAGATCTAGTGGTGTAAAAGTTACTTAGAAACGTTGCTTTCTGAATTATCATAGAATCCCATGTCTCCATACCTTATACAAGTATATTTGAAGTCACACTTTGCTATTACATCCTTCAGTTATTATTCTTACTTTTGTTTTAACTTTAGTTTGATTGAAGCTTATCTTTTTTTGCAGGTCTTCATTTGCAAGAATCTTAGAATGATAATTATCCCTGCATATGAATGTGAGACCTTTGTCCTATCAGTTATAACTTCACTGAAGCTACTATTTATAACATTGAGCATTTGGTTTCAAACTGGAGTATAATAATTGTTCTCTTCATGACCACTTATAGAGGAAGGAAAATTGGGTCAGACAAGCTAAAAGATGACCCCAGCAACAGAGTTCCTCTTGAGAAAACCTGATTCTCAGAGGAGACTTAACTTTGTCTACACTTACCATCCTGTGCCCCCACACCCCCTAGGATTGAGAAGTTTGGAAATCCCACAGAAGGCAGCTCCCATGTGTCCAGGAGCCACTGCTTATCATGTTGTAACCTGCCATCCTTGCTAATGAAGTGGTTGGGGAATTTCAGAAGTCAACCTGCTTGTCTGTCTTCTAGGGCTAGAAATCAGAATATTAGTAGCAAAAGGGTTGCAGTGCCCCATTAGTCTGAAAATATCGAACAAATCAGATTCTTTTAGTGCTTAGCCTACTCTCTGTACATTATTCAGCTCTTTCCTGCATTAACTCAGGTTACCAGCATGCAATTTTAAAAGTTATTGCTTCAGTGTGCAAAATGTACATGTGCTCTTCCATTCAGTCAGGAGATTCTGTGATTTCTGGAAGTTCCAAATCATCTCACTCTCTTCAAAAGGATTGGAAGTAAAATGAAATGCAGTAGTTTGTATCTGTCTTCTCCAAAGCATCGTTTTAGACTGTGACCAGTGGGAGGAGATGAAGAAACATACCATTTTATTTATAATCAGCCTTCATCCACAGTATTAGCCATTTCACCACACACCATGAACCTTGAAACTAGCTGCCAAGAACCATTCCTCTCTATTGTGTCCATAAATAGTGGCAGTTCCTTTTGCTGGATCCCCACACCAGCTGTCACACTCGATTTCTATGAGATTTTCTATACATACTTTTCAAATAACTTTAATTGCTTCAGAATGATTTAAAGCCCTCTGCATTAAAGTGTCCCAAACAAAACTCTCCCCAAACTCTGTGTGTGTGTGTGTGTGTGTGTGTTTGAAGAAAATTCTTAGCCTGCCTTCCTTCACGTGAACTCAGGGAGAAGAAGACAAAGGGAGCGTGACGCATTGTGAGGCCCCAGTTTGAGGTGCTCCCGTCACAAGCTTTCATAATGAGTATATTGCATGTGACCATGAGTTATCATGACTGTGACCTGCCTCAGGAGGTCCCATGCCACATCTGTATTAACAACTGCATCTGCTTCAGGGTAACCTTATTAGCTTGCCACAGCTGAGCCAGGGGCCTCAGGAGGTATTAGACCTAGTCCCCAGAGAGGACTGGTACTTCTGCTCTCCCTAAATTCAGTTTGGTGCCCAAAATTTAACATCAGGACCTGCTGAATTTTATTTCGAATTATCTACTATAGCAACTCTAGCAGAAAACAACACACACGCACGCGCACACTCCCCTAAAAATTGGCAACCTCCCCAAATGCCATCTCTAATTCCCATTATGGCATATGGCTTGTTTGCTTCACATAAAAAGCAATGGAAATATCAAAAGAAGAATTCTCACCCTGGTTTCTGTTTTTCTTCTCACTATGAGAATGTACAAAGTGCTGTAAAGAACACAAACCGAAGAAACACAGATGCGTGAACTTATCTGTTCAAGTTTTACTTCCAAACCTGACAGTGAGAGTAGTAAATAAACTCCACCTGAATGGAGTGTGTGATAAAGAAATCTGGCGGGGCACGTGCATGCACACACGTGTGCTTGTATGTGGAGAGGAGTGTGTGCCGGTATGTGCAAATGTGCCTGTGTAGACATGAACCCAGCTCTTTTAACTGAATAAACAGAGCTCTTTATCACTTACTTCAAATCAATCAGGCAGTGTGGAACTCAGCAAAGTGTGTGTCATTCATTCATTCATTCATTCATTCTCTGGACAGTAAAAGTGACAGAGGGTGTTAATTCTCCTGGGAGCATATCTAGGTCAACATTCTGAAGGCAAAATTCCCATAGTGCCCTGGTGACTGCTCATAAAAGATACTTTCCCCACTCTCCTCTCATGGGCAAAAGCTTACTCAATTTCATTGTCATGAGTTCTGCATTTAATGTTACCCTGCCAGCAAAGATGGGTAGAACAACACACCATTGACAGAACCTCTCTGATGACTAATTCAGACTGTGTCTAACGGAATTGCACCTTGAACCGTAAGAGTGCTCCCGAGTGTGCATTGTTGGGTGCCCTCTCTACACCCTCAGCCCCCATCTCCAATCCTCCCAGAGAATCTCCTTACCATTTGCTGGTATAGTATGGACTAACAACCCCTTGTTTTTCTCTTGCTAATTTTGTATGCTATTTTTCAGTTATCATGTGTGGAATCCCATGCACCGAGTTTAGCATTTTATAGTTTGTTTCATTTAATCTTCCCAGTATAACCTGGTTATACTATCATCCTGCAGTGAAGAGGCCGAAGGAGGCTAAGTGACTTGTCCAAAGCCGCGTATCTGGTCCAGAGCCTTCTTGGCGAGTGTAATTTAGTTGACCTTGACAGGAAATTTCTGCATTGCATCCATTGAAAGGACCCCTATTTTAAGACCTTTTCTTCTTTCCAGTTCCTGTCAGGGTCCACAGCTTCTTTTTCCCCTGAGGCATGTCGACCAAACTACTCTGAAATTTACACGGACCCAGTGAATCCGTGCATACCTAACTTGAATACACTCCTTCATTATCCGCAGATGTGATAGTTCTTTTGTCATCAATTCTTCAACCGTAAAAAATTCATTTTCTTCTGTTGCTGTTGCTGTTCAATGTTAGTCACTTCTCTGTAGAAAGCAACACTTCTGCTTTAGACATTTCCTAGTTCAGATGCTTTCCTCGGCCAGTAATAGGAGGATCCTTAAGCCCCTTACATCTATCATTAAATCACATTTTTCTCTCTCCCCTGCCCCCAGGACATGCCTGGATTCTGGGGTTATCCAAACTTTGGGCACCATAGCAAAATAAATGTACTGTGAATGAGATACAAAGAAAATTGTCGTGGAAGAAACGGTTTAGCTCACTTTGTAGTATATACCCCGCCATGCCAAGTGAGCACAGCTTAATTGATAATGATCAGCTCCTCAGTTACCTTTAACCATTTTCTTGTAACTGTATCCTAAAGCAGCCGAATCGGCAGCACTTCCCACTTGTTACAAAGAAGGCTCTTGTGAACAGGGTGACCTGGCAAACTGCTCTTGGTGGGCAGACTTGCAGAAAACCACGTTAAGTCATTTCCTCTCCCTTTTCTTCCCTATGTTTTTCAGCCTCCTACAGTGTTTTATGGAGCTTCCCTTTTTTGTGCTTTCGGGGTTTCATATGTACTGGTGTTTCCTTTCCTCTGAAGCTCCCTTCCTCCCAAATCAGAGAAGAAAGATGTAGAAAAACTATCCTTGTTTTGTTCTTTGAATAATCTGCATCTTTTCTGATTCTGGCTCATTTGGAAAATGCAAGGGAAAATAAAAGAAATTGAATTACGTACAGCTTTAACTCTTAACAGCCAGATGATAACATTTTGATATATAGTCTTCAAGTTTTTCTTTCTGGAGTATTTTTTTTTTAATCTTATACCGATATATACACACATGCATATATACTTCAAAGGTGTGTATAATCGTACTATACAATATAATATTTTAAGTGTTTTCTGTATTTCTTGATATTATTATACAATGTACATATGTCATTAAATATTCTTCAAATAGATCAACTATATCATTAACATTTATTGAGTGCTTATTATTTTTCAGTGCTGTTCTAACTAAATGCATTAATTCATTTAACTAAACTGCACCCACACTTAAATTATTAAGAGTAACAAAGTATTAGAATATTCTTAATGCTCTTCAGGTGGATTTTTAGATTTCTGGTCAGAACAGTTATACTGATACACATCTCCCCCAGTATGTGAGAGGACCCGTTTTTTCATGCCCCTGACCACACTGAATAATACACTTTTTAAAAATTGACATTTTTAATTTTAAAAACCTCCATTGGCTATGTGCCAACAATCCCTCATTTTAATTTTCAATTTTTTATTACTAGTAGATCGACTTTTTCATGTTTTAGTCACCATTTCTATTTGGCATTCTAGAGTTTGCTTGTTTGTGTCTTATGTCCATAAAAAACTAGTAATTGTCCTTTCCTATTGAATTAAAAGAACTCTTCACGTTTTAAGGCTATGAGATATTTGAATTTCAGTATATTATTTTTCCACTTATTTTTTTAATGGCATTTAACAAATGTTATTTATTTACTTGAGAGAGAGAAAGAGAGCATGAGTGGGGGGTGGGGAGCACAGGGAGAGGGAGAGAGAGAATTCTCAAACAAACTCCCTGCTGAGTGTGGAGCCCAATGCGGGGGGTGGATCCCAGGACCTTGAGATCATGAGATCATGACCTGAGCTGAAATCAAGAGTCAGTTGCTCAACCAACTGAGCCACCCAGACACCCCAACATATATATATTTTTAATTCTTAACTATTTTAAAATGTAGCATGTATATTTTAAAATTGTGATGTATGTCAAGGGTACTAGCCTTTGCAAATTAAAATAATCAGCACATGAAAAAAATACTCTTGCCTGAAGTGGGACTGTAGATAGAATATAAAATTTAAGTCAAGACCTTAATGGATTAAACCAGGTCTAGTCTTTCCACTATGGTCCTTAGACTTTTTAAAATACTTCCTATTTATATATGTGACTTTTGCCTCTCTGCTCTGAAGAGGTAAGTGAGCATGAGGAAATGTCTCTTTTTAGGTAGAAAACATTACATGTAGATTTTTATACAGTGAACTTCGCAGAATAGAATGCATGTACACAGAGGAAGGACATCATGGAAAGATGATAGGACTGGTTGTTGATGGGAACTGAACTCTCAATCGGGTTCTTCCCTTCTGACCTAAACACTTTAAACAAGTCAGTTTCATCTTATTTTTAAAGGTGTTTGTACTAGACAATCTTTAAGGTCTTTTTTTAGCTTAATCTCCTCTGAGTTTATCCAAAAGTATATTCCACCATCTCTCTCTCTCTCTCTCTCTTTTTAAAGATACCAATAGGGTTTTGTTTATTTTTTTAGAGTGGGGGAGGGGCAGAGGGAAAAGAAGTGAGAGAATCTTAAGCAGGCTCCATGCCCAACATGGACCCAACTGGCACCGGGCTCGATCTCATGACCCTGAGATCATGACCTGAGCCGAAATCAGGAGTTGGATGCTTCAACAACTGAGCGACCCAAGCGCCCCCCCACCATGTCTCTTAAATAGATGCTCTTCTTTAAAGACACAGCCTGTCTCACCTTTCCTATATCTGGCAATCCTAACCTGTCTATATCTGATTTGGGTTATTTACAAGTGGTTTTGTACAAGTAAATATTATCTCCACTATCCCATTAAATTTCAAAATATTAGAAGCCAGATAAAATTTCTTTTCCCACTGTATTTGGGGTAAAGTTGACATGCTGGCTTATAATAAGAATTTTGATTGATTGATTGACTAAAACTTTTGAAACCTACTTTTGCCTGTTCTGCCCCCTCTATTTCACCTCTACCTCAGGGTTCCTCAGAACCCTCAACCTTTTCTTGACATTCAGGCCTTATCAGAGTTAGGTGCATGACTCAGATATGCACCTATTTCTAGATGTCCCCAGGGAAAATCCTCTGTCCACATTCCATGTCCGTTGGCCAACTGGTATAAACTCCAGTGACATAAGACATAAACAAGCAAACTCTAGAATACCAAATAGAAATGGTGACTAAAACATGAAAAAGTCGATCTACTAGTAATAAAAAATTGAAAATTAAAATGAGGGATTGTGGGCACATAGCCAATGGAGGTTTTTAAAAAAAACTCCAGCAGTAGTGATTTTTGACCTTGTGTAGGGATAAGCAACTTCAAGTCAGCGAGTTTCTAATTTAATGATTGCTTTAAGAATTGTAGGAATAAAGCCTTTTAAGAGAAGTTCATTTTGGATTCCTGGCTTTTCCCTGAATGGCTTGAACGAGAATGAAAGGAACAATTCTTATAATCTGGGGTACCATAACTTTGCTAATGGGAATCGGCTCTCAGGGAACATGCTCACTGTTCTGTGGGGACAGCCGAACACAGAACCAAGTGTTTTCTTCCTTCATTTTCATCTTGTCACCACCTCTATGGCTCCTTGTTCCTTTGTCCATCCCTGAACTCTTGGAACCATCGATATTAGAACTGGGAAACTCAGTATGGTATAAGGGGGTTAATGGACCTGTGGTTGTTCCACTGAGTTCTTGCTATTAGGATTGGTGACACTTTGTCACTTCCTTTAGCACTGTGCCAAGGCACATTGTGGAGAAGGAGGAGAAGCAGAATGGGTTATGGGACAAAGGGAAAACTGCAATCCTGCTAAAGCCTTTGAAGTGTTAGACGATCCATCTGCCTGTTTGAGTCTGAGGCTGAATCCCTTTTTAAAATGCATCAAATGTTTGAGCGTGACGTTCGGGCCTGACAGCATCTGTGATTCTCTGTGGAGACATCCGCACCGCAGTTTCCCAGACGCTGTCTGTATTCACAGGAGAAGGGTTTGATCCAAAGGCCTAGCCAGAGTGGGGCCATGTGGAGTTGAAGTAGACAGGTCGTTTCAGCAAGGTCCTGTGAAGTCTAGCAGCCAGGCCCCATAAAACCAGAGTGGGGAGAGCTTTAGGCTTTTAATCCCAACCTAAAGCCATGTTGTCAAGCTTCTCATTATCCCCGGTATGAGGAGATAACAGGAAAGGGGGCAGGACTGAGCAGGCTTCCCCATGACTTCATAAATCCTGGTTGTGATGGAATTTTTATGGATAGTATAGGAAGTACATTTTTAATTTAAAAGCACACATTTTCGTTAGAGAACTGTGACAATATGATTTTCATTTGTGTGACCAAGTGTATTATTTAAAATAGTAGTTAAGATGACATGCAACTTGAAATTGTAGCTGACCAACAATTCTCCACACTGACAGCATTAAGATATCTTAGCAATATCTCTACCTATACCAAAATATATAATAAGCACAGACATCGACACTATTAAAATATTCACATTTAAAACTGTAGGCACCTCTGATCATCACTGACTGCTTTACCATTTGTAGGTAATTATTTTTTAAAGATCTTGTGGTTTGTGTTCTAAGATAGATACTTACACATTTTTCAGTGTTTGCGGGCATGTTGGTGAGGTTTTTATTAAGAGTAACTTCCATCACGGTTTTCCCAGTGACTCTCCTAGAGTAGTAGCCCGTAACTTTGCCTTCTAACCTTATCTCTAGTAATTATGCTATTTCTACTAATGCCAACAAAGTATTAAAAGTAGTCAAAGGCTACATTCAGAGATAGGAAAGAAGAATTTCAATCGAGTCTTCGTGAAGTGAAATCCATAGCAGATCTTAGACCTATGTGCAAAACTTCAAGATGAATATAGGCAGACAGAGAAGTTTTCTGTTAAAGAACATTCTTCCACTTACCATAACACAAGATCATAATTTTCTAGCCTCTCATTAGTACCAGATTCAAAACTTTTTTAAAAGTTAAATTCTCTCTAACAGTAAAACATCCCCTTGGTAATTGGTTAGGCACTTAGGGAGGGGCATTAAGTTTGGAGGATCACTAAAGTACAATTTTTTAAATTGCCTTTGTAGTGCACTAAATAAATGCCTACACATAGAACTCTGTGATCTTCCAGATGGCTAGTGCTTAAAAATGTGTAGAAAGATTCTGCAGTATGGATTCGTAAAAAAAATACTTTTGAGTGACTACTCTTTAATACGCTGGGAGATCTATATAAGCAATAGAATGGTATGTTAGCGTTTATGCTCCCTCATGTAAGAAGTTACCATTAGGAGCCCACATCAAGAGCACAGGATCTACTGATCCCCACTCCACAAGGAAGGACTTTGCTTAAGACCTTTGTTTATAAAAATCGTTTTTTGTTTGTGTGTAAGTTCCTAAGGGAAATCCTCTCTAACTGCTTGTTTTAGGGGGCTTTTCTAGTATTTAAACCTAGATCCTGGACTAGGTCATCATCTGTGTATAATGAAAATAAGCTCTGACTTTCTGACCAGTCTGCTTGCCAGAACTAGAAAATTCTCTTTTTTTTTTTTAAGATTTTATTTATTTATTTATTTGAAAGAGAGCGAGAGTGAGAGAGCACAAGTAGGGAGAGAGGCAGAGGGAGCAGCAGAGGGAGACGTAGAAGCAGGCTTCCCGTTGAGCAGGGAGCCCGACGCTGGACTCCATCCCAGGACCCTGGGATCATGACCTGAGCCGAAGGCAGATGCTTCACCGACTGAGCCACCAGGCACCCCAGAACTAGAAAGTTCTGTTCAACTTCTACACACATGCCTGCCTTCACTTCTCCTACCCCCTTTTCTCACCCGGCCCTAAGAAGGGGGAGGTAGAGGGATAGAGTTGGAAGCACCTGCAAAAGTCTACTGCGGCCTCCCAGCCGAATACCTAAAGACTCACTACTTCCTGAAAGACACTGGTCCAAGTTTTTGAGGCTCTACTTAAAGCATGCATCACTCAGTTTTTCATTTCTGTACTCAACTGCTTATTGGGGATACAAAGGTAAATAGACTATTACCTTTCCTCAAGATAGTGATAATAATTCACAAGATGTTCTGTGAAGACTGAGAAGTGGTTGAATGAACATGCCTGAGAGGGTCAAGGAAGGCTTTATAAAAGAGATTTCTGAACAGAATCTTGAATGATGAGGACAAGTTACCCAGGAGGGCCGGGTAAGAAAGGTATTCGGTCAGAGAGAAGATTATGTCTAAAGCATAGAGTTAACATACTCAGGAAGATAGCAGATCATCAAAGACCTGTTTCCAAGCAAAGGAAGTTGAGTTTTATTTTGAGGACAGTGGAGAGGCTTCTGAGAGATTTTAATAGGGGACAACATACTAAGACCTGGGCCAGACTAGAGAGTGGGATTAAATGAGTGAGAGACCACATGCAGGGAAGTATGCATAGCCCAAGAGAAGTAGATGAAGGCCAGAACTAAGACTCTGGCAGTGGAATTGGAGAAGAAACAAAACAGAAATATTTAGCCATTATGACCCAGTAGATGTGGATGACGAAGGAAAGGAGGGAATCTCAGGACACTCTAAGCCTATCTCTGAAATTTCCATCCACTAATCCACATGGGGAAAACAAATCTTTTTTTCTACTATAAAGTCCTTCATGTATTTTGCTGCAGCTGACATGCTTCTTCTCTTGATTCTTCTCTAAGAGCAACATCCACTAGTTCCTTCAAACTCTGCTCATATATTGTAGTTCCAAAACCATCATTACCTCTCCTCTGAAGTTGTTCCTCTAGCCTGTGCTCATTCATTCATCCTCCGGTCTATGCCGGGGACTCTGTCACCTATTGGGGGTACACAGATGTGCTGAGTATATCTCAGATTGCTTATAGTCCATAGGTAAAAAGGCAAAAAATTATAGGCTCACTATTGTAAAGGTTTTAATGGAGGTGTCTGCAGAGGAATGGTTCTCAGCATTTTCTCTGCCCAGAACATAGCTGTTGTCTGCGACTTACACCATTGGTTATCATGACTGACCTGTCTCATGGGTACCATTGGCTCATCTTTCACTACAGGTTCTCATTGTGGGTGTGAGCACCCGCGACTGGGACAGATCTTCCCTTCACCTGCCTGCCCCCAGCTCCTTGAGAATCAGCCAAGTAAATGGTGCAATGGGGATGACATACAAAAACATCGAGTTTTCAGTGGGAATGATGCCTTATGAGAATTCAGTTAGTGATGTGTAGATGGAACTCCAGGGTGGCGCATGCATAAAAAGGGAAGACCAGCTCTTCTATCTATCTCAGCCTTTACTCTGGCTTAAACATCAGCCAGTACACAAAGCCTCTATTAACTATAAAATGTGGACTTCCTTGAATAAAAGTATTGCCTCCCTAGATACCTTATCATGATAATTGTGAGTTATAAAAGAATATGAACCTTATGTTGGCTTGATACCTGGTTATCAAAGCCAATTTACATATGTTTTACCAATTAATCCTCTCAGCAATTCTGTGAGGGGAAAAAAAATCATTCCGTATTCCCCCCACAACACACCCAGGTTGAAAGACCTTCCATTTTGGCTGGCCCAACCATAGCATCTTAGAGATTCCATGGCGATAACTTCTGCTCGCCTTTCAGTTATATGGAGGATCTGCCTTCGCTCTCTAAGGTTCAGCAGCAATGTGGACGAGTGTCTGTGCCTTAAACTTCACCCTGTTCCCCAGGGGGCAAGAGAATAGACCAATTTGGCCACCTGGGTGCTTCTCACCTGTCTGTAGAATATGAATAGTTTTAAGAGTTTGGTGAAGAAGGAAGAGTCCTTTCAAATTGGGAAGATAAAATAGATGTGGTTCCTACTCTGTACATTTGTTTAAAGCTCAAAGTTCATTTATGTCAGTGCACTGGAAGGGGGCATAGTGGAAGCTGGTACTTATATAAATAATAGATTTGCTTTATTTATAGCATCAAGCCATTAGATCGACTGAGGAATAGTAGTCTTAAACAATTGTATCTTTTATGCATTTCTGATGTTAAACATTCAAATAACATGTCCTCTCATTCTCTCCTTGAGCCCTAATTTATGACAAAGTAAAAAGATTTTTTTTTTAATTCAAATGTTCTTTAAAACAATCCTTCACTGCCTGAAATTCATAACTCACAGAAAACAATTATCTTACAATTTTAGAGCAGATATATCTTCCTTTGATAGTACAGGTTCAAGGTGTCTGGAAAAGGGTTGAATATTTTGCTGACAGGATTTTTAATTTCCCATAAAGACTTTTATATCAACTTACCCTGTTTCCAGAATATTTATATTTAGAAGAAAAGAAGGAAGGAAGGGGTGGAGGGGAAGAAGAACGAGGCAGGGAAAAGAAAAGAACAGGGAAGAAACTTTATTTCTTCGAGAGATCAATATAATCAGTAGACCTCAATGAACATAAAGCAGATGGCAGACATGAATGAATTGTGACCAAAAACTTTGAACTTTATCCCAGTTCCAGACCACGGGAATATCCATTTCCTGGTGAGCCTCATATCTGTACTCAATCAGGATAACTAAGAAGGGCATAAATAAGTCCTGTGCAAATAATTATGTTGGGTCCATTTATGCCTCACGTTCATATATGCCGGCCTAATTGAATCGAGTGTTTAATCCCAGGATTCATTATCTATTTCCCTATCTAAGTCTTTTGTCCCATTTATATTTAGCACCCAGCTGTCCCCTCCTCCAAATGGTCAACTGTAGTCCCGTAAAAGTCTTGCGATTGGCCTCCTGAACCCCTAGCTTTGTGCAGCAATTTTCTCAGCAGGGGGTAGCTGGATCTTGGTGCGTCCCTGCCGCCGGGTTAGAATCGTTAAAGACCGCAAGCTGCATGCACGGAGGTGGGGATGGGGAAATGGAACTCAGCCCTTCCTGGCAGATATTCCAGGTAGAGCCGGGTATGCCGCTCAAGTCAGGACAGGGCACTGCTGCCTTTTGTAGTCGTCAGAGAGAATAAAGCTATAAAAAGATCAGTTAAAACGCTTGCTGGAAGTTATTGATAGAAAAATTCTTTCTGCACGAAAGATTATAAACAGAGTGTTATCTGAAGATGGATTTGTTTTAATTTGGCATTGATGTATTTGATACCTGGTAGGATCAAAGAAAACAGAATCAAAGGCAGAAATACAAGCAGCCCTGCTTCTCTGAATATAGGCCTCTTTTATAGATATAAAATCTCGGGACTGGAGTGCTCAAATTTATTTGTACTGATGTTTGTTTAAAGATCAATATTAAATAAATTGGTCTGGAAGCTATAGTCATAAAGCAGCTGCCGAACTAATGTAATCCCACAATGCCATTTTGTCTACTGCATGAAACCTGGTTAACTGTGTACTTCTAATAACATGTGGAAATCTGTTGAAAGAGAAAATAGCTGAACTGGATTTTCTGAACTTGGACTAAGTTGCAGTTGAATGTGAGGGGAACTTAAGTATATCTACATACATATTTGGTCCCTCTCAGGATGATGATTGATTGATTTTATTGCCAAATATCAAGGGCTCATATAACCTACAAATGTCTTATACAATATATAAAAAATGCTCCTTTAGACAATATTATTACACTTTCATAGAAAAGATGAATTTCGAGACCCTTGTTTTCCCTCGTTTTGTTAATTGTTGATATTATTTTTGTGTTTGCTCTTATTGGTGTTTGTTGGGGTTTTGATCATTGTCTTTGCAGTTGTTTTGTTAACTGCACCGATATGTATTGGTGCCATTATAAATTCAAATTTTAGAATTTTTGCTGTGCTCTGTATTCTCTCAAGATTCAGAAGAAAGGAAACAAAACAGAGCAAGAGTTATGGTATGTGTCCTGTATACGATGCCTATGTAATGTCAAACTCGTTGTCTTTGTCACACTTTTTTTTTTTGAGCATCCTGTTTTGTTTTGTTTTTACTCACAAACACGTAAGATATGTCTGCTGCCATCCAGGAGTATAAAATCTGGTTGTGAGCAGGGTGTAAGACATACACAGAAAAAGATGATCCTAATGTAATGTAACAAGGATAAAAAGTCATATGAGAAAGACAAATTGTAGAGACACTAAGGACCAGTAGAGTATCATACCACTGAGTCAGCAAGGAGGACAGAAGACTAGAGCTGGGCCTTGATCTATCCAACTTTTTTGGTATAGGGAGGAGGACTGCAAAGTGCCACAAGGTGACTTTCGTGAGACTTTACAGAACTATCAGTTATGGTTAACCGGGCCAAGTCAACAAGGACTAGAAAAGCGAAAGGTTGTTTTTTAATAAAGGCGTGCTTTGTAAAAGCAGATGGTGGAGTGACTGGTAGTTGTTTTGTTTCGTTTTGTTTTCAAAACAAATTTATGGAATCAAATATGCTTATATTTCATACATACCTCTTTCTTTATCCTTCCCATTTTTCTATAGGGCTCCCTGCTCATTTTCTTTATATCTAAATGCTTTTTATATCTCCTGGCCCCAAGAACACCTGGCAGTGCATCTTCATAAATGTCCTATGTGACAATTATGAAATTTCAGCAACTTTTTTGATTTCCTGGAATTGCTTATTCATAACATGCTTGGGAGGGTTGGAGAACACGGTGATTAGGAAAATGTTCACTAGAATCAGAGTAATGGGTATAAAGGCAAGCCTTTCCACTTGCTAACTGTGTGACCTGGGGCAAGTAACCCAACCTTTAACCCATAAAATGGGAATAACTTCATAACGTAATAGGGTTGTTTTAAGGAAAGAAGAAAAAAACATTTAGTACCATGCCTGATACAGTTGAGACTCCATAAATGCTAACTATGGTAATCATCTCTCTTTCTAAAGGTTTCCCATGTTGCCTGGCTTAAAATGTCTGAAATAGCTTTATTGTTACTTTCTACCTCTTCCCATGACACCAAACTACCAGGAACTATAGCATTTTCAGAAGAAGATTAAACATTAGAAAGAAATAAAATAGAACATGTTATTAATTTGTAAAAGTCAAATCAAACCTATGGGGAAGGCAGAATTCATAATGCTGTTCATGTTTCTGAATGCTCTGAGCATTATAGTATGGGAAGTCAGGAGTTGTCATTTGGGCCATTTATGCCCAGTGACTGAGTGAAGCTTAAGTCAAATGGAAATTTGTCTCTCGAGCTCTCTTCCCATTCGAATTTGCTTGTTGTTTGTGTTGTTGTTCTTGATGTTTTGCCACAGACTTTGCCCACTATTGAAGATTAACAAAAACTGTAGGTTGATCCCACGCCAAGGAGGTCCTAGGAAGTTATGTTATCATCTCTGTTTTAAAAAGTCTTAACCTTCAGGAATTCAGGACTCTCCTTCTTTCTATGATACTAATGTAAGTATTGGGAAATTCATGGATATCTTTAAGAAGGAGGAGACGTGGCAAAGTAAGACTGCTATTTCTCTGGAAGGCTAGCTGGCTTGAATGGTTTAGGAAAAAGCAGAATGGACAATGGTCAAAGAAACCCTGCATATCGAGGCTTGAGTTCTGGTTACAGAAGTCCAGGTGAGCTAGGAGCACAGTGTGGAAACCATGTCCTCAAGCAGGGCTGCGGAGATAGGTTTTTTGCAGCATGAAAGGGTGCAGTCTTGGAGGAGTTCCATTGACAATGGTCGGCAGCCAGCGGAGCTCCTGCATGCTGGTGCACTTACTTACATACGTGGGTCACACAAAGGGGCGAATGCAGCTCTTTGTTCCGTGTCTGTGGGATAACTGAGTTTCGTATGATATAAACGGAGACTCAGCACTGTCGTGGATATTTTCTTGGACAGCATGTAGGGACAAATAGATCTTTAGCCTTTCTCTTAGGAAGAATTCTAGAATGACTCTTTCCCCCAGTGATTTCTTATTAATCAAAGGCTAACCTTAAAATTCGAAGATGTTTTCATTTGAAGTTTCAGTAAACACCCGCTTTTCTCACCTTAAAGTTTCAGCTTTGGCTTCTTTGATTTTTTTTTTTTTTCTTTCTCCCCACTGAAACCCTTAATCATGGGTAGCTAGGTGGCAAAGTTGCATTTCTCACCTGGGTTACTTCTGTCACTCCAGAATGTTTTAAATATCCCAAAGTGATTTTAGTTAGCATCTCGATTTAACATCTTGAAAGATCCACCTATGTGTACCCAGTTTATATATTTCTACTTTTCTTAATAAAGATGTAAAAATTAAAGTAAAATTGTAGCTGATTGTACTGAATTATTACTCTAAGATAGATTCATCAAATCTCCCAGCTGTATAAGACAGGGCTTACTAATGAAGTTCCCTATCAAAAAGAAAAGCCTAATTTTGATTTGGCTTAGGTAATGAACTTCTTTTTCCTGGTGTGATTATCTGCATGGGGTGGCTAAAAGAGTAGCAAGAGAGAGTGCGCTCACAGAAGCATTATGCAAAATGTCTTTTGTCTCTTTTTGCTGGGATATATTAAATTTTCAATGTAGTCTATGTAATATAAAATTATGATAATGACTTTTGGCCCACTGTGAAGGCAGCTTGCTGGTCCTGAGCATGTGTGTCTGGCTTGAGCACTAGGATACACTGTGGGAGTTGCCTTTTCTATTAACAAACCTCTAGATACCTAATGATGAATTTTCTTTCACCAAATGTTCTCCTTTTGTCTAAAATACAAGCATTTTCTAAATTGCTTTTGAGAAAAACAAGAGAGGCTGAGAGGTCTATGGTACTAACAAGGGATATTGAAACAAAGCAAGGGATTCGGTTAGCATCATTCTTGTAATTATAAACCAACCAAAAGGTTGTTTCGTGTACTAGTGAAAATATTTACCATCTTATTGGTATAACTGATTGCATCACTTAGTAAAAGGACAAATTGAACAGTTGCCTTCTAAAATATTTCTGTGCCTCAGAGTCATGTGAAATTTGATGGTTGAATTTATTACAGGTGATATTGGCAACTTTCAATATCTATTGGTCCTTCCCATTAGGGGAAAAAATGTTTCTTCTTTTTCTTTTAAGTTTTTAAATAATAGAAATGTGTAACATGAGAGAAATTTTGGCTTTCTTATTATTTAGCATATTTGACAGAAAGTATCTTAAGAAAACTTTACGAGGAAATTTTCAAATACTATATATTTCACGTCACTTTTAATCTTAAAATGATGGTACTTATATATGATATGAAGGTTACTCTTTAAATAATCACCACCGACGGCTATCAGTTTATTCTAAACAACACCATTCTTGCTCAGAACACCTTTAAAGCTCTGGTTTTAATTGTTGGAGCCAGTTTACAAAATACACAAGAAAATACATCTCATCACCTTATAGTCATGCTTGGTATTTTCTTCATCTTTGATCTTTTATTCCCGAAGGTTAACCTCTTTCTGAATAACGGGACTCTTGCTTCTTGGTAGTTATGACCAAGCTCATCTCTTAATATCAACTTGACATGGTAATAAATTTCTATTTAGGATTTCACAGTTATTAGGGAAGTTTCTATGATGTCACAAAGCATGACCATGATATTTGCTAGAAAATTAGCTTTGGGGAATATCGTCTCTTCAGTGCTATGTTGGAAATGCTGAAGAAGAGGACTGTAAGTGTAGAAAATATAATTCAGAGTACGTGTTGACACTAGATGTATTTCAAAGTTTTGTGAGGCATCAGATGCTAATTAAGTTCTCCCGTTATGTTAGTGTCAGGGGAAGGTCAATACCAAGGATATTTGCATATCTATTGATAACAATGTGAACATCTCTAGCAGGTGTGATTTTGTTTGTAGGCAGATTAATAACTTTGGAACTGAATTACCATAACCTATTAGAATAGTTAATTAGAATTGCTTTTAAAAAACAAACTAAAGGACACATGTGAAATAGGACTCTCTTAAGTAACTGTCTCCTGAATTTTATTTCTGGCACTAATAGAAACTATTGCAAAGTAGTGTTAATGGATGCTTCCGGTATTTTTGTTAGATGCTAAAAAATAACTTGTAAAAGAAAAGCTCCTGTAAAGTATCAGTGGAAATCTTGAAAACAATGCAAGTGTCCATGCACTGGCTGACATAGATGGCAGTTTTGTAGTCAATTACCTCTATTTCTTTCCTCCCCTTCCGGGACTTGGTGTCTCAAGGTTCCATTGCCTAGCCATTCTAAAGCTTGGAAGCCACATCTTTTTCACAAAAGTACTGCTCTCCTGGTCTGCAAAAGAGAAGTCCCAGGAACTCTTGAGATGGGCAGTGAGGAAAGAAAAGTTAAAAATTAGGTCATGAGTTAGTTAGCTTTTATTCCATCGAAGGCTGCCAATAATGAGGCCAGTTTCAATGACCTTATTTCAATCCGTTTTACTTGGGAATGAGAAGGGTGTTCTGAACTTGGACAACATTTATGGCAACTGCTTGATCTTTTTTAAAAAAAATTTTTTTCATTTAAAAAATCAGTAACAGTGTGCCTGAATGACCCAGGTGCTGTGCCTGGTGAGTTGCCTGTGTTTGGTAATAGCCAGGGATCGAATGTGAGGACTTGAAAGATCTAGGAAATTAGGTTGGTAAAGTCCAAATGGTGTCAGTCTGGTTTATTTGATGAGGTGCTGTGCCTGTGTGACTGCTTTGCTCCTGCAGCCAAAGAAATTAAAAAAAAAAAAAAAGAAACAGAAAAAGAAAAGGATCCTTTTGGTCCAAGCAAGCTCATTCTTCCATATGTTCTCTTTTTGGTGTGATGGGGGAGAATGATGGAAGTAGCCCTTTAGGAAAAACATTTAGTGTTTTAAGCAATACAAGATAATGTTTGCCTAGGAGAAAGACAGTTCTTGGCAACAAATGTCTGTTTTTGCCCTTAATTCTGTGTCTGTGTTTTATCAGCTAAACCAGACAGGTACAAATGAGCAAAAACATCCTAGCACACAGAATGTTGGAAAGTTACACTGGTCACCTACAGTCAGTGGTGTTGTTGTTTTAGAGAGGGTCATGGCGCTATAATTGGAAAACTGGGGCTTATTTTATTGATATTCATTAGAGTCTATTACTGGAAAATCTGAGCATGGAGTAATCATTTACAGATAACCAGGGAGGCAAGAAAGGCTTTAAATTAAACGCACCCTAACCTATGGACAATAAACACTCTCCTGGAAGCTGACCAGCAAATCCCAGGTCAGATGACCAGCAAAGGGAGCCTCTGCAGAGTGTAAATCCTGACGTAGAGAGAGGTACATACAGGGTCCAATCTCTGCCAAAGGGCAGTGACTATTTGCTTGGTAGAGACTTGCCACGTTGAAGGCTTTTCTTCAGTTTTGGAGCTAGTGGAGAGACCTGAAGACAGAATTTCAGTTTTCTGTGCCCTAGGGAAAAATGACCACCAGGGGACTTCCTAACTTCCAAAGAATATTCATTTCCTAGGGTCTTGCAAAGCACAAGGATAGTGTTATATTAAAAAACATTGCATTTTCCAGCATTCTTTGGCAACACTGCAATGTCTTTGTGCTCTTCAAACGTAAACATAAATCTTCCTATGACACAAACATGTAATTTTTCATTTACTAGTCAGAGGGTCCTGAGGATGAAATCCTTCACCTCCAATCAAAACGTTTGCCAAAAAAAAAAAAAAAAAGTTTGTCCAAAGAAGCGTAGGCTGCCATTTCAATACAGTGTTGTTCTGGTCACCAAGAACTCATTCCCATTTAATTGCTGGAAGCACATGTCATTGTCAAGCTCTCAATTTTCTTTTCTTTTGATCTACTTCTTGAGAGGAATCAGGTCAAGACAAGGTTCAGCTTCTTGGATTCGTTTGAAGATTTTGTAAAGAAACAAGAGCGCCTTTGCGTTTGATTTAGTTCATCTCGCTGGGTAAACATCTGAATTTCTGCTTTTTCTCACTTCACCTAACTCTGAAGTAATAATTGAGTCAGTCTACTTAAAGCAGAACGTTTGAGACAGGTCTTCCAGTTTTACTTCAGCCAAACCCGCGTGTATCAATGGCTGTCTTCCTCAAATCTTGGCATCAAGCAAGAGGATGTGAACTTAGTTTCCCACCCTAAAAGATCTTTCAGAATATAGCAAGGCAGATAAAAATGCCCTCCCCACCTCATTTCCCATGTTGGGAGCTATATCTTAAAGGCATCATTTATCTTTCTTATCAAAATGGCACTGGCCTTCTCCCCTCTGTCTCCACATGTGTTGGAAATGTAGCCATTATTATCCCCCTCCCATTTTATGCATCTTCCAGATGATTTAACTGAACTGATGCTATGGAGGATATGCTGACTGGCACTTTTCCCATGCTTAATGTGTTAACAAAAGCCAATGGTGTCAGTTTTAACAGTTTTAGCTAAATTCCCACGACACTCTTAGCAAACGCTGAAACCTCTGCCATGTCTTACCCTGACAGATTCCCTGCCGTCACTGCACACTTAAAATAAATGTCATCCCCAATCAAAAAGTTCACATTTTCTCTGACAATATAATTTGTTACTTTGTTCCTGCTTTATCTCTTTCTTTGGCACAGTAGCTTCTGCGAGAGATGTTCCTTTCCTTCATGTTGGCTCCTGTCCTTTTTGTTCTTCTGAGTATCGGGGTGGGATTGGAAAGGGAAGCTGAGAAGATAATGCCTTTTCATTTCATTCAGGAACAGACAGAAATTTGGAATTTATGATTTGATAAAGCAAATAAGATGTAAATTAGGAGCTGATACCATAGTCTTACTTCACCCCAAGACCCAGTCGCTGTGTTAACTTCCACAGAGCACTGGCGGATAGAAAGAGAAGGAACGTGGTTGCGAAGAAAGGTCTTGCACTTGAGTGGCCCCGGGTCAGAGCGTCCACTCTCTGTGCAGTAGGCACGTCACTTAACACGTCTGGCCTCAATGGCCTCATCCAAGAAATGGGTGTGTGAAGACCAGATGGAGTAATGCCTCTAGCAAAGGCACTCAGAAGATGGCAGCCCCTCTTGCGTTTTCGTCAGGCCTTCCCCAGATGTTCTGGACTGTAACGAACAGTGTATTCATGAGACAGCCCTCCTGCGTTGACTTTGTGCATGGCCTTCTGCCAGGTTCCTTTGCTCTTAAGGATCGAGGGTCTTTCTGTATTTCTGGCTCGTCGAAGGCCCATGGAATACCTGCTCAACAACCTAGGCACATTGATTCCCCCGACAGCGAAGAGAGGTTGCCCCCTGTGTGTTCATAAAAATATCTACACAGCGCAAACCCAACCACCTCGTGCACTGGACTCCTTCCCCTGACATACACAGGCCCTCTAGTGCCTTTTGGCCTGTTGGATAGCCAAGCAGTGTGCATTAGGGGCTAGAGCACAAGAAGCGAGCCAGGAGGCCAGGCTCTCGCCACCAACTTGCTATGTGGGTCTGAGGTCCAGGTAGTTCTCTTCTGTCCACCTCAGTTCCTTGGTTTCTTGTTACGATGAACAAGGGCACTAGGTGCAGTGAGCCTTAAGGCCCTTCCAGGACAAAAGGACTATAATTTCAAAAGTACAAAAGATCTCTCACATGCAACTATTATTTTTCAATCAAAGAATTTCTGTTCGTTAGCTGAGAGATAGTCCGTGGACTTCGAAGCTAACGCTGTATTGGTACAATCAGCCCCTTTATTCCTGGTTTTCCTGAGCTCTCCCCTCCCCACCCCCACCCTTGACTCTTTCTCAGAGAATAAGAGAGGTGGCTTTCACAGCAGCTGGTTAATTTCCCTGGTTTCACACTACTGTTTAATGATCCGTTTCTCCTGTGCCACCTCTCTCATCTACTGAAAGATAGGTACAAATTGTACCTATAAAAATTAGAATATGACTCAGGGTTATCTTTATTTTTTTTTCAGATTTTGAACCTCTAAATAACTTTCCAATGTTTATTTTCCTTCACAAATTCTTTCAAAAGTGTCGAGGTCTCTGACCCCCTATGTTTTTCAAGGCTGAGAGAGTAGATGTCTTTAATACGCTCAGTTGTTTTCAGAGAAGAGGGGATGAACCCCCAAGAGGTGTCATCCCTGTAGCTGGACACGTGTGAGAAGCATGTGGGAGGGGCCAGGTGGCTGGTACCTCAGTCTCCAGGAAGTCCTTGGCTGTGTTTCTGTCTGATTCTACTAGTGGGGGCCCTACATCCGTGGATAAGGATGTCTGTGTAGGAGTCCTTCAGAAGAAAGGCCTGAGAAATTGATCACTTATGAGTCATTCATCAGGGGCTTATAGAAAGGACAAGTCTTTCTTCCTGGAGGAGTATTTCATGCTTTCAGAACAGTGGGTGTGGGGTCAGGCGCCCTTAGGCTCAAGCCCCAACTTCGCCTCTTATAACCATCATGTGGCAAGTCCTTTCTGGGAGTCAGTTCCTCACCTGTTACATGAAGGAGTTGGGCTCAATGTCCGTTCCAGTTCTTTCCCAATGAAGTTAGGCTTACTGCAGGGACTTATGGGGTGTGTGGGTGTGCACATGCATGTGCACTGTCTGTTGGTCTGTCTACCTGTGTCTATAAGGGGAGGGGGTGGTGTGAAGAATGAGGAGGATGGACTCGATTCCCTGCTGTATTTTTCTCTGAGCTAGTCAGAACAGTCAGTTCCAGTGAAATCCGTGGGACCACTCTTCATACCTGTGATTGTCTGCTTAGTGTAAGGTCTAAATGTGGTAATATAAATGAATTGGCCATTACCAGCGAGACAAATCCCGATAATGCAGTTAGGAACTGTCAGAGGAATCCTCCAAAGAAACAAGAACAAAGCTTGCAGGGGCAGCCTAATTTCCAAATGTTCCAAATCTAACAGGAGAGGAAACCTTTGCCCGAGGTAGTACTGTGGGGCAGGGTTTGAAGGATCCTTCTCCATCACTTAGAGCTGCTAGATGTTTTTTGTTTTTTGTTTTTTTTTTGGTTTGTGTTTTGAAAGGAAAGCTATTTGCACTCATGCCACACAGCGTGGTTGTTCTCTAACACTGCTTTGGCAAGCAACGGAGGTTGCAGCGAGGATGTTTGCGAGAACAGTTATAGATTTTGGCTGTTTTAGGAAGACACGGACTTTCAATTAAATTTAAAAGGCAACAGAAATGGAACACTTGTCTTTGTAAATGTAATCAGGTTTGGACGGTGGCGTGGGGAGACTCAACCTGAAGGTTAGGTGGAGACCAAGGAGGGGATTTGGGGAGGTCAGTGGTCACAGCCAGGAACCGGGCCTTCTGGCTTAGTTTTCTCCAAGGTCATGTGTATTTCCCCCCAGCCCTACAACCACGTTCAGTGTCCTTGCTGGCCCACACGTGTGGTGTCCTATTTGACCTCACAGAATTGGTATGGGAACTTTCTACTTGATTATTCAGCCTCTCGAGGTAATGTCTTAATGCGGAGAGCATTTCAGCATAATCTTAGAGATTTAGAGAAATAGTTTCCTCTTTTACTGTTAGACTTGAAATCAAGGGATCTGGGGCCTAGCGCCTATGCCTCCGTAATTGGTGTATGACAGAAGAGAGCCTACCTACCTCGTGGTGAAGGCATACTGTGTCTGTGAGCGCTGCTGGGCTCTCCATCCCGTCTCTGACCTTCTCAGGTATGTGGCCTTGAGTGAGCCGCTCACCTCTCTAAGCCTGAGCTTCTCCTTAGATGAAAAAGTGATAGCGATAATTGACAATACCTCATAGAGCCTTAATGAAAATTAAATAAAATAACGTGTGCAAAGAGCTCAGAGCAGTACCTGACAGAGTAATTACCTAACCAACGTGAGATTTATTGTTGTGCTGTTCTTGATGTGTTGTTTTTCATACTTAGCCTCCCTGACTCTATTTTCTTACCTGAAAAATAAAAGGCTGGAACTAGGTGATCTGAAGGTGCCTCCATCTCCAAAGTTTATTAAATTACTGATGTAAAATATTGACCGTAGGGAAGTATTTTAAACAAATGGACATAAACATAATTTTAACAAAGCACTCTGTCCTGTCTGCATTTATTGCACAGAAATGAAAATTTTCTTTCTAAGGAAACTGTATATCCAGAAAGAGAAAATACCCGGGATGCTACAACATTTTTTTTTTCTGTCATTAGGAAATTCAAAGCTCATTTCTTTAAAAAAATAAATAAATAATGTTGATTTACGTGAAAGAAAAAAGATATCCGTCTACTTTAATTTTCTCTGATTTTTGTTGAGTTGCAGTAACATATTTTATCTCGTATAATCTTTCAAAACCCTTCACATTTTTAACAAGATTCTACAGCCGTTTATATGTGGCACTGAAATATAATATTGACTAAGCTGACATATATATTAAAAAGCAACTAAGGCATGAAGGGCATTGTTTTGGTATATAAATCAAAAATAATACAGCAACTGGTCTTTCAGTGATTAAAGCTGCCTTCCCCTTTAATAACTCTCCTAAGAAACAGGAAATGTAATTTCCCTACACCTTTCCTGGGGCTCTCCAATCGGCTGGGTCCTCTGGGGGTTCCCTACTGTATATTCCTTCATCAACATGGAGTCCCCCAAGGGGCCCACACACACTCTGTTAAAATTAGCTGTGTTCCACATTAGTGACAGGAGTGGAGTATTCCTCAGAGGGGCACACAGTTGTATGGTGCTGCTTCCTGTTTGAGCAGAATCATATCTTTAATTGCAGAGAATTTTTTTCATTACCTGTTAATTGATAAATCATTCTTGCTCCCCCTGCTGTGGCTTATGCAGCAGACCTGATGGGGAGGCAGTCTCCGGACCGCCCCCCATTGTCCTTCCACCCCAAACAAAAAGGAGAAGGAGCATCAGAGCCAGAGAAAGAAAACAGGCAGATTGAATCCCTGGGCAGTAGTCTCAAGGAGTAGCATTAAAACAAAAAACAAAGCCAAATACATACATACATACATACATACATACATACATACATACATACATATATACTATATATATATATATATATAGTAAAATAAGATAAATAGCCATTTAAAATGTTTCCCTTTCCCCTCTCCCTCCTTTTGTCATTCCTGTCCTTTTATTCACGTTTCTAATCCGAGTATCAAGAGGCCACTGTCTTGGGAAGAACAGTAAAAATCCTGAGTATAGTGAAATAATTTAGCTGATAATTCCCCACTGTATAATTTTCTACGCTTCCTGCTAGCTGACCTTGTGGGCTCCTGTCAGGTTGCTAAGGGAAATCCAGCAGGACTCCAGCTCTGTTCCTTTACTTTTAAGAAGTATTACAGGATAGAGTGGTGTGTTTGTGGCAGCTTAGTTATGGGGCTGCACGTTCGGTGTTTGATCAAATGGCACCCAGCAACCCCTCCCCGCCACTGGCCTGGACTCCCCACCGCCCCCCCCTTCGGTGATAGCTGTAAGATGGAGAAATTGCTGCAAACTGTTGAGCTGGAGTCCTGAGCTTGATGGATGTCATCAAAATGTGGCTTGATCCCTTGGGGTGTGGCCGGGGGAGGAGGCTGGCCGAGCTGATGACATCTAATGGAATGCAGAGCCTTTTATCTCTGAGGTGTCAATCTTAGTGCAGATCTGGTTGAGTGAAAACCTACAACCACTGCGCTGAAGGCTGTTTGCAGAGTTGGAATGCACGAAGCCCCACTCCCTCCCCGTCTGAAGTCCTCTTCCCATATCCCCAGCCTTTCTGGGCTGAATCCATTGCAGTTTCCGGCAGGCGGAGGAAGCATATGGGGATATTGTCTTTATCATGACGTTCACAGACCAGGCAAAAGTTATCCCGCTCATTATGAGTGGGACGTAATACACCATTGATTTGTGTCCAAGTAATTCCCAGGTAATTATAGACCATCGATCTGACTGAGCAGGAGCTATGGCGGTTATGTTCTGCAAACCTCATGTTGCCTCACACCTGGCGACTGCCGTGCCATTGCATTAAAAGATCTAGAACAGTTTCTTCCTTAAGCTTCTTATGGCCACAAGGACAGGTGGAAATTAGTATGGTTCCAGAAGTCTTTAGGAAACATGATGGACTCCGTTTGCGGTCTATCTGCGAGAGCCTTGCTCAGTAAAGTTTCCTCTGATGATACACACAAGGTAAGGCCGCTTGCTGTTTGTGGCTGCTGATTATGGGGCTGCCAACAAGAAGACAGGAGTTGCATCAGCTGGCTGGGTTCGTGTCTCAGCTGTCACCAAAAGAGGGTAGTAATATTCCTGATTAAATGTCATTACTCTGTGGCACAAAAATGGGAACACTGACATGCTTTTGGATCTGTTCCTGTTAAAATTCAGCGGTAGTAGCAGATTATGTCTGCTATGGATTAAACACAGCTATTTTTGAGCTAGGTTCTATTGCAGGCCCAGAATTTTTATCAATAAGTCTACATTTTATACTCATTGATTCCCTCAGGCCATTAACTGAAGTAGGAAAAAAAAAAAAAAAACCCTAAGTAATAGAACACAGAAAACTATTGTTCAATCAGCAGCTGCTGCTGACTCAAAATAATATGGTTAATGTCCCAGATTAAAGTAAACTAATGACAATAAAAGTTGGTTAGGTTGCAGTAGGTAAAACTTTAGTGTGAGAAGATAAAGTTTATTTTTAGATGCATTTGTTGCATATGCCTCTACCCGATTACCAGATATTCATAGGACACCAATATAGATATTTATAGACACACAACAGTCTCCGTTGCCTATGAAGAGTGTATTACTTGTTGTGTTGTATTATCTTTTGGTGGCTTGTGTGTCTGTAATAGGATGATAAATGTGCATGTGGGTGAAACAGAAAAAAAAAAGTGTGGACTGAAAGAATTTTAAAAGTCAGTTCTAAGGAAGTAGTCAGATTGTTATTTCTCTTTGCCAGAATAAGAATTACGTCACTGCTAAATCTTAGCCTCAAGAAAATAAACTGTAAAACCTGATCATTTGTCTATTTCCCATTCCTTTAGCTGATTCCAAGCTTGTAGTCAGATGGGAGCAAACAGAGGTAGTGGGGAGAGAGATTTGACTCCAGAGCACAAATGTACATAGAATCTGTATGATGGGGGCGCCTGGTTGGCCCGGTCGGTTAAGCATCTGCATTTGGCTCAGGTCATGATCTCAGGGTCCTGGGATGAGGCCCCTTGAGTCCTCCTTGTCAGGCTGTCTGCTCAGCGGGGAGTCTGCTTCTCCCTCTGCCTTTGCCCCTCCCTCCTGCACCTACTCTCTCTCTCTCTCAAATACATAAAGTCTTTTAAAAAAGAGAATCTATATGATGGCTATGTTAAGACATTCATCTAGATTAGTGTAATACATTAGGCTGTATTTTATGTCATTGGTAGATGGTATTATTTAATAAACTCTGCCAAGAGACCCTAGAAGGGAATATATGAAGCTGCTGCTTCAGTTATAGATGCTGTGTCCACCGACCTGCCATGTGGTTGATGATGTGCGATCACTGACGAAGCACAGTTGTGAAACGTACCCACACTCCCTACGCAAAGGACCAGCACACCTTTGGCTTTGGGAGCTCAGTCGATGCTCTCTGCACAGATCTCTGTGTCAAGCAGGCGACTCTCTCCTGTTGGGGCAGACGGCAGGATTTACACTCCCATTTGGCATTTCTATGTTTCCAGATCAAGGCTTTGTCTCCTCCTCTTGCTAGATAAGTTGAAACATTGACAGGCAGCGTGTTCCTTTTTTCCGCCTTTTATTACAGTAATTTATAAGATATTTTAGCTAACAGGAGAACGGCCCAAGAGGGCATTCTCATGTTAATTACCAAATGTGGGCTTGTCAAAATCAAATAGCTCCAGGAATAATGCAAGTAGCTCTGCATCATTATATTGTTTGGCCCTCAACCCAATATTAACTACTTTTGAAAATCTGGGTTCATTAGGCTTTTAAATTTAAAAGAAGAATCACTATCAGAGGCCTTCAGAAGAATCTAAAGCACAGTCAGAAGCTCAAGAGTTTAATGTAAATGACATTAAAAAATAGTGTCATATAACATACTCTGAAAACATAAAACAAGAAAAAAAAAAAACTGTGCCTGAAATTAAAGTGTTTATTTCTTGTCTTTACTAGCACCTGAAATTGAAGATAGTTTTTCTTTTGGAATTGAAAATAGTTTTTTTAATATATGATTATTTTACGAGTATGCAGCTGCTCGTTTTATTCCTAAACATCCTGCCTTGTAGTGCGATCTTCAGGTTGGCAAATGCAAAGAAATTGGAGAAGTTAGAAGTCTAAAACACTAAGATAACAGACCTTAAATATATAGTATACAGAAATATAGTATTATTTGTTAAATAATATATCCTCAAAGCTATTCAAAGATTTGTAGGTTAGGATAAAGAATTATCAGGCTTTGCTTGGTTTCCTCTTTTTCCTGTCTCCGGGATCTCTTGCATTGTTAAGCCCAGAATCTTAGGTAAGGAAAGGCAAAGCATTGTGTTTCTTTAAAAATCCCTTTCTCCCTAACTTCTGCTGTGCTTTTAGCTGCATACAGGAGTAAACGTAAATGGAGTTGGTGACAATGTCAATGAAGGACATAAGTAAACAGCTGGTGATGCCAACAAGAAGTTAAAAGTAAGATTTGCTCTACTAAACTACAATGTAGATAATCCTCTTGTGGATAATCAAGAGTTCACTATATATACAAGTGAGAATTAATTAAAGAAGTGTAAACTATTGAAATACTAGCTAGAAGATATTACCATAGAGGTTGCAGTGGATCAGAACTTGAATATTCAGTGCCTGCTGTTTGTTCAACAAGTATTTATTCAACACCTACTATATAGAGTAAGGTCTGTGCTAGATACTAAAGATCTAAAGAGAAATACTACATGGTGGTTCCCTAAAGGAACTTGAGTCAAATGAGGCACCAGCTATGTAAATGAACGATTATGTCACAGTGTAGTGTTTGTCCTATGGGGGCTAAGTAGTACGGTCCACTGGGAAGCTCAGAGAAGACTTGATCAGGAAGAGAACTCCCTAACTGATATTTGAAGAATGAGCAGGAGGTTGCAAGGCCAAAGAAAGAATTTTTCTGTTGGTGCAAAATCTCTTGGAATTGTAAGCATTGGGGGGGTGTGGGTGGGGGGGATGAATGACTAGGTACATAGAGGAGTAGAACCTCCCAGACCTTGTGTGCCATGTCAAGGAGTTTATGTTTTATCTTACAGCCCCCAGGTTTCCTTGAGGAAGTTTAAGCAGGAGAGTAACAGAGTCATTCTGGCATCAATGTAGATTGAGGGGGCAGTATTGGAAGCCGAGGAACAGTAAGGAGGAATCTTCTCTCTGCTCTAGGCTTGCTTCCCTCTGGTTCTCTCTGGCTACTGCCAAACTTTTCTGATGATGCTATTCGTTTTTCCACACAGATTTGCGACAGACCAAAAAAACAAGGGGGGGTGGTCTGATTTACATGTTTTATTTTATTTTTTAAATTGATATATTTTATTTCTTAAGGAAGTTTTAAGTTTACAGAAAAATTGAACAGAAAGTACCAGAGAATACTCCTCTACTCTCTCCACCCCACCCCACACCCAAATTCCCCTATGATTAGCATCTTCATTGGTGGGGTACATTTATTACAGATTCGTGAACCAACATTAATACATTATTGTTAATTAAATAGTTTCACTGCCCTGAAAATCCCCTGTGCTACACCTATTCAGCCCTCTCCCCCTCCCTTGAAACCCCTGGCAACACTTACCTTTTCAATGTCTCCGTAGTTTTGCCTTTGCCAGGATGTCATATAGTTGGAATCATATAGTATATAGCCTTTTCAGCTTGGCTTCTTTCACTTAGTAATCTGCATTGAAGCCTTCTCCATGCCTTTTGATAGTTTGATAGCTTATTTCTCCCCCTCCCAATAGCTAGCTCATTTCTTTTTATTTCTGCATGATATTCCATTGTATGAATGTATGAGTTTATTTATCCATTCACCTACTGAAGGACATCTTGGTTTCTTCTGAATTTTGGCAGTTATGAATAAAGCTGCTATAAGCATCCGTGTCCAGGTTTTTGCGTGGATATGATTTTCATCTTATTTGGGTAAATATGTAGGAAAGTGATTGCTGAATCATATGTTAACACTCTGTCTAGCTTTGTAAAATACTGTCAAACTGTCTCCTGAAGTAGCTGTACCATTCTGCATTCCTACCAGAAAAGAATGAGATTTCCTGTTGCTCTGCATCCTTGCCAGCATTTGGTTTTGTTAGTATTTGAGAATTTAGCCATCCTAATAGGTATTTTAATGGTATCCCATTGTTTTAATTTGCAGTTCATTAATGGTAAATGATGTTGAGCACCTTTTTGTTTTTAAGATTTTTTTGTTTGTTCGACAGAGAGAGCACAAGCAGGGGGAGCAGCAGAGGGAGAGGGAGAAGCAGGCTCCCCGCTGAGCAGGGAGCCCGGTGTGGGGCTTGATCCCAGTACCCTGGGATCATGACCTGAGCTGAAGGCAGACACGTAACTGACTGAGCCACCCAGGCGCCCTGAGCATCTTTTTTATATGCTTATTTGCCAAGTATATATTTTCTTTGGTGAAGTGTCTGTCCAGATCATTTTCCCACTTTTTAAATTGATTGTTTTCTTATTGGTGAATCCTAGTATTTCTTTGCATATGTCTTGGATACAAGTTCTTTTATCGGGCATGCATTTGCAAATATTTTCTCATAGGCCATGGCTTACTTTTCATTCTCCTACCATTGTCCTTAACAGAACTAAATGAAGTCCAACTTCTCAATTTTTTATTTCATGGATCCTCCTTTTCATTTTGTATCTAAAAATTCATTACCAAATGCCAGTACCTAGATTTTCACCTTTGTTGCCTCTGGAAGCTCTACTCTTGTATTTTAGATTTAGTCTGCGATCCATTTTGAGTTAATTTTTATGAGAGGTATAAGGTTTGTGTCTAGATTAATTTTTTTTTTTTTTTTGCATGTCCAGTTGTTCCAGCAACATTTGTTGAAAAAAATATCCTTCCTCCACTGGATTGCTTTTACTCATTTGTCACAGGCCAGTTAACTATTTCTGGGCTCTCCATTTTGTTTCATTGATCTATTTGTCTATTTTTTCAGCAATACTATCTTGATTACTATAGCTATATAGGGCAAAGTTGGGTGACATCATTTCCCTGACTTTGCTCTTCAATATTTTGTTGGCTATTCTAGATCTTTTACTTTGTCATGTAGACTTTAGAATTATTTTGTTGATAACCACAAAGTAACATGCTGGAATCTGGATTGGGATTTCATTGAATCTATAGATTATGTTGGGAAGAACTGGCCTCTTAACAATATTGAGTCTTCCCATCCATGAACATGGAATACCTTTCCACTTATTTAGATCTTTAAAAAAAATTTTTTTATCAGAATTGCTTAGTTCTATACCTAAGTATTTCTTTTTTGAAGTGTTAATATAAGTAGTATGTTTTTAATTTCAAATTTTAATTGCTCATTTCTTGTACATCAGAAAGTAATGATATACAATTTGTATATTTGCAGATTTAACCCTGTAGCCTACAAACTTGCTACAATCACTTATCAGGTCCAAGAAGGGTTTTTTGATCAATTTTTTGAGATTTTTCTACACAGTCATGTCCTCTGAATACAAAGACAGTTTTATTTCTTCCTTTGCAGTCATTATGCCTCATATTTCTTTTTCTTATCTTAGCATATTAGCCAGGACTTTCAGTATAATGTTGAAAAGAAGTGTTAAAAAGGGATATCTTTGCTTCATTTTAGACCTTAGAGGGAAAGCTTCTAGTTTCTTACCATTAGTATAATGTTAGCTGTAGGGTTTTTGTAGATGCTATTTATGAAGTTGGGGATATTCCATTCTGTTCCTAGTTTGGTGAGAACTTTTGTCATGAATGGGTATTGGATCTTGTCAAATACTTTTTCTTCATCTGTTGATGTGACCATATGACGTTTACTCTTTAGCCTGTTGATGTGATGGATTACATTAATTGATTTTTTAATGTTGAACTTAATTTGCATACTCAGAAAAATCCCACTTGGTTACAGTATGTAATTCCTTTTATACATTGTTAGATTCAATTTGCTAATATCTTTTAAGGATTTTTACATCTCTGTTCATGAGATGTATTTGTCTGTAGTTTTCTTTCTTGTAATATCTTTGTCTGGTTTTGGTATTAGGGTAATGCTGGCCTCATAGAATGAGTTAGGAAATGTTTCCCCTGCTCCTATTTTCTGAGACAGATTGTAGAGAATTGGTATCATTTGTTCCTTAAATGTTTGGAAGAATTCCCTAGTCATTGTTTCACATAGATATGTCAGAAACCAAATAATCAGGTGTGTTTTGGATTGGGTGAGGATTTTTTTGTTTTGTTTTAAATTTGTCTTTATTAAATGCATGCACTCTAATAAATTCATAAACATGACTATAACACTGTGCATATATTTTTCTCTTCCAAAAATAAAACATCATTATCATAACGATCACCACACTTTAAAACTGCACATATTTGCTTAACACAATAAATGGTTTTTTTTTTTCAAAAATCCCATTTCTTAAAGATTTTTTATTTATTCATTTGAGAGAGACAGAGATTGAGTGAGAGCACAGCACGGGGGAGGGGGCAGAGGGAAAGGGAGAAGCAGACTCCCTGCTGATCAAGGAACCTGACCATGGGCTCGATCATGACCTGAGCCGAAGGCAGATGCTTAACTGACTGAGCCACCCAGGCGCCCCTCAAAAATCAAAAGTCTGAAAATAAATTCATATATGTCCACTCCTCTTCAAACCAATCTGGATCTCATCTTTAGTATGCCTCTTTCCTAAAATATTTTTGTGTTTATGTTAGGCAAGTTACTTAAATCTCCTTTCCCTCAGTTTTTCTTAACAAAAAGAATAGAGTACCTAACTCACAGAGTTATTGCTTCCAGTATTTTAATGAGTTAATTATGTAAAAAATGTACAAAAATGTCTGGCATACAGTAAGTGCTTAATAAAATTTAGCCATTGTTATGATTACCCTGCTGGAGAGTCACCAATCCTCCTTCTCCCTATCCCACTCTATATCTTATCACACTTCTATTGCCTACAGACCAAAATCTAAACCTGCTATCTCAGAATCCAGGGCCATCAACACTCCAGCTTGTATTGCTATTGTAAGGTTGTTGTGTCTACCCCCACAAAAATCTCCTTTTCATGTCCACCTGATGACTCATTTCCCCCAAGCATGGCTTTCACTTAGTTCTTCCTCCTACAGTATCCACCCATCCCCTTTACTCACTGGAGGTATGGCATGTCTTTGTTTTTGAAGTAAGTTTTGCAACATTTGTCAATCTGAGCTTTATTAGAGAATTTCCTACCAATAATACAAACCCCCAGTGTTTTTAGATCAGGAACAGACTTAATGAGTCACTTGGCCCATGTGAATAAACTAAATCCTAAAGAGGTCAAATGGCTGATCCAATTTTATGCCGCTAAAGGCTATCAGAGTGAGGTGCCCTTTCCTACGGTGCCAAAAAATACAAGTGCAGCAGTTACATTATTTTAATTTTAATTTTTAATTTGATGTGACATTCCAAATACACGCCAATCCCTGTAGGTGTTAGAACTAAAATTTTCTCCTAATTTCCAAGATTGGGGTCATCAGACTTGTCTCCTATGTAGGAAAATCTCCAAGTGTTAAAGACTGCTATCCCTTTGCATAGGTGTTTCTTGAGTGTTTGTACGTGGTTCCTCTTTAGCCGTTTAATAGTCCCCAGGAAGTAAATGTTACTCACGAATCACTTTACTTTTTCCAGAAAACAGAGCTGCTTCTTCAGTGGAATTAAGATTTTTAAATAGTACACAGGTAAAGAGCAGGAAGCAAATTTCTGTGTAACTAATTGAAAGTACTGAGGGAATAGAAAAACAGAATGTAGTTATTAATAATCTCTCTATTTGTATGGAATGAACTATTCATTTGAGGAGCTAGAACGTAGAGTAGATATTGCTTCATTTAAATTTGTAACATTACTGTGTAGAATGTAAACATAATATCAACAACAGCCTGACTTCATTTATGAGTTCGCAGTCCTTAAAGTTAGGAGCTAGGGACAGAGAGAGGGATGTTTCCTGGCCAACATGATTGGGGAAAAAAAAAATGCTCCCGAGAAATCCAGGATTGCTTGTGAGACCTGGAAACAGGTTCAGGGATTTGACAAAATTGCTGGTATATTACTATGTGGTCTCTATTAGTGGGCAGTCAAATTCACTTTCAAGTTTTCAATGTTATTTATTCCTATGAGATGTCCTGGAAGAATCTTTCCTGTTTCTCAAGACTCTTCCTAGGGTCCAAATTCCTAAGTTTAAAAAATACATGGAGGCAAAAATTACATTTGTGAGGGCCACTGAAGGGGGGGGAGACAGTGCACAAAAATTGGACTAGTGTCAGAAAGCTTGCTACAACTAGAAATAGAATGTAAGATAAAATATACCATTTCCTAATTTTGCATTCAAGTAATGGTCAAACATTTGCAAAATATGGGCTGATACCCACATTAAAATTGAAAGTGCCAGCTACTACTGAATAACAGCAAGTTTATTCCTTAGAAGCAACCGCAAAACCACAGCTAATTCATACCTGTCTACTCATAATAAAAAAAAAATTTTTTTTTTGAAAACTAAATCTATCCTGGGGAATTTCCCTGGAAAATTTATGACACTATTACACACACACACACACACACGCACACACACGGCCTATTCCAAAAGATTCACTGGTTACTGTTTCATTATAGGAAGAGAGGTTGACCCAAATTGAGCATAAGGTATGTCTTGATATCTCTTAGCTTTGGGCCATATTTGGTCAACATCAGTATACTTCTGAAATTTCTTGTTAATCAAATAGTTCTACAAACTGAAAAATGTAAAATGCCAAATTCTTGAGTTGAATCAGAGACCTCATTTCATACAATCAATAGATTAGATAAATACTAAGACTAATGTTCAACAATAGATTATTGTCTGCCATATTCCCATGTGGCTAGTTAAGATTCAATTTTCATTGTAAATAAAAGCAGTAGAAACTCCACCCCTCCCTTTGAGGTATAAACTGTTGAATTTATGAGCTCAAATACTATATTGAAGGTAAATTCACATCTTAGACAGATATTGTCTGATGCATGAATACTTTTGGGGATACTAATAGTAGGCATATAATGTAAATTAACTGAAGTCATTTTTATGTGTATGCGATGTTCATGAATGATGTTCAGGAAACTTTGATTGAATGTTTTAATATAATGCCATAATAGAAAAGTCCATAAGTAATATAAAACTACCTGAAGTAGAACTACCTGTTATGACCATTGTAGCTTGGATTTATATAACTTGGTACATTTGCACATACATCCTTCTAACACCTATGGCTTAAATATAGGAGCTTCAGAAGCTATATTAACCCCATGGAGTCAAGTTTATTCAAATAAAAATAAATAAATAAATAACATTTAGAAGAAAAACAAACAAAAATACACTGTGGAGGAGCGTATTTGACATGGGTATTTAATTTGTTTAGAGTCAAATATTTCTGCTGACTTGATATCCCTTAGATGTATCGGAATTTTACTGTGAGTGCTGTCAGCATAGGTAAGTCATTTATTGGTTATTACGATTGAAAATAAAATCAAAGCAACTTAGCAAATGACAGACATCTATACCACAAAAGCAGGGAAGGAACTCTGAGTGAGAGGGAAAGGGAAAAGAGTGCAGGACAAATATAAGAAGCAAAAAATAAAGGATTGCTCTGAAATTAGCTTATATTTAAACCACAAATTTAAAAAGGCAGTGCTGGTTCTTCCACGTTGTCGTGTTGTCCCCCTGCTCATCAGAAAATCTGACGACCAGGGCTTTTACTACCGTGTTACCTAGTTTCTGAAGCAAGGCCCACGTGGCCAGTAAGCTGAGGAGAGAGGGAGAAGCTGCCCAGAAGCTGGTGTTAAAAAATAAGATATAAAAAACTTACAACAGTTCCTTCAGGTCCTCTCTCCCTGTGTCTTTTCATAGATCCTTCTACTTGCTGATGGGTACAGAAAGAAAGGAAGGGAAAAAAAAAAAAAAGATAGCTACAAATAAAAGAAGGCACTAGAGATTCTTGCTCTCTTAATCCTTATCATTGAAAATAAGAGAGATTTCAAGAAACATAATATTCTGTTCTCTTCTTGTTTTCATGAGAAAGCTAAACTCCATAACATTTCAATGGCTTACCCAAGCCCCAAGCAGAGTTGGGAACAGGATACAGATTTCCCAGCTCCCAACCTCTCAAGTGTTCCTCTGAAAGACACTGGAATGCCAATGTATGAAAATAACAATTAATGAGGTGAATCTGAATTGCTTACAGGCATAAAGGAGATCACGTATCAAAAGGTTAAAGAAGGGATCAACACTTCTTTCGTGAGCAGGTCTTTTCAGCGAGATGGGGTCATCCAAACCAGCACC
This sequence comes from Mirounga leonina, assembly GCF_011800145.1. Taxonomy (NCBI): domain Eukaryota; kingdom Metazoa; phylum Chordata; class Mammalia; order Carnivora; family Phocidae; genus Mirounga; species Mirounga leonina. The sequence goes on from NW_023270854.1 coordinate 45,468,155, forward strand.
CTCAAATACTTCTAAATTCTGAGAACCCAAAATTAGTAGTAACTAAATATGGAGTTAATGTTTCTTATAGAAAGCGTAGTAGGTAAATTTAGGTCAAGCTCATATTAGAAAGAGTATTTTTTATGAGTGTTATACACTTCAAAGTGTTTTAGAGTCCCTTATAAAATCAATGTATACAGTTAGTTCATGCTCCCTTCCCTCTTAAGCAAACTGGTGGGTTCAATGGACTGGGCTCAAGGGCTGTGATTCAGGATACTTGTGTCTCAGTTCCTTCCCTTAAACTAAGTACCTGTGTAATTCAGGTCAATCTCTTTACCCCCAGGAGATGAGGAGATTGCATGAAGGCAACTTAGCTCTAAAGTTTGTTGACTTAGAGAATATTAATTTTAGTATTTAAACTAAGCAAGGAGGTTTTGTTTTTATTGTTGCTTTTCACGTTATCCCTACATTTTTTTCTTTATCATTTCTGTGTTTTATTTTAAATTGAGTCTTGGCTCGACATTTCACCCTCCCATGATATCATTGTGCGTATGGAAAAAAATACACTATGCTTTACAACAATGTGGTCTACAGATTTTTGAGGCAAAAATCAGTGTTTGTTTCTTCTTTCTTTTTGTCTTAAGTAAAACACAGTGCAGATAATTATGGTTCATCTTTCTAATTATCATTCTAACTCCAAATTAGAGGAAAATCTGATTGATATTTTCAATGGTCAGTATAATGTTGACTGCTTGAAGTAGAACTAGGTTAAGAAGAAGCAGGTAGAGTCTCATCCTAAATAAAGTGCTTTATATTTGAGCAAACCAAGACACCTCTGAATGTCTGGGTGTAGATGAATTACATTTTCCTGACTGAACCATGTTTTGTGTCCCAATCTTCAAGCTTGTTCTTGATTTTTCCCCTTTTATTGAGATGTAGCTGACATATAACAGTCTATAAGTTTATGGTGTACCACACAATGATTTGATCTATTGCTCCTGATGTTTATTGCCTCCTTCCTTTTTTCCCATTGTGATCTAAAACTTGTCAATTTCCATTCTCTCTGACAATATCACTCTTGCCACAATTCGCCAGTTCTTCTCTGCAACCCATGACCCCAATTTTTTTATTTTCTATTTTTCACTTTCACAGTCTGCCTTTATCCCAATCAGAGGAAGAAAACCTATTTGTGTGAGAAATGTCTTAACTTCTTCATCAGTAATGCATCAATGTTCAGGTCCACAAAAAGTGGGAGATAAATTTATATTAGAACTTATTTTTACCTCTTGAATGTATTCTGAAAACCACTCATCTATTGATAAAATATGCATGATTCCAGATTTTAATGTGGGCTTCTTTTGAAATATTAGACATTTCTAGTTATATTTTTAGTTACCATATTAGAAAATAGGATATACCTAAAACCATTAAATATAGAGAATTATAACTTATTCAAGTAACCTGAATGTCCATAATAGTCTATCAGTCAAAAATTGCTTATTTTTCAAATATTTTTATATGCTCCCCCTTCAGAGACTCCAAATATACAAAAATTAGACTGCTTGAAGTTTTCCCATAGCTTGATGATGCTTTGTTCATTTATTTTTTTTTTTTTTACAGTCCTTTTTTCCCTCTGTGCTTCATTTGGGATATTTTCTATCTCTGTGTGTTTAAATTCACTAATCTTTTCTTCTGTGATGTCTAGTCTGTTGTCAAATCTACCTAGTGTATTTTTTATCATTTAAAGTTCAAAAAGTTCTCCACTAGCTTCTCTCTCTCTCTCTCTCTCAAATAAATAAAACCTTAAAAAAATAAAGTTCTAAAAGAGTTTTCTATGTATTTTATGTCTCTCTCTGTTAAGTATGCTCAATCTTTCTTCCCCCTACTGAACACATGGAATATAGTTATCACTTTTTTAATGTCCTTGTCTGCTAATTTTATCATCTGTGACATATCTTTGTCTGTTGGCTTTTGTCTTTGGCTTATAGATTACATTTTCCTGTATGCTTATTAATTTTTTACTGAATGTCAGATATTGTGAATTTTACCTTGGTAGGTGCTAGGTATTTTTGTATTTATATAAATATTCTGGAACTTTGTTCTGGGAAGCATTTAAGTTACTTGGTAAAATTTGATCCTTTCAAGGCATTTATGTATGTAGGTATGTATGTTTGTGGGACCAGAGCAACCATTGATTTAGGGCAAAATTTTTCCCCACTACCGAGCTAATACCTTTCTGAATACTCAATGCAATGAGGACATTGAAGCAAGAGGTTTTCTGCTCTGACTTGTAAGAACACAGCCTTGTGTGAGCTGTGGGAAATTTTCTCTCTGCTTCTCTCAGGAAGGATTTTCCCTGGCTTCAGGTAGCTTCTTCACATGCATGTGTAGATCAACATTCGGCATAAGACTCAGAGAGGACCCCCTGCAGATCCTCAGTACTCTCTTCTCTGGAACTCAGCTTTAGGAGCTGTGGCTTAGACCCCATGGGCTGCCAGCTGAGGAAGACCTCCAGGTTCACCCTGGTTTCCCCTCCCCACATGTGAAAACGGCTCATACAGTAGACTGGGCAATTTGGGACTCACCTCACACGTTTTTCTCCCTCAGAGGTCACTGTCCTGCACTGCCTCATGTCCAATGTCTTAAAAATGGTGTTTCATCTAATCTGTCCATTGTCTTAGTTGTTTCAGGTAAATATGGTTCCTGTTATTCTACCTTGACCAGAACAATTACTACTTAAATGCTCACTGACCACCACTGAGTTATAGCAGGAAGCTACAAAGCAAGGTTACAAAGCAAGATCTTAGTTCCAATGATGAGAAGATATTTCTGTACCATCAGCCCAAGCCAGGCACTTGGAATGGCCAGGGAAGGGACAGAGGGGTTTCTATCACCCTGACATTCCATTTATAAACTCCTCCATTCTTTAAAACACCTACGTTCTGCGCTATTTGCAAATACTTTTTCTGCTTGTTTGGTAGAACTTCTCGAAATATTGTCCCCTAATAATTCTCAGTGTTACTTTTTCCTTCACTGCCTCTCCCATACCCATGTGGGGACAGGGGGAATAGTTACTAGACTCTTTGTTTCCCACTTCCACCTGCAGATATTTCATGTCTTCTAAAAATATTTAAAAGTTTCCTTCTTCCCTTTCACTCTATTTTCTTTTTTAGGGGATAAGTGAAAACAAATTTAGTGAAATTATATGTGTGTGTGTATATATTTATATACACACATATATATATATAGTTTTTGACCAAAATATGAATTTTACTTCCAATAAATTTTACTACAGACTTGAATGCGTAAGTGACCGGTGACCAGAGTCAGGTTTCTTACTGCCTCCTTGAGCAAAGCAGGGCTGTGCTATATTGTCCTCCACCCCACCCCCGGTGGCTCCCCGCACACAGGAGGTAAACATACCTGCCTAATGAGGAGAGACTGCTACAAAAATGAGAAGAGAGCCCAAGGCATTTGTGCACAGATCAGTTTTCAATTCTAAAGAGGTTGATCTATTTATTATTAAATAAATACAGGGATAAGAATAAGAAAGGGTGAAATATTCCGGTTAGTTTTCATTCCTTTATTTTTTTGTTCCTTCAATATCCCTTTTAGTATATTAGTGTGATTATGATGATTTCATTTTGGATGTAGACCAGTCCAACAAGCTTTATAAGTTATTTTTCAGAGTTGGTATTAGAATTATTCTGACCTCATAAAAGATTTTTTGAAAGAGTTTAAGATTGGTGTTATTTTTCCTTAAATGCATATTAGAATTCACCAATGAAATCCTCTCAGCCTGGAGTTAGTTTAGTTTCCTTCCTTCCTTCCTTCCCTCCTTCCTCCTTCATTTAATGAATTCAATTTCTTTAATAAATAAAAGGTGGCTGCTCAGATTTTTCTGCTTAATTTTCTGTCAAATTTCTTGGCATAAGTTGTTCATAATATTCTCTTCTTGTTTTTAAATATTCACAGGATCAGTAGTGATACTCTTTAATTCCTGATATTGGTAATTTGTATCTTTTTTTTTTTTGGTGAGTCTAAATAAGTTTATTAATTCTGCTGATCTCTTCAAAGAATCAACTTTTGATTTCATTAATTTTCCCTATGATTTGGCTTCTATTTCTATTTGATTTCTTTTCTTTTTTTTAATTTTTTAAAAGATTGTATTTATTTATTTGACAGAGAGAGACACGGCAAGAGAGGGAACACAGGCAGGGGGAGTGGGAGAGGGAGAAGCAGGCTTCCCGCTGAGCAGGAAGCCTGATGCGGGGCTCGATCCCAGGACCCTGGGATCATGACCTGAACCTAAGGCAGACGCTTAATGACTGAGCCACCCAGGTGCCCTTGATTTCTGTTCTTATCTTTATTATTTCCTTCCTTATGCTAATTTTAGGCTTAATTTGTCTTTCTTTTCATAGTTTCTTAAGGTAAAACTTAAGTCATTAGTTTTAGACTCTGTTTTTCCTTTCTCTCATAAGCATTTAAATCTATAAATTTCCTTCTAAGAAATGATTTAGTTGCATCCCACAAATTTTGAAGTGTTGAATATTCAATAACCTTCGGTTCAAAATATACTCTAATTTCCCTTGAGATTTTTTTTTTAAGCCATGGATTATTTAGAAGTGTGTTTTTAATTCCCAAATATTTGGAGGTTTCCTAGATATCAGTTGTTATTAATTTTTACTTTAATTTCATTATGATTAAGTAGCATACTATTAAATTTATTGACACTTGTTTTAGGGGTGAACATAAGGGCAATCTTGGTGAATGTATCATGTGCCCTTGAAAATAAGGTGTGTTCTACAGACATTGAATATAAGGGTCTATAGCTGTAGATTAGGTCAAGGTGGTTGAGAGTGTTGTTCAGATGGTCTATGTCACTGGTGATGAGAGATTTAGCTGTTCTATCAGTTGCTGAGAAAGGTGTTTAAATATCCATCTGTAATTGTAAACTTGTCTATTTTTTTCTTAGATTCAGTTAGCTTTTACTTGATATATTTTGAAGCTCTTTTTAAGTGCATGCACATTTATGATTGTTATATCTTCTTGATCAATGACCCATTTTTCATTATGAAATATCCTTCTTTAACTCTGGCAGTATTATCTTAAAGCTTATTTAATATAGACAGTCACTCTAACATCCTTGTGCTTGTTCTATATGTGTTATGTATTCATTCAATCCACTTACTTTTAACCTCTCAGCCTTCATATATAAAGAGGATCTCTTGTAGATAGTGTCAAGTTGGAGCTTCCTCTTTATTCATTCTGACAATCTCTGCCTTTAGTTGATGTTCAGACCATTATAATTTAATGTAAGTATTAATATGGTTAGATGTAAGCCTACCATTTCTTATTTGTATATGCATGCTCTCTCTGTTTTTATTATTATTATTACTACTGTCTTTTCCTCCTTTCCTGCTTTCTTTTAGATTGTGTGAATACTTGTTTATATTCCATTATAATTTATCTGAATACTGCACAAAATTACATGCCAACAAAATGGACAATCTAGAAGAAATGGAAAAATTCCTAGAAACATACAATCTTCTAAAACTGAATCAGGAAGAAATAGAAAATGTGAACAGACCAATTACTAGTAATGAAATTGAATCAGTAATCCAAAAAACTCCCAACAAACAGAAGTCCAGGATAGATTCAGAGGTAAATTCTACCAAACGACTTAAAGAAGAGTTAATACCTATTCTCCTCAAACTATTCCAAAAAGTAGATGAGGAAGGAAAGCTTCTAAATATATTCTATGAAGCCAGCATTACCCCGATACCAAAACCAGTCAAAGCATAAAAAGAGAAAACTACAGGCCAGTATCCCTGATGAACATCTGTGGGATTTTCAGCTACAATTCTTTGTTCTATTATTTTAGTTGCAGTTTTAGGGATTACAGTATGCCTCCTTAACTATTCATAGTCCATCTCACGTTAATATCTCACCATTTTACATAAAATGTAGAAACTTTGTAGCAGTATAAATCCATTTATGATATAGATTTCATATGTATTATATCTACATATATAATAAACCCCACAAGACAATGTTGTAATATCTACTTTAAGTAAGCAAGTATATATAAAATAAATGAAAAGTTTTTGTGTGTTAACCAGATACTTATTATTTCTGAGGGTCTTCATTCTTTTCTGAAGGTGCAAGTTTTCTTCTGGTATAATTTCCCTTCAGCCTGAAGAAGCACTCCTTGTAGCTCAGTTCTGCTAGCAGCATATTTTTTATGTGTTTTTTTATGTACAAATATTTTTATTTCACCTTTCTTCTTAAAGGGTATTTTTGCAAATATGGAATTATAGGTTGAGAGTTTTCTTCTTCTTTCGAGTACCTGGAAGGTGTTGGTCCACAATCTTCTGGGCTCTGTTGTTTCTAGTGAGAAGCTAGAGGTCATTTGTCATTGTTTTCCCCTATATAATATGTTTTGGGGGGGGGCTTATTTGTTTTATTTTGTTTTGTGGGCCACTTTTAAGATTCTCCCTTTATCTTGATTTTCCGGATATGCTAATCTGGCTTTCTTATATCTGGCTTGCTTAAAGTTTGCTAAGCTTCTTGAATCTGTAGAGTTGTATCTTTTACTAATTTTGTGAAGTATTCAGTAATTATTCCTTAAACTATTATTTCTTATCATTCTCTTGGTCCTCTCCTTAGTACCACAATTACCATGTGTTGATATTGCCCTACAGATTCTTGAGGATCTATTCATTCTTTTTAATTTTTTAAATACTTTATTTATTTGAGAGAGAGAAAGAGAGAGAGGGAGAGAAAGCACAAACAGGGGGAGGGGCAGAGAGAGAAGCAGTCTACCCACTGAGCAGGGAGCCCGATGCAGGGCTGGATCCCAGGACCCTGGGATCATGACCTGAGCCAAAGGCAGATGCTTAACTGAGTGAGCCACTCAGCTGCCCCTGTTCATTCCTTTCAACATTTTGCTCTTCAGAATGAATTATTTCTATTGATCTATTTTTATATCCATTGACTTTTTCCATTATCATATTCCTTATGCTTTCAAGTCCATAGAGTGATTGTTTTACTTAATAAGTTGTAATTTTCAGTTTTGAAATTTCTATTTGGTAGCTTTTTATAGATTCTCTTCCTCTGTTGTGCTTTCCTTTGTTTTTATTCATGAGGAGTATATTTTCCTTTTTATCATTGAGCATAGGTATAATGGCTGCTTTAAAATCCTCAGATGCTAATTCTAATATCTAAGTTGATGTCTTTTCTCCTGAAAATGTGTCACATTTTTCTTTTTTGTATGCCCAGTAATTTAAAATTGTATTTTGGACACAGTAAGTATCACGCTGTAGATACTCTGGATTCTGTTCTATTCTTTCAGAGTGTGGATAGTTTTGTTTTACAAGGCAAGTAACTTGATTGGACACAAACTGCAAACTCTACCTCTTGGACTGTAGCTCAAATGTCAGTTCAGTTTTTTGTTGTTTTTCTTTAAAAATTCCTTAACTGAGCTGTTTGCAGTCAGTTCTGCACTTGTATGGTTCGGAAGTCAGCCAGAGATTTGAGCAGGGTTTTACACAGAATTGTGCTGTCCCCACCCCCTCCAGGCTCTTTCCAAGGTTTTCCCCTTACTTTCTAGTGGCTATGCTTGCCTCAAATTCTCCAAAAATACTATGGTTTTCTATTGGACTCTTAGCATCCATGTACAGCTAAAATCTATAAAAACTAGAAAATTCATCTTGTGTTATTTCCTTCTTCCAAGTGTTGACTCTCTCCAGACTGCCTGCTTTTATTCACATGCCAATGCCTTCAGGTTAATTGGTTGGCTTTTTTTTTTTCCCAGAATTTATAGTTGCTATCTGCAGGAAGTTCATTCTAATGAGAGCTTATTATGCTAATACAAAGTGGAACCTCCATCCCACAAGTCTTAGAAAATCTGTGTGTAAGGTGGTTCCTGAAAATATAGGTTTTAATGTATCCTATCATTCTAAATTGAGATTTAAGGGTTGCCTTTTGTTAGTTCTTTTGGTTTTGTGGGTGTGTGTTTTTTTACTAAAGTAGTTCTCAGAAGTTCACTCAACTGGAATCTCTCTAAACCCCCATGCAACCCATTTTCTAAGACTAACTGTCATCCTCCAAGGAAATCATTTTGTCATTCTAGTCCCCCACCCCAAAAAACCCATTGTCTTATTCTAACCCTGGATTCTGTTCCAACAGCATTTCAGAGGACTCCGGAATCATTTAGCATGGCTTGTGGGTAATGCCACTAATCTACAGCCTGTTCTCCATGGAGTGCCTAAAAGTCTTAGCATCTGGAGCTGTAGTATTCTCATGCTGCTGGAAACTTCCACAACATCACATCTCCCCAGTCACCCATTGCCCTTGGGTCACCCTGGTCACTAAAGTTCCAGAGTGAAAATATAGTTGTATTCAAGTTGGTCTTTTCACTACCTAAATCCTAAGTGCTTATCTTTGAAAACATACTGCGTCGAGTGCTCGGGTGTCTAGGTCAGTCTGATAGAGCATTGCTGACATTACTGTGGCAAAGGAAGTGAGGTGGAGCTCTTTGAAAACCCACTGGAGTCCAGTTCCCCCTCAAAGCAAGCTGTCGCCATAGAGGCACCTGGCTCTCGAGCAGCCTGAGTTCTCCCCCAACCCCACACCCCGGGGAAGGCAGGAAATCTGGAATTAAACATTCCTTTCTGAGGGACATTTTTCAGTCTTTTAGTACTTCTGTCTTCTTAAGTATATAATGGAGAATATAATGCACAGGGCACAGCTACCTCATGGGAGTATAATGTGAATTCAGTGATAGAGAATGGGATGTCCTACAAGTCACTGAGAGGACAGATCCAAACATGCATATTTTGCCTTTATTTATTATTTGGAGAGCTTTTGTGATATTTTATGAATAGCAAAGCCCCATGATTCACAGCCTGCCATTGCTATAAGAACCAACGAATGAAATGTGCCATTGATTTCCTTTTTCTGTCTTTTTTGACCCTCTGTTAAATTTAAAGGGGAAAAGAGATACATTAAATTCCAATTCTAATAATAGCCCCCAATAGGGATCAAGTGGCCAAGACAATGGGAAGAGAGACCTTTCAGCAGTACGTTTTGCTTTGAGCCTAAATGAAGTCTGTCGTGATCATGTTATTTAGTGAAATGAAATCATGGAAGTATGTTGATTCCTTCTGGTCAGACCCCAGAGCACAAGTGTCACATCCCCAAATTATGCCCACTGGTAGTAATTAGGCTTCATGCTCTACAGAGAGTCCTACGTGACTTAAGAGGCAGTACTTTTGAGAATCCCAGACTTTAGATTCCCTGTTATTCATGTAGCAAATGGATACTTTCACTGTCCGTTCTACTCTCTTCCATTGGCCTACCAAGGGCTTTGAGTTCAGCCTTTCTGTATCAGTAGAGCGCCATTAGAAAATAGCAAAGTCATCAAAGAGAATAATGTTCAGGAGAAAAATGAAACAAGCCTTTAAAAAATGTTTTCAGCAAAGAAAAGAGTAGTATGGTGCACATACGTTTTCTGAAGCCGTAGCTAACGCTTTTTATGGAAACTTCTGTGCCATCGCTGAGGTATTTCCGAAGAACCGGAGTACTTAAAATTAATTGTATTAATCATGAAGACTACATTTATCCTCAGCTTCTATAGTGTGTTAAGGATAGAGATGTTTACCCAAGAAGAAAGCTAACATGGCATTCTTCTGCGCGGATGTAATTTTCACTTGACAGAGTGTGTATTTGTATGGTAGGTGTTTGCTTTTCATTTATCCACTTAGAGTCTTTCATCCTTTTGGAAATGTATTGATTTATTTTGTGAAATGCAGAGAGAAGAGAAAGGAAAAGCCTGTGATTTGTGACAAGTATACCTCCTGAGCAAAGTATTTATCTTACCCACCTTTCTGTTCTCTCCATCATTACCCCATTTTTTTTTCATTGAGATGTACTTGACATATAAATATTATATTAGTTTCAGGTATACAACACAGTGATTCCATATTTGTATATATTGCAAGATAATTATCTGTTATCAATTAGTCTTTGTATATGGTAAAACACAGATGTCTAAGACCTCATTAACCTCACAATTTCTCGAGAAATTATAATCACTGTAATTATAAAATATATAGGACTCCCAGTTTCACTTTTCGTGAATTGCACTTTGATCTCTCCTATCAAAAATGCAAAGAGGGAGGAAATGTGTGATCTCTCAGTATAAAAATGACATCCTCTTTCCTAACAGGATTGCAAGCATTGGAAAGCAGGCGGGAAAGGTTTGCACTGTGGATATCCATATCCCATCTTGCCAAAGGATAAATAAAGGGCATTCATTCATCAGCTTTCAAGCTGCCACCCTCTTTTCTTTTCCCCCGACCCCCACCTCTCCCTGAAATTGGGAGGAGGGAGGTTCTGATTATTTTTGCCTATTTCTAGCAGAGCTAGGCATGAACAATTAAATTTAGGGCTTCCCTGTGGTCTGTGAATAACAGTGCACAGTGCTAACCATCAGGGCACAAAGGCAGACAACAAAAAAAAGGCTTTTTTATTTTTTGTTTACCCTTCAGGACACTGTTTACCTTATCACCGAAGGGGAAGTTATCATGTCATCCCTTTTGGAAATTGTACTCGGTTTATTCTCTAGCTTCGAGTCTGAAACTGTCCAGTGATAAAGTGGGTATGTCAGCCCGGGGCTAGGGGATTTCTATAAGGCCCTGCTCTCCCCCCACCTGCCAGACGCCCACGGATGTGTCTGTGTGTGTCTGTCCCTCTGCCGCCTGTCTGTCTCCCCGTCACGGGCTTTGCTCGGTCTCTTGAGTACGCTCTCACTTCCTCTTTCTCCCTACGCCATCTCATTCCTTTTTCCTTGATTTTTCTGTCAAGGCTTTTTCTTTTTCTCCCTTTCAACCGGAATGATTTTTCCCCTTTTCTCCCTCTCTCTAAATTTACTTCACAGCAGATTGTCTTGTAGTAAATCACCAAAAACCCAAATAGCACTAAAGCATTCTGATACAACATTAGCATTTGCTTAACAAGCACAAGATAAACATTAAACAAAGAACTGCATTTCTTTATTAGAGGCTGCAAGATACATAATCCATGAGCACAAGAAACATGGGACCCAGTGGATATGCAGATGTGTGTTATTTCATTGGCGCTGGGCGGCCTTGTTAGAAAAGGTTTTCATCTGAAGGCTTGGGGGTGGATGGTTGACTGTCCCTGGTGGGGCTGTAACTAGATACAGAGACTGTTGCAAGCTAGACTGGGCTCCCTGGTGGACGTGCTGATTGGACAGCCTGAGGAAAACTTGGGAAGCATCGGGAAGTGAACTCAATCACCTTGGGGATGATAGGGTAGAACCAGATGAAGGCATTTGACTTCCTTTTGTAACTCCCACTAAGGACAGATTGCCAGGGCGATCCAGCCTCCATAACTGCAAATCAGGCCCTTTCCCCTATGCCGATTTCATTAGAATGGCCAGCATGGTGCAAAGAGGAAAAAAAAAAAAAAAAGGTTAGACACAGTAATTTTACAGGCAGGCGGGTACAAAAAAAATCTGCATAATTAAGCAGTCAAGGCTGCTAATAGGGGAGTTTATATGCTCTGGGACCAGGCAAGGGCAGCACATATGGATATAGCGCTGGATATTAAATCTACGGCATGCAGACTTACTTCAGGGCCCTCAGAGAAAAGGCTAATTATAGAGAGAGGAATTGTGTTTACTGGTCTGTCTTGGGCAAAGATGGGGAAAGAAGTACAACCAAGTTTTGCAGTTAGACATGAACAGGCTGTTAATAGAGATATCAAAATATGTGCTTGCGGTTGTTTCCTACCTAATCAACACAGAATTATAGATTCTGTGGCCACTGCCCCCACCCCATATTACCTGCTATAGACAAAACACTTGGAGTTAAGTTTCGTACGCTAAGTATATGCATAATGTCAAGCTGCAGAGGATAGGAGTGTGTTTATTATTAAACTGCCACAATTTAATCTCTGCTGTGCTCTTTATCATCAATAAATTCTATTTAGCAGTTGAGCTTAGCCCTGTTTAAAAACATCAGCGCTTCTGGGCATGAGCTCAAAGTTAGCACTTAACCAGGAACGGGGAGCCTGAGTGGAAGTTGGAGCGGGCAGGGGTAAACCTTTAGAGAAAGGGTGTGTTTCTGGAAGGGGCTCTGCTGGGGTGGGCGTTAACATTTTATAATGTAGATCAAAGGTAAAGAGAAAACCCAAGGCCTCTTTGTCACAGCCCCCTAACGACTGCCTCATGTATGAGCTGAGATGGTTTCTTCAAATTACTAAAGAGATTCATTTCCTATTTGTATGTATGTACGCACACATATAGACATGCACGCACTTACTTATTTAATTCCATACAAAGAACCGTTTCCGAAGAGGACAGGAGAGTGGGCCGTTTGCCCTGGGCTGGATGTGTCAACGCAGGCCTTGCTGTTTCGGGGTACCAGAGTCTCCTGCAGATTTTGTTTGCAGAGAAGCAGTCTGGACCCTTTGTCCTTCAGGAAGGCTTCCCATAGCAGCAGCCCTTGCCTAACACAGATTTGTGGCTAGGGAGCTCTGGCCATCCGTGGGCCTTTTGTGCATTCCATTGCTTCCCCCCAACTAGGAGGGCCAGAGAAGAATCCCACTGCCTCGTCTCAAGATGCACTAAAACCTCGGGCTTAGGAAAGTAAACAGCATCTGATCAGCCAGATATTGGGTCAGGCTCGCCTGACATCTGTGCTCCTCGCAGAGGTGGGGAATTCATTGCTAATGAGAAGACCAAGCCTGTGCCTGGGAAAGCGGGAGTCAGAAAGGCTCATGGATGGGGAGGTTAGCCCCTAAGTCAAGGGAAAGCATCACGTTGGCACCCAGGGTGCTGTGCACCTGCTTCTTGTCCACTCATTGTTCACCAGCTGACCAGGGGTGTCCCTTTTCCTGAGCACAGTTGGTCAGATCTTACGCCACTTGGGTAGGAGGGCGAAAGTCTTGAGGGGCTAGTGTAGGGCCCATGCCCAATGCAGATATTTCACCCTCAAGTTTTGAAATCTGTTTTCTCTAGAAGCTGTTAACTCAGTTTTTAAAATCAGACTAGTCCTCAGAATTTTTTTAAACTCAGTGACTTCTGGTATATTCTCATTTCTAGACGTTACAGTGAGATAGCATCCTAAAGAAAGAAAACTGGGACTGCCCACAGATTCGTAGGGACAGGGTGTGCAGTGCAGTAGCATTGAAAGTACTTGTTATGATCATTCTTTTCATCCCATTCTTTCTGCTGGAAACGTAAAAATGTAAAAGAAAAAAAACGTGTAGGGAGGACGCAGCAGAGGTCCATACCTGGAAAACGGTAGCAGCCTTAGAATGTAGAGGGCAGCGCCTGACCGTCATTTTTCTGCTTGTCAAGAGAAAATGAAGTTGACCAGAACACTAGCAGGCAATAAGTAGACCCCGCTAGAAAAGGGGAAAACATTATTATGTTTTAGATAGAAATAAGTATAGAGGAGAGGGCTCAACACACAACTGTTTTTATTTTGTAACTTTGGGGCTGATCAAAAGTAGGAAAGTTAGGCAAGAGGCATGTCACTGGCTGAGGACTGGTGGGAATTTGAAAAGATCTCTTTTGCTATGTGCTGAATTGTTTGGGGATACAAAGAAGAGCCAGCCATCTACTACCCAGGCCAGAGGTGGACTCAAAAATTCCTCACAGCACAATGGTTTCCCATAGCTGGCTCCTTCCTCCCTCCCTCCGTCTCTCCCTTCCTTTCTTGTCTCCTTCCTTCCATTCATCATTCTAACAACAAGAAGAAAAGAGTTGTCTTGAGAAGAAACCTAGTAAGTGATAAGGAGGATAATCAAGAAGGAATTATTTGGTAGGGGAAAGAAGGTATGTCTTTATGCTATGGGGGAGAATGTGGTAAATGTCCTAAGAATCTTATAAAGTAGGGTAGGAATTTATAGGAGAAATGAATTCTGAGGGAAAGAGGAAAAGACTTGGCTAGGGATTAAGGCCTGAGGAACAGCAAATGGTGTGACAGTTTTTTCCACATAAGCTGTGCTGTTCTTCCTCATTTGGGAACTAATTTTCTGTCATCCCAACAAATATGCTGATAGATTTAATAAATCATTACTCTCCCCCCGCACCCCCACCACATATAACATGCACAGTTGGGTTGAGGAGAAGAAGACGAGAAGGATGAAGGAGAGTGGGGCGCCTGGGTGGCTCAGATGGTTGAGCGTCTGCCTTCGGCTCAGGTCATGATCCCGGGGTCCTGGGATCGAGTCCCGCATCGGGCTCTCTGCTCTTTGGGAGCCTGCTTCTCCCTCTGCCTCTCTCTCTCTCTCTCTGTCTCTCATGAATAAATGAATAAAATCTTTAAAAAAAAAAAAAAAGAGAAGGATGAAGGAGAAAAACAATAGCCAGTATTGTTACGGCAATGCCTCAAGAGGAAGAGGTTTTCAAAAGTGGAGAATTTAAGAGCATTAACATCTTCTGGGTATTGTTTTAAAGTTTATCATTACCATATGCTGAGATTTTAACATGTCTGGGTTACATTAAAAAACTTAACAAAAGTTCTCTGCTGGATCTGCCCAAAGAATCCCACATGTCTAGGAACCTGACCAAGGCTACCCATGCTCTTGACAGCCCTTGCTAATGTCCGGGAGCAGGGAAGGCTGGGAAGACAAGCCTCATGGTTCCGAAGGCCGTGCCTACCTTCCCAGTCCCACCAACAGCCCTCTGCTGAGCCTTCTCAGTGTCTCTGCCCCTGTCCACCTCTCAAGCCCTACAAGACGCAGAACTGCTCTGGCCAGAGAGGAGAAAGCAACCTCCACGGAGTTCTGACGTCCCCTCGCTCTTCTGTCTAAACACACTGAAACCGGCACTCCTCTCTGCCCCACACCCTCTTGCTTCTTCTTCATCTTCCCTCTCCCTTTTTCCTCTGTGGAGGAGGGGAGGAGAAATACAGGGGAACAAAAGCAATCAACAAAGTCTAAAGAGTTAAAACACTTGATATAAAATATTTCAACAAATGGAGCAACCATTTTGATGCCGAGTAACAGAAATAATAACTGATACTTGCAGAGTAATTACTATAGGCCAGGCGTTGGGCTAGATACTCCATAAAGAGGATCCCAGTTGTATCCTCCCCCCCACAGCCTCATGGGGTAGGGACTTGGTGGCCCCTTTGGACCCACGGGCAAAGGCAAGATGAAACAACGTAGGTGAGATTAAACAGCTTGTCAGGGGCAGGGCTGGGCAGCTCACTCCCTAGCGAGGGATTCCAAAGCTTGAGTTTCTAAAATCCCTCTACCATGGGACATGGGAAGAGAGGCTTTGCAGACAATGTCTGCGGTGACTTTTATAAAGACGACCTCTTCTACCCGCGACAGCGAAGTCAATGGAAGCCCCTGGTAGAGGTCTGCATTGGCTGGTATGCCAGGCCTACCAAGTCCGGATTACAAACCAGACTCAGTAGGAGCGAGCCGCCTACTATCAGAGCTCAAAACCTATTTTACAAGAAGGTGTCTGTTTTCTAGAAATGAAACAGGATTTAGTGGCTGACCATCCCGTCTCTGAGTATTCGTCGGAAATTAATATTTATAATCACATGCAAAGAGGCTTGATTGCGTTTGTGACCTGCTTTCTTACATATTTGGGGTGGGTAGAGATGAAAGCGGAGAACTCACAGCCCATATGCATTTACTGCCAGAGTGGAACTTCAGAATCGTACCAGGGGACCTTTTGGTAATGTTTGTAATGTGCTGCTATTGTGATTTAGGAGAGAAAAATGCTACTGCTGGGCTTTATTTTCAACAGATTTTTTTTTTAAACATCAATTAATGCAATCAAATGTAGTACAGGGAAATCTAACTTTTTATTTACATTTCTGGGGGCCAGGGAGGGTTGGTTTGTTTTTGTTAGCTCCAATCATTTGAGCTGCACAGTATACGGTTTTCTTGGTATTTTCCAAATCAACTCAGTAAGTTATATTTAACAGTCTATGTGAAAACCTCCACATGAGGAAGAGAAAACAGCTCTTGTAACTGGTACTATTTGTTGAGAAACAAATGACTCTGCCTTGCTTCACACAGTTTGAAAATAATGACTTTTTTTTTTTTTTTTGGTTTTTCAACAACAGATTTACTTAATAAAATGAATCATATCGGGTTTCTAACCCATACCAGCAAAATTGAAATATGTTATTTCTTCAAGAATTCATCAGGTTTTTGAATGCCAAGTTTTGAACTCAATCTTGATGAATTTGAAAATAACCTAAAAGGGAAAGAGCATCATATGTTTGGCCTCAAACCTGAAAAGGGCACTAAGATAAGCCAGTAAGATAATCAGAAAGGTCTCTGCTGAAGGTACATTTTTCTCATTTTTCTCCCTATTGTGATTCATTGTCTTAACTAAACACATATTATCAGTACAAGCTACTGGACGTTCTCCTGCCTTCCTAAGCATAGGGACCTAGTAAACTAATTATCATAGATGATTTAACTAAAAACTTGGTTACACGTTGAAATTTAATTATTTTTCTTCCCCATAATCAGGACCCTAGACTCAGATTGGAGCCCACTCCTCGCAGTAACTACCCACGTGACTTCGAGCAAACTAGTTAGGCTCTTCTTAGGATTTGGGTTACCTGGACCAATCCATTTATAAGCAGATTAACTGGGAATCAGTATGTATACCCCCACAGCACACATTCTGAAAATGACAAAATGCTATGTAAATATATGGAGGTGACTTATAATCATCCTCAGGTAGAAGTAATGAGAGGAAAATGTACCATCATAATAGACTTAGCATTGATAAGAGCCTCTTTCTTAAGGGACTCTCAGAAGGGGGTGGGGACAGAGTTGGCATTGTGTAGACACTCCATTGTGTAGACACTTCTTGTGCTTGGAAGTCATGTTGGCCTGAACATAAAGTATGATCTTTTGTAGTAGATGAGGTAATATGTAGACCTAATCGGGTGAGTTAAGGCCACAGTGACTACTTTGATTTGGAATTTCCCTGCTGTTATCACTTTAACACAAAATTTCTAACGTTCATTTCAAAAGACAGATGCCCAGATTCGAGGTCCCCTGGGTATCACTCAATTGTATTGTTCTTGTTTCTCAGGTTGTGCCCTTTTGAGGGGGTGTCCACCTATATTGTGGGTGCCAATGGGTAGAATAAGGAGGCTCAGAATGACCTAGTCAGGTCAAGATGCCCATTGATCATGTGCTTGCACATAAGGGTATTGTGACAGTCTTAGGTGTGTCTAATTCTCTGAAATTTTATTTTATTTTTATTTCTTTGAAGTAGCTGGACCAATATTTAATTAAGGAAACTTCTCTTCCCATTCCAAGGAATACAATTTATTCTGTTACTGGGCATTCTTCTCACATAAGTATCTTTGCATGGTCAGTTATTGTGACTGGTTGAAAATATGCTAAAAATATTTACTGCCCTTTATTCCTTTTTGCACATTCATACAATGCTAATCTGTATTTTCTCACTCTTGTTTTAATTTCTGAACTGTCTTTCCTCCAATATTCAGAAAAGGAGAAGTTTCGCTGCTGGTTCATGTCAGACTGTTTGCCTCCTGTCTCATCCAACAGTGACCATCCTACAGTATTATACAAAGTATTTACTTTTCTTGAGATTGTCAGATGTAAAAAATCTCATGCTAATCTCTGTCTTTAAGAAACCAAACATTGCTTCTGCTTTTCCAAAGTAAAGGAGGAGTAGAAGGCCAAGACATCACCATAGGTCACCTTTTATCCTGAACTTTTATATTTTTCTTTACTAAGAATGAAATTGGTAAGTGAGCTAAATATGACTTATTTTCAGAAAGGACATATATGTTAGAGTATCAGATTTCTACTTAAATTGTTCAAGACAGCATTGGAATTCTATGCTGATTGCATCACATCACTCAGGGGCCAAGCAGACCTTTTAAATATATAAAATGTTTAAAGCCATTGATAGATATTTTAGTAATTTTTTCAATAGATTTCCTTTTGGGTCAGAAAATTATCAGCCTTTCTTTATATTGACACAGTATACAATATTTAAATTTTTAGAACAGATCTTGAATCAGCTGGTTCAGGTTTTAGAAAAATTGTCATAAAGATAGGGGATTAAAAATTTATTGTGCCCAAAGCATCTTTATGATTTGGCATTATAGTCTTAGAAATATTTAATAGCTTTGCAGAAGGTAATATAAGGAATTGCTATCTAAGAAAGAGCAATCCTGAATTATCATGTCTCATTCTTCATTTAACAGATAACGCTTATTAACTAATGCATGGTTTTTGTTAAGCCCATTTCATAGTCTTTAGCTTTGGTTTTTGACCTAACAAAACACCTAGGAATCTGTACTTCTTCACTATACTTCCTAGCTAAATAGAAATAAGACAGAAATCTTTGTTACAACATAAATCTTTTGGCCTTCCTTCCTCCCTCCCTCCTTCCCTCCCTACCAACCTCCCTCCCTCCCTTCCTTCCTTCCTTCCTTCCTTCCTTCCTTCCTTCCTTCCTTCCTTCCTTCCTTCTTTCCTTCCGCTCTCTGCCTCTCCCTCTCTTTCTTCTCTTTTCCCATCTCAACAAATAATCTCTCACTTACGTTGCTCTTGACTGACAGGAAACAGAAGGAAATAGAGATGAGTATGATTTATTGGTATGCCAGTAACATCTTGGCTTCAGCATATAGTGCCTAGATGTGCTGGTGTATCCAGAATGATGCCCAAGAGAGAAAAGTAGGTTAGGAACATATTGAGCTAACCTATTTTCCATACATAACTATGGCATTACCTTTTTAGTAAGCCACACTCTTAGGAATATGCGTGCAGTTCCAGTTTCTTCCCAAATACTCAGTTTAGTACCATTTCAGGGAATGATACGGGAACTTAAAGAAGTATAATTAGCTATATAGGCAAAACAGAATGAAGAAATCAGTCTGCTTCTGAATAATTATAATTCCATAAAGGAAAGCTCAAGCCCAGTCTCTACAGGGTTTCAGGAGACAGTTTTACCAAATCAGTAGGTTATTGGCCATTGAGAGAAAACATCAACATTCAGCCATGGTTGCCTTCTGCGTCATGGGTTGTATAATCACTAGGGTTTCTTTCACGTTGACAGCTCAGACCAAAGCGCTTTACCAAGAATGGTGTTCCTAGCTGTTCTGCAGAATCTAGAGATAAAGGGAGTTTAACTTTCTATAACCAACAGGGGCTGTACATTAGTCAAGGCTTCGCTTCTCTTCGCTTCTGAAGGGAGAGGAGCACTCTCAACAAGGGCAAGAGAGACTTTAACAATAGTCAGTTGAGGAGTAGGGGATAAAGATAAAGTGGACTGGAATAAGTTCAGGCTTTGTCTTGTCCAGGAGCAAAGGGGTGCCCAGGAGGCATGGAAATAGAAAGAACTCATTGCACATTACTAAGAGATCTAGAAAGACAGTAACTTACTTAGCTTAACTAACAACTTAAATCATTGTACTTAAGAGGGAGGAAACTTCTTTTAAGTGAGGGTTTGGAGGGACGGTGTGGTATTGGCTTTGAGAACACTGAATTCTGGCACTGACCATGACCAAATGCTTTGCCATCATGAGTGTGTCAGTTACTATATCTAGTCTCAATTTTCTCATCTTTTAAACAAGTCTGTTGCTAATTAGATTGTCTCCATGGCCACTTCTAACCTTTATCTAACATCCCAGCATTTAGCCAATTATATAACATTTACCCTTTCATTTTTTCCCCTACGCATTCCTAGTTTATTGCTTCTTCATTTTACATAAAAAAGCACAATGTTCTGCGATCTTTGAAAATATCTGGGCCAACCAATACAGTTTAGGGAGGTACTTATTAGAATATTTCTTAGTAAAGGGATAACGCCAAATCATGGTCAGCCAACTCTCTCAGGCCCTCACAATCATGTTTCCCATATCACTTTTCAGATTTCTCTGAGCCTTGGGAGCGTTATTTGCTTTTGGAGGGCCGTTAATCACCTTATAGTAGTTTTATGCCATCCTCTATTTTTCTTTAAGCATAAAGGCGCTATCTATAAGAGTGCGGAAGAAGCGAGTGTCTGTAGGTTCACACACTGTATGTTTATTTTTCTTTTAAGTGTGTTGTTGCAGCGCTCTCCTTTGCTAATATATTTTGACACCTTATAGTTGTAACCTGCTGTTCTCTTTAATTGCTTATTGTTATTAATTATATAGTGGTAACGTAGTTGGCTGCTTGAGCCACTTGGCTGTAAAGAAATTCATTTATCATTATTGCCGTTGGAGCTACAGAAAAGTGCCAGCATTCTATCCAGAGATGAATGTTTTTGCGTTCACATCCAGTAAAATTTTGAACATGGGTCAAATCCTTAAGTGTTTTCTTTCTGCTGCTACTCTTCCCTTCTGCTAGTCTGTGCGCGGAATACCTTCATTTTCTCTTATCTTTTATTTTCAGTCCTTGATTTGCTGCCCTTTCAGTGAAGTTTATATGTTATGCTCAGCGCTCCATTTAGTGCCCTGTCCAAACAGTCCCCTTCATTTCCTCCTCATCTAGCTAACTGTAAATTTTCCTTCCTAGGATTTCTTTTATAATGCGAGCAATGTTCTTGCCTTCACAACTTTGTTACAAGCACATTTTATTTTAAATCATTAATGCTGATTGGACATTTTCTTAAGCCTCACCTTTCAGTGAAAGTGATCGTTATGCCTTTAAGGGTGACTCTAGACCCCTTCTATGCACATGATAAATAAACAGATGTATTTAGAGTCCCAAATGGAGAAACTGCCAGTGCAATGAATGAATGGATGGATGAATGAATGGTGCACACATGCAACCGTGGGGATGCATGTTTGCGCACACCCAGCTACGTTCTGATATCTGTAGTTTGTCTAAATCTGGGCTTAATTTAGAATTCATGGCCCCACAGCTGCATGTGCCACGGAAGAGCCAGGCCAGAGAGCTCCTCTGCCTTCTGGCAGCATGACATTAAATTCACACTAGTTAAGCCAACTTAAATTGAGCCTCCTTGAACCTTCCTAAATAAAACTAGTGGCCTTAATTACAATCAGGCAATTTAAAGGTTATGGAGCTCTAACTAGTACTGCAGTATATCACTTTAATAATGCACAGGAAAATTTCTCTAAGGGGTGGCATCGTTTGATTAGAAGAATTCAAGTTTCACAACACATTTCCAATAAACTGTTTTTAGAAATCTTATTGCACTTATTGCGCCATTACCTTTTTTTATTCTTCAAGGCCGAGTTTCTAAGGTCACACCAATAGAACAATAAAAATGTGAGTCATTTGCAAATAATGTGCAGTATTGTGATTTTTGCACTGCTGCTTAGGATTTTCTGCATACTGCCTGCCACCAAGTAGAAGGAGCAGGATAAGGTCCCTTGGAGATCTGAGATCCTTGCCCCTTTTATACCTTTGCACCCCACCCATTGGACCTTTAACTTGTGCTTCTGTGGTGAACCCTGATTCGAAACGCCACAGCTTAGATGACTTGGCAAAAAGTTATCAATAACAGAAGTTGCCTAGAAAGATAATTAGCTTTGGAAATGCCTGACTAGTTTCTTGTCTTGAACCTGTGGGCACTAAAAAAAACCCATGATTGTTGAGATCCATAATATTTACAGAAGCTGGTGAACCTCATTCCATTTCTTTTGTTTGTTTTGTTTTGGTTTGGTTTTTATTTTGTTTTAAAATCATCAGCAATCGCAAGCCATGCTTTCTAGCAGAGATAAACAGCTTTTAAGCGTTTGGAGACTTTCTCCTTCAGATAACTAGTGGCTTTATGCCAAGAAGAAGAAGGTAAACAGAAGAAAAGGCTCTGACCCTTGCCATAAACCCGGCAACAGCAACACGAACACATACCTGATGAGAACTGTGTCCAGCATGTGGCTCCCGTGGCTGACCCACCGCTGTGCTGAATTAATATTGACTGTTGCACTGTCTCAGTCCTCCAAGATGTTTTCTTGATAGATTTAACTTTAAAGCAGGTTTCGTTTAGTTTATGCTGCATGAGCTATCCTCTTTCGATTTTACCAATTTGTGGTTTGCTTTCGTACAGTACTCGAAGGTAAATGTACCTCTATTCCCACCAGTGCCAGAAGTCCCAGATGTGAGGGCATTCACAGTAGGTACTTAACACCAAACAAGAGAAATTTTAAGCTAAGAGTGTAATCAACGCATACATCTGATTTAACCAATTAGTTAAAAGAATGGAGCTTTGTAATAGAAGAATACAGAACTATTAATAAAAATCATTTAAAAAAGTAACTATGGGGTCATGGATGTGTGATCCAGAGCCTTCTCTGTGACTTGGGGCAAATAAAAGGTAATTACCCTTCTTACACAGTGTTCTTCTTTTGTATTTCAGATATAAAATGCGTGATAACACTTTTCCTCTTGAAACAAGAGCTAAGTTTGGGCTCATCAGTTTCTTGCCAGAGATAAACTGGCAGATAAGACAGTTATACTTGCTAATGTTTTATTTACCAGAGGATTTTTATCGTATTTCAGGAAATAATGAAGGCAAGGGTAAATAGGGTAAATTTGGTTAGTCCAAATGTGTCATCACATGGCGCTTAATGTACAAGGGAATGGAGCAAACGTTTAAAAAACTGATAGGGATGTCTCGGTGGCTCAGTTGGTTAAGTGTCTGCCTTCTGCTCAGGTCATGATCCCCAGGGTCCTGGGATTGAGCCCCGCATCGGGCTCCTTGCTCAGCGGGGAGCCTGCTTCTCCCTCTGCCTGCCGCTCCCCCTGCTTGTGCGCTCTCTCTTTCTGACAAATAAATAAAATCTTTAAAAAAAAGAAGAAGAAAACAATTGATAAATAATAAATATTGTTTTGGAGCTAGTCTCAGCATTTTGCTCTGATTGAAATTAGATGTCGGACTGGCTAAGTGTGTATTTCCCATAAATTCAATAAATATTTATTGCATCCCAACTATGAGCCCTGTCCTGTTTTAGGTACTTGGCATTCATCAGTGCAGCAAACAGACAAAAGTCCTTGCCCTCCTGAAACTTGCCTTGTGGCACAAATTGATGAATAACCCCAAACTCAGTGCTTGGCACTCCCTCGTATTGAGATGTCCTGGGCTACCATCCACCATTCTTTAATAGGCAAGGCAAGAGCTGAAATGCATTACTGAATCGGAAACATGCTATTTCCAATCATATTGTATGTCTAATTTTATGCAAAAGGTAAGTAAATTTTTATACTGTCTTGTGTGCTCAGAAACTTGCTGTCAAGGCAGTGAACATTGCAGCACTAAAGATTAGGTGGTGAAAACTTTGTAAAAGAATAAAGGTTACTTTCATGTATTCAAGTGAGCAGAAAGAAGGGGAAAAATTGACCTCAAGTAAACTGGATCCCTTTTGGTGCAATACAGCAGCATATACTGAAGTTAAAGCTTTATGCCACAAACTAATTTTTTTAAAAGCCTCTCTGTTTTCTACAGAAACAGATCGAAGGGATGTATTTCAGACTTAAGTTGGTCGCAGTCCTCGCTCCTAACCCTCTCCCCACCCTTGCCTTTTTCAGGGCTAACAGTATTTTTACTTCTTTCAGTATTTATGCTTCTTTCTAGTTTTCTTAGTTAAGAACACTTTTTCTTGGGCAGAGGAGTGAATGGAGCTCAAAGGGATTTTATCAGTGCATTACCAAAACCTGATTTTTTTCTTAAATGAAAACACCTAAAGCCCCACTTTTTAACTTCAAAGCTATTTGCTGGCACTGTATGTTTTCTCTGAGGCTTCAACTGCGGGCTCATGTTTCGATTAGGAAAGGAGAGAAGAAAAGGCTGACGACCTGGAGGTGCCAACACACTGGTCAGGTTTGAAAGATGTCTTTTGTCCACATGCTCATCCTTAATTTCAGACGTGTGCCGAAATATCGCTGCTGAGTCCCCACAGGTGGAGGGAAGCCACTTTTTAGTGGGTTGTTTTATTATGTATTGTTTGAACAGTATTCCAGTGTTTTTTCCTACATGAGAATGTTCAAATAACTAATACCCATGACCGATAATAGTAGCCAAGGAATTGGACAATACTGCATCTCAGAGCATCTAAAATCCCACTGCCTGCCTCTCCCATCCCGGCCCACCTGGACCTCCTGCTAGTTTCCAAGCTGCTGATGTTTATGGGGCTCCAGGCAGCCCCTGGGCTCTTTAAAATCTGCTGGGTACAATGCAGCCTACCCCAGTTGAATCATTTCCTGCTCCAGCCCTGCTGATAATGAGAAGTTCAAGACAGGAAATAACAGTGTCGGTATCAGTGGCTTTGCTTATAAAGTCCAAAAGCATTGTAGCCTTTAAGACCATGGGCCAAAACCAGGGAGTGACTGAGTTAAATGCAGCCTTGCACCTTGTAGGGCTCCTTGAAATAAAATTCTGGCTGAGACACACGGGATGTATATCAGTTTGCTTTTCTCGAGCTACCTGACCAAGGGTGGCAAGCGTGGCTAGTCAAAGTCGAGGCACCTGGTGCTCATTTCCTCCTGGTATCCCCAGTGCCCTTTCTCTCTTACAGTGCGTCTTACACTTGTATCTCGTATTCCTCTCTTGTGTGGCATAGCAATCCTGACGGTGGCCCACATTCCCATACCTGCCAGTGAGAAAATCCGGGAAGGAGCTAGTGTCAGTCTTCGTTTGCACATTGCATTGTGCAGTGGAACAGAGCAGAGCTTTTTAACTAGGGTAAGGAAGGGTTCACGTAATATTCAGGGCTCTCAAATTCGGCCTGACTTTGGGGGCTTGATGACTAATCTGCTGGCAGACCTTGAGGCCTAAGTAATAGTCTCCATTGCCAAATTAGCACCTCTGCGTGTTTGTGTTGCGGGCGTGAAGTAGGCACCGCATGGAACGCAACAAATCATAGTGGCCTGAGCGCTATGGACCTAGAGAGACGCAATGGCTGTGTGCATGGCAAATTACAGCACGGTCTGCCTATTTTTCTCCTCCTGGTTTCTAGGGTGAGCCAGTGTAGCCGAGGGGTGAGTTTTGTCATGTGTGGCTTTTCTTTGTTACTCCTCAGAACCCTAGCTTATAAATGTGTGCTTGGAAATTAACTCCGGGAAGAGGAGAAGCAGGGTAAAGGGTTGGGGGTTGGGAATTGGTTTAGGGCATAATTTTCTTGGATTTAAAAATATATGTAAGGATATAGTGGTATATGCGTTCGAACGGGAAAAATTACAACTGCAGGGTATTTGATTCCTCTGTTTGGATTCCAAGGGCAGAGTGTACTCCCACTCAGATCAGAGCTTTTAAGTATGGCCCCTGCCACATGATGATGCACCGAGAGGGGTTTGTATCTTTGGACTTTAGCCTATAGATTTATGCAGTGGAAGAGGCTGGAGGACCCTTCTGGCCAGTCTCGAGGGGAAATAAGAGAAGGAGTTCTACTTATAAACCGTTACAAATTGGTCCTCTGTAATGGCTGCAGTGTTGATAAGACGATATAAGGGGGCCCCCAGTGATTCCTGGGATAACAGCTGCATGTAAGTCAACCACTGAACATTTGCTTGTAGCTGCTCTAGATTTTTGTTTTTATTGAAGGAAAAGGAGTATAAACATGGGACACACAGTCTGGAGGCTGCTTAAAGTGTTTCTCTTGTTTAAAGCTTATATTGAAATGTCAGTGTCTTCTGTTATGCTTACAATTGCCATGTTGGAGCTTACAACTTGTGTTGTGCTTGAGCATCCAAATGGCAACTATTATTTTTTTCTGTTACAAAGCTGGCTGATTAATAGTTGTGTTGGTCCACGTTTTATAAATTGGAGAGATAGAAATGATCATTCCCCTTTGAACTGGCCTCCCATAAACAGATTTTGTTCTTATAGCACAAAGTTTTGGACATGGTCATCACATTCCCTACGAAAGCATTGAGGTTGTATTGCAATTATGTATTCAGACTCTTTTCCTTTTCAACATTTAACAGCGGAGTAAATATTTACATTAGTATCAGTGTCTTCTATGTAGACTCGATTCCTGTTTACATTTATGTTCACACTTAAATGCAGATTAACAAGTGGAAGTAATTATTTGAGCTGAAATTTCTGTGCATGGGAAATTATTTCTCAATTATATCCACGCCATCTTTGGTCATGCTTTCAAGTGGTTGACCAGGATGGGAAGTCGGTGGCCTCCAACATGTTCTCAGTGGTGACAGCTTCACTCTTGCCCTTCCTGACCTTGGACCAACAGTGCTGGCCGCACACATGCTCCCCTCCACCAGCACACAACAAACAGGGGTTTTCTCTTTGTTCTGGAAAGATGCAGGTTTATAATGAAAGCTCCATATTCTTCTCATTCATTTGACTAAATTTACACTCTGTTTCTTTCTCCCTTTCCCTGTGCTAATCTCTGCTCTCACATGTACTTGGCTAGAATACTCTTCAGCCTAGTAGTGTCCAGAACTGGAGTTTTTCTGTCCTCCATATTATTGCCCATTTCCTGTGTAACCTTTTGGCCATCAGAATTTCAGTGTGGTAGTTAATAGGGTCTAGAGAGGGTAGTGCTTTTTAGTCTTTAACTTTCAAAGTCACCTACAAAGGCAAATTATACTCATTGTGGAAAATCTGAAGACTATAGATAAGCAAAAAGGGAAGAAAAATCTAGAAATTTCACCCATAGATCTCCTCTGTAACTCAATAAAAAAAATAGGGCTGCACTAGCCTATTACATCCTTAATGGAATATTGTAATGGTTATTAAATCAATTGACTCAGAATCTCTTTTTAATAAATGAGTCAGACTGTATTATCCAATTACTGTCAGCTGCTACCTTTCCGGAGAGCAGAAATGGTTACTTTGATTGAATTTTTAGGATTTTGGCACCTTAAGGAAGAAGGGAGATAAAAAGACAAGGTGCAGGTTGTGGCTCCGTTGGCAAAATCCTGAGCCTGAGGCTCAAGTTTGCCTGGAATCAGAGATGTTGATACTGGCACCTCGTGAACGTCAACTTTAAATTAAAGCCACAGTGCAACTTTCCAGTTCCTTACCCCCTCCTACCAGATCGCAAGAAGAGAGAAGCTCAGGGCGCCTGGGTGGCTCAGTCGTTAAGCGTCTGCCTTCGGCTCAGGTCATGATCCCGGGGTCCTGGGATCGAGCCCCACATCGGGCTCCCTGCTCGGCGGGAAGCCTGCTTCTCCCTCTCCCATTCCCCCTGCTTGTGTTACTGCTCTCGCTATCTCTCTCTCTGTCAAATAAATGAATAAAATCTTAAAAAAAAAAAAAAATAAGAGAGAAGCTCAGTTTTGAAAGGAAACAGGGCTTACCTAAGGTAGATCCCCAAGTACTGAGGATTTTTTTAGGATTTCTTTGAAAATTAAGACCCTGTTCTTCGCCACACAATGTAAATAGAGAATGTACGGGAGCTGAGTTAAACAGAGACTCTGAGTAAGGATAAACTTTTGAAATTCTTATTATAAATACATTTTCTTAGTTTGCCATTACTCTCTCTGCCCTCTTCTTCGGTTAAAAAATACAAAATGAGTTCTGTTAACCAGTGGTAAAAGTGTTCTGGGTCCTTCTGTCACTCTCACTCATTATCCATTCGACCCTGTGTAAATAAGCAAGTGTGAGCACGGGGAAAATGAGTAGGGAAGTTAATAAAGGTGGGAGAAATGTGTAGATGTGTGCCCTGTCTAGCTTAGAGCACACTGGCTTTCGCTTATCTACCATTTGCTGTGTAGTAATTCAGATGTATTTTCTATCTTACTCAAATAGCTAGGAAAAGTTACTTGTTGGAAAAGACCTCTAACATAGAAATGAACATAGAAATGAAAGGCAGGTAGAACTCCCAACATGTTTGTTTGGGTTTATTTTTCAATATTAAAATGTGCTGTTACACTATAAAAAGTTCTGAAAATGCTGGAAGCTATTGTTAACATTGCTATCACTTAGTGCCTTCACCAAGTATGGGATTCATGAAAACTAAGTCTGCACTAATAATGCATAAATGCTTTATGACTTTGTGTCACCTTCTTGTGAATTCACTTGACTAAATTTAGGTTATGTAATGTTTTGGGATAGAACTTCTCTGTTCTCAGGATAGGAAATAAATAAAAATTGATGACATTTTCTTTGTATTCGTACACATATATATTTCTCCTATTAATTTTCCAAACAAAATACTCAGAGTCAAGAAACATAACATCATATTAAAGATCATTCTAACTTGCATAATTCACTTTGTTTTCGCAGAACAGTCAGTCATTATCCTCTAGAAAGCCAACCAGGCTTATATATGTTTCTTCATAAATATTGTAAGGTTAAGAATTCTGGAACAAATGTGTATATCTGCTCACACCCATTGGCCGCATCTTGGTTCTTGTGCCAAACACACGATTTAAAGATGAAAGTTGAACTCCTGGTTACCTTC
Organism: Mirounga leonina; assembly: GCF_011800145.1. Classification (NCBI taxonomy): domain Eukaryota; kingdom Metazoa; phylum Chordata; class Mammalia; order Carnivora; family Phocidae; genus Mirounga; species Mirounga leonina. Next base: position 45,496,507 of record NW_023270854.1, read on the forward strand.
TTATCACCAAAGTAAGGTATGCAGCATTGAGGAAATAGAAAACATTTAAATTTGGCAAGTTTTTCTGTTGATCAACTTACTGACCTAAGTCCCTACAATAAATTGTGTTCCTGATATTTCTTAATATCTAAAATTTGGAAAAATGTTAGTGACTTTAGGATTAAAAAAAGAGAGAGAGAAAGGAACAGATGAAAACCCCTTGATCTTATATAATCCCTAAAGCTTTTTGTATAACCCCTTGTCATGTCAGTATGCACAATTAAACTCCTTCTTACATAATTATAATCAAGGAATTTACTGTGCCACCCAAATACAGAGTAGGTTTTTATCTCTTGTGAAATGTAGACAGTACTGGGTGGCTTAATTAGTGCTTTGCTTCTCTTTTTACAAATTCCAATCCTCTGCTTCTAAAGACTCATACTTGTGTGAGAAGAAAGATTAGGAATACAAATAGAGTGATTTTACTCCTAGTTAGCTAATAATAATTCACTTTGTAATTGAGCCTTTGTGTTGCCAGTAATATCAGCTGGTGAAGGACTTACACGTGCACTTCATGTTGCATGGAAGGAGATACATTTGGAGGATAGACTTGTTGCCCCCATGGTGTGAATATGCCTTTCATTCCCTAGACCGAGAATATCTGACACTCATGTTCCTTAATAACATTTTTAATCACTGCAAATAGGAGAAGATAAAAGTATAACTTGATAACAAGCTTGGTTAAATTGCAGCCTCTCAGCCCTTCCTCTGAGAAGTCGTCTGGGAGTTGGTGTAAGGCAGAGCCTATTTGCTAAGATCGTGGACCCTGAGGCCAGGATGCCTGGAGTTCAGTTCTGGCTCCACCAAGTATTGCCCGTTTGACTCGGAAAAAAATCACTTAAACTCTCTGGGCCTCATTTTTCTCATCTATAAAATGGGACTGATTGTAGTTGTTAAATTAATTTCTATGTGTGGGCACTTAGAACAACAGTGTCTAAAACAGTTTAGAAAACACTAAAGAAATGTGAGGTTGTTCATTCTAGTGTTACTGGTTTTCATTTCTTATAATTGCAAGTTGAAATAAGTTGGAATAATCTTTAAATTTTAAATTGCAGGAAGGTTTTAATAAGGACAAAAGCAACATAAAAATAATGGCATCCAACAACAGAAACTCTTCACATTATGTAGCAATTATTATTACATCAAAATATTTTTCTATCATCTTGTCCCTAAGATATAAAGAAAAATCCAGGACTAGTCAAAAGTGAGGTTGGAGGGCGCCTGGGTGGCTCAGTTGGTTAAGCGACTGCCTTCGGCTCAGGTTATGATCCTGGAGTCCCTGGATCGAGTCCCGCATCAAGCTCCCTGCTTGGCAGGGAGCCTGCTTCTCCCTCTGACCCTCCCCCCTCTCATGTGCTCTCTCTCTCTCATTCTCTCTGTCTCAAATAAATAAATAAATAAATAAAATCTTTAAAAAAAAAAAAAGTGAGGTTGGAGCTCGTAGAAGCTCCTTTGAAGAAAGGCAGTCTGGATTACCAGGTAAAATTAAAACTGTCTTACAAAGTAGAGGGGACACTGAACTGAGAAGATATGGGGAACTGGGAGTCCCAAGCAGAAAAAATAAAGCACTTATAGGATATGCTATAAGCATGAATAATATTTCAAAATTGCCTGAACATCTTGGGAATAGAAAAAGAAAGTTGTGGGAATACCACTAAAAACGTTATAGTTAGAAATAGAAACTTGTAGAACCTTCTAAGTAAACCAGAGGAGAGGCCTGAGGAAGAAGCTGTCCATTTTCCTATGGGTCCATTATTTTAGGACTTCAGAAACACACAGCCATAAAAACATGATAGTGAAAAGGAGACGCCTTAATAGTGACATCTAATTATACTGGAAAAGCTGAACAAAATGCATTACCCTAAGACAAACTCTGCCTTCTGATTATTTTTGGAGGTTAAATTCCAGAAATGTTTTAAATTGATATAAATTCATAGGTAATGTGAAATAGTAACCAAAACCCTTATACGCTACTATGTATTTCTATTCGGTGACGGAAATCGTTTAATGTGTGCCGTTATAGTGAATTCACTCGTCTATTAAAGATATGGGGGGGTTTCAACTTTTCTGCTCGTGTATTCCCCTTAACAGATGAAGGACTGAACCACGAATGCAAACTCTGCAGCCAGACCTTCGACTCCCCTGCCAAACTCCAGTGCCATCTGATCGAGCACAGCTTCGAAGGGATGGGAGGTACCTTCAAGTGCCCCGTCTGCTTCACAGGTAGGAAACTCTAGAGAGCTCCATGGCCAGATCACATCTTTCCTACCAAAGCGTATCCCCACTGCTGCGGCCTTTTACGGATATGACTTTGGTTCAATTTGGGGAGAAGATGTTTGATTTCTGCTGATTAACATTGATTGCTGCCTACTTAAAGGCTCAAATGGGCAGGAAGGTTAACTGTTAGGATGAACAAATGGCATTTCGAGCTCTCGCAGAACTTTGCACTTTTCCATCTGGAAAACGACATCCAGGTTCTGTTCACTTTTCTCCTTTTGGTGTTGAAAGGTCACCAAGTCAGAGTGCCTGCACCAAGCGGCTTCTGAATCGCAAGCCGTCTGACTAGAATGCAGTCATGTTGCCCAGCCCATGTCTGTTATTGAAACACGGAGAATTTTCTAACAGTCCCCATAAGAAATAAAAAAGATATTATTAAAACCCTCCCAAAATCTTTGAACTAGAAAACAGATTAGATAAACAGATTAGATGAGGCGTTTATTTCCTATGAAATTGGATTTTAAAAGTAGACGTTGATATAAATGTACATTTTTGAGAAGAAACTTTTATTGGATGTTGTAGTACTAGAGTTTTCAGCAACAGCAGCAAAAAAATATATAAATCAGAAACTATAATTTGAACCCCACAGGGGTTGAAATATGATCACACACGTTTCTGGTACTCCCCCAACAGTGAGGAAGTTATTTTGGAAAATCCTTTGTGATCATTTTGCATGTGTCTTGAACTTGATGGTCAAGCCCCTCAAGGCTATGTTTCCTTCTTATTTGTCTAAAAAAACAAAAAACAAAAAACAAAACAAAACAAAACAAAAATATATCCTTCTCTGAAAACTGGCTTCTTTGTCTGCACAGCAAGATTCCAGACATTGATTATTAACCTTCTCTGTGTTCAGCCTATAGATTTCTATCCTGTAACAAAATAGGAGAGGGGCCATGTTCATTGCCCAGTTACCACAAGTAGAACTTGAGTGTCGTGATGGCTCTGTCTTCAACATTTGCCTGTGAGGCTCATTCTTGTTCAGTAATTTCATCAGCCACCCCTCATGGAACTGTTCTTTTTTTTTTATTCTTTCAATTTGTATTTAAAAATATGTATTGGGTTTAGGGTGGGGGGAAGGCTTGCTTTTTAAAATTCTTTTGTTTATTTTTTTAAGTTTTTACTTTAATTCCAGGTAGTTAATATACAGTGATTTATTAGTTTCAGGTGTACAATATAGTGATTCAACACTTCCGTACATCACCCAGTGCTCATCACAACAAGTGCCCTCCTTAATCCCCATCCCCTATTATACCCATCCCCCCACCACCCTCCCCTCTGGTAACCAGCAGTTCTCCGTAGTTAAGATAAAAATATATATTGTTATATTTTTACCATAACATAGTATTCATCTTAAGATACCATGAGTCAGGAGTCTGAGTTCTTTATAAAAGCTCATAATAAGTCTTCATCAGGAAGACTGGGTCATAGATCTCCTCATGATTAAGACCCCTAATAAAATAGTTATTTGATGTTGTAGCCAGAAGCCTCATAAAATGTGCTAAGTTATATGGAGATCAGTTGCAAATCTGTATAAAAACCCCATTTCTTTTTGTTGATGTAGGTAAGAGACAAAAATGCATTAAACATGAGCAGTCTACATTTTCTGTGCGGACAGACCTGAATTGTTTTAGTGTATCTTGAAGTAATTTTAGAAATAACAATTAAAAAAAAAAAAAAAAACTTCCAGTATAAAGTGTGTTAGGTGGGAGAGAAGAAATCTGAGTAGTTTTTTAAGGTAATGAGAAATGTGATTAAAATGTATGACTCACAAGAACAATATTCTAATATTTTAGGTTGGCGGGCAATTAGAATAATTTTAATGATTAGAGTGGAGTCAAAGTCAAATGCCAACATCTTTAATAAATCCTTTCCCTGCCTATACAGATTAATATTGTAGATGCAAACTTTTTTAGGTCACAGTGCACCAGGCATCCATCAGAAGTCAGTTCTGCCAACCCAAACACTGCCTCTGGCATATACAATTTAATTATTAATAGTATGTCTCCTAGGTAAACTGTTACACAGTCTTAGGGCCTTGTTTTGTAGTCATTAAAATTGAACATGTTTATATTATTGAAACCCTTGCATTCAGTGTGTAGGCTGAGTTGATCTTAAAGTATCCAAAGAGAATTTACCTGCAGTTCTGTTTCACATTTATAGACAGTGCCCCAGAGTAGCTGTGGGATATAATTTTTAGCATTAACACATTCAAATAGAGAACTGTTTGCTAGCTGGAACTTTAGGCAAATACAATAAACAGGGTTTTGGCATCTATGATTTCTTAACCTGTGGGTTGCTGAGAAATAAGAGTCATTTCTGTTCAGACAGTGCTGTGCATTTGACAATTTTCAGCTTTATTTTTAAAAGATTTATAGGGAGCGGGGCCTCAATAAACCTTGACTTCGGAGCTGTTTGGGTTGAATTAGGCACTTGGTAGAGTGCACTTTCACAAAAGCCAGCGACCCAACCACGAGCAAGTGTGACTCAGCCCTCCCCAGTGCCTGGCAGTGGTCACACCCAGAAGGTGTGCCACTGAGGTTGCTCAGTCTGGGGCTCTTCACGGGGAGTCATCGACCGAGGGCATTGCAGGAAGAAAATAACCCAAAGTTCACCATCCTTTTATCATTTCAGTGTTTGTTCAAGCAAACAAGTTGCAGCAGCATATTTTCTCTGCCCATGGACAAGAAGACAAGATCTATGACTGCACACAATGTCCGCAGAAGTTTTTCTTCCAAACAGAGCTGCAGGTAATGTCCCCATGAGGAGAACCGGGACTGAACTCAGTTGCTCTTCTTCTAGGCAACAAGGGCACTTTAAATCTGGATTCACAGTATCACTCACCCTGGGCCACCAGGATGCTCTGTGTGTATTGGGGCAAAGGGAAAATTAGAGGCTGGATTAACAGACACCAAAGTAATTTTGCCTCTGGCTGCTGTCAGTCATAAAAAGAACTGGAACAGACCTGTAATTGGACCTTCTGACCCAGTGTGATAGGCTTAGGGGTCAGCTTTATTGGACTGTGGGATCATTCACCTCGCTGTCATGGCCCATTCTCCCCAATCCTGTTTTATTCATGTTCTGTTCCCACTGGACTCCAAGCTGGATGGATGTCCAAGTTATTGTTGTCCTGAGGGGCTCAAAATTGGAAGGGAGAAGGGAAGAGAAGAAAGAAGCTCTACCCTTGTCTAGTATGTTTCTTCCACTTAATGGACTAGAACAATTATTACTCACTAACAGCCTCCTAGTTAAAATGTTGGCACCCAAAGACATTAGGTTTAGCCTTGAGTGTCCACTTGCTAGATATGTGACTTTGCATGGGTCCCTAATGTCTCTGAACCTCAGATACGAAGAAATGACAGACAAGTGTAACGCTTATGGGGTTGCTGTTAGGTAAAAATGAAGTGACTAGATCTGAATCTAAGGTACAAACCAGAAAATACAATACAAATTTTGGTTGGTTTTATTACTCTTGGCAATAGACCAGTAGTTAAAATATGGGTAAGAGACCTGGATGCTACCCTAGAAATGTTACTTATTGTGAATGGAAAATAACTCTTGTTTTGTTTTTTCTGTTACTTCATCTGAAAAATGGGCATAATACTTATCCTCATTTTTCTAATGAAATTATATGAGTAACATGTTTTTGCTAAATTTTGTTGGAGCCCTTAGAGGAGAATGGATTCGAACACAAACTTATTTTATTATTATGAGCATTATCATTAACAATAAAGTCATTTAGCCCAAAAAGGGGGAAAGGAGTAGTTATTTTTTGCATCGAATCGCTTCAACCAGATCTGGATGAAGCAGGAACTCAGAGCCCCACCCACTCCTTAGTTTCTCATCTTACACTGTGGACCCTGGGACAGCTTTGTACCTCCGTGGGCTCTGGGGAAGCCAGATTTATGTGAATTATGTGTCAAAATGAGGAATTTACAGTTTATTATCTGTTATCATCCTATAAGTAAACAAATAGCAAATTAAGGAGGTGAAATAAAAGATATTTGAAAGAATGGGTGAGCCCATTTCATTGTCACAATTGTGTCAGTGGACTGAAATTAAAGTTGCTGTCTTACTTTTTATCACTTCTAAATAGATTTCTACTCTGTCACATCAGTTTGGGAATTGAATATAGAAGATTGACCAAGTTAGACTATTGTCGAAAAGTATATCTCCTTAATATAAACTAAATTTCTGTTTGAAAATACATTCTTATTACAATATGTATCAAAAGATAAGTCATTTGGGTTTTTATGAGTCTGTAAAGGATATGGCCAATACACCTAGTGATACGTAATTAGCATGTAAACTGTGGAACAGAATTAATAATAGGTTAAAATCAAAGTTGTAGAGATTCTATAGAGACTGACTTCTATCTAATGTTCTTGAAAAAAATTTGCAACAAAATTGCACTTTTATACTGTATTAGTAGATTTCTAATACAGCTAACCTGGTGGTAAGACTTCAGCGTCTTTCATTAAAAGAACCCAGCACTATGGCCATGGTAGCCTGTAGCCCATGGTAGTACAGACAAAACTAAGCAGTTAAACACAACCTTCAGGACTCCAGGTTTCTTTTACAATGTATTTTAGGGTTTCATGGAATGTACAGAATTCATTCTTTTCTACAATTAGTATAGACCTGTGGTTTTCAAACTCTTTGATCTCAGGATGCCTTTACACTTAAAATGATTGATGACCACAAATAGCTTTGATTTATGTGGGTTATTATCCATTGATATTTCCATATTAGAAATCAAAATTGAAAGATGTTTTAAACACAAGAATATACACACATACAATTCTATGGGCTATCAGAGAGATGATGCCATCACTTGTCAAGTAGCCTCTAGAAAATTCCGTTGTGCACTCATGAGATAATGAGAGTGTAAAGGGCAAATAATGTCTTAATGATATTATGAAAATAATCTTGACATAACAGACCCCCTGAGAGGATCCAGGAGACCCCAGAGGTCCCTGAGCCACACTTTGAGGACTGTCGGTTTATAAGATACAATACAAAACACAACTCTTTCTGACTCTTTAAGATCTTAGAAGGTCAAACATGTCTCAAATCATTCTTGATTCATTCATTCAAATTGTGATCTGGCCACAATAAGACTTAGTCCATAATCCAAAGCTGTGAGCACTCCTTTTCTAATCCCATAACTCAGAATCATACATATTTGGGTTTTTTTTTTTGGTGGGGAGAGCAGAGGGAGAGGGAGAGAGAGAATCTCAAGCAGACTCCCTGCTGAGTGCAGAGCCAGATGCAGGGCTCGATCTCACGACCCTGAGCCAAAATCAAGAGTTGGACATTCAACCAACTAAGCCACCCAAGTGCCCTACATTTTTGGTCTTGATATGAATACTCAAGCTCAGTACATGCATCATCCCTTAGATAAGAACAGTTTTTATAGTTAGTATGTGATAATTTTTAGAAAGTGAATACCACAGTCATTGGCCTATCTATGTAGGTCTATTTTCTAAAATCCCCAGTAGTAGCAGTGGCTTTTGGTTTCACTTGATGTTAGCCAGAAGGCCAAGAAGCGATTGTGGCTTTTGTTTCAATACATTAAGAAAAATGGATCAGAGTTAACTTTACTTTTTCCAGTTTTGAGAGTGTTTCGATTTTTATGCGTTACCCTCAGGGGTTCACAGTCCTATACATTTGCTTTCATTACCCAAATTACCTTTATACCTGTGCTCAGAGGATGGAATTAATGTAATTTTTAAAGATTGATTTCTTTTATTTCCTAAAAAGTGGGTATGATAAGTGTACAAAAACCATAATAGTCTTGTTAATTTCTAGAATGAGGGGCGGAAATCAACTGAAGTTAAGGTAACAGTAGAAAATTAAATTGGTAACCAAAATCATAAGAGTAGAAAAATGAAAAATGAAGCCATTTTATCAGCCTACTTTGGTTCGTGCTTTGGTTTGGAAAATAAATGCAAATTTTAAAATTGATACACATTATACATACCACTTGAACTCATATTCATCTACTTTTTTATGCCACTGAAGTTCAGAAAGGAGGACTTTTCGTAAGAGATTATAAAACTAAATGTTCAAGAACTGAAATCCTATTAGAGATTGAAAGCATATAGCTTTTTTTTTTTTTTTAAGATTTTATTTATTTATTTGAGAGAGAGAGAGTATGAGCGAAGTGGAGAGGTGGGAGGCAGAGGGAGAGGGAGAAGCAGACTCCCCACTGAGCAGGGAGCCTGACACCGGGCTCCAGCCCAGGACCCTGGGATCATAACCCGAGCTGAAGGCAGGTGCTTAACCAACTGAGCCACCCAGGTACCCCTGAACCACCCAGGTGCCCCTGAAAGCATATAGTTTATTTGACTCTTCTATCAGGGTGAGAATACTAGGGTAAATCTAGAATGAGCATTTCAAAATCACCTCATAATACAAGGATGGTGTATCTTTTAATGGCGCACAAATGATTTCATGACCATAAGTAATTTACATTTCGTTCACTGCTTATGCCCAGCTGAAAATGTGAAAGCATTTTTTTGTGACTAGAAGTGCTTTGTTGGGTATAAAATTATATACCCAACACACACACATGAGTGTGTATGTTATTTTCATTGCTATTGCCTACAATACCAGTCTGAACTCAGATAATTCCTCATTATATACTGTCCATCTTTAGGAGACCAAGGACTCAGACATCATCTTTTGGACATCACAGACCCCAACTCCTTTTAGAATTAAACAAGACAAAACCTCTGTTTCTATGGAATACTCATCTAGGACACACCTTTTGCCCGTGTGGAAGCTATGTTCTTCACATGACCCCTAACCCTTTCTGACCAAAAGTTCTAAATTCCAGTTTAGAGATAGATAATGTGTAATTATTGGCAAGATATAGTCTTTTTCTTTTGGTAAGTTTTCCCTCATTTGTGCAAGGAATTCTAATATATGTCCACCTAGCATGCTGGTAGGGAAGATGTGCTTTGGAATCAAAGTGCATTATTTGAACTAAATGAACATTTTGTTATTTTAAAAGCAAGTGAATATGTTGAATGTTTCACATGTTTTCCTAATAGACCTCAAAACTTTTTCTGCCGAACTTAGGGAAGCTGCTTTGAGAGATGAATGGTGTAGTCCAAGAATAATATCCCACAATGCATATTTGTATCCAAAGTGGTTTATACAGGTGTGAGCAAGTAGTGTGTTTGTTAAAAATGCTGCTGAATAGGCCACTTTCTTTCAATATAGTAATTACTGTTTAATTGGTGCATCTAGAAAAGCTACAATTCAAAGGCAGTGATCCAATCATCCTCTGCTGATGTGTCTCCATAGAAAGTTCCATCAGGCACCATGTTATGAATGTAATGAACATAGAGGGAATTCCAGCAGGAGGGAGAGGGGGGATTGGCCTCCGTGAACTTCAGGCTCTGAGATTCTGGTATTTGAATTCCTTTTGAATCAAAGCTTATTGTGATACACAGCCCTTCCCTTCATTAGCTCATGAATGCAGTGTTTTCCGCACTCAAAATGCAATAATCATCTGACATTCCAAAGGATACACCATGATTTTCTGTCGGATATCACTTCTGTTTAAATAGGCAATTGTCTCTTCAGCTATTTTTCTTTTCTCAAATCACTTTCCCACCAAATCACATGATCTTGACGCATCTTTTCCACACCACAGCTTAACTGGTGCTCAGGTCTTATGATCGTACTTCTGAAAGAAAAATGAAGCAGTGCGCGTAGGATGGGCCCTATAAGACAATACAGCGTGGAAATGTCGCTGCTGAGCCGGTCACTGGGTGAGCGGCTAACTTAGCTCCTTCCCTCAACTAGCCTTTTAATAAATTTAATACAATTTCTGTCTCCAGTTATTAACTAATACAAGATGAGACATTTAGGAGTCCTTGTTAATAATCAAAATCACAAGTGCTACGCTATTTACTTCTATTGTCCCCGTGCCATTATTAATTAAGGAAATATATTTATTAATTAAAATACTTATAAAAATATAACTTCATCATTTTAAATTGACCATGATCCCAATCACTCTATGACATATCAAAAATAATTAGAAATAGATCATATTTAGTCTACCAGAAAAGATAAGACATGCATATCATTAGCCATTCTATGAGCTAATATGTAATAAACTATTATAAGTATTCCAAGAGAAGATGCTTATTCTCCAGCTGGGAGACTCAAGAAAGACATCATGTGGGACGCATTCAAGCCAGTTCTGAAGGATGGATGTGTTTCTGATATCTGTGGTTATGGTAGAGTTAGCCACCCATAAAGTCTCAGTTAGTAGTTTAAAAAAAGTTTCTATGGGTTTTTTCATTTGTTTTAATTTGCTTTCAATTCTCTATAGGCAGCTTAGTACAAGGGAAAGGGCGTCAGTTGCAGAGAAGACTCACCAGAGTTTGATTTTGGTCACTGCTACTTACAAGCTATCAACTGTGTGCTTCAGTGTTGCCATCTGTAAAATGGGCATGTGGGAGACAACAAGGCCTCCTGCCTAACTCCCAGGATCCTGGTGAGAGAGGGCAGCAGAGGAGCTCATGCTGAGCACTCAGTGCAGAGTGTAGAGCAAAACAGGCATGGGGTGAACACTGGCTCCCTGACCCTCTCCCTGCTCCCTAGTGCTGACCTAAATAAACAAAATCAAGAGTCATCATTACTCAGAAATGAAATCTCTATCTCAGACACGTCAGAATTTTCCTTAGCTCTCTGCTCTAGTTCTACTGGAATAATTTACCAATTAATCATACCTTGACACGGTTTCATGTTAATTGGTATCCAGGTTAAAATTCTTATTTTTAAACATTCATCTTTTTCAAGGGATTAAAGAGTCTTGGGCTTTTTTCTTTCCTTTTTTCTTTCTAGCATATAACCATAAAACAAAACATTTATATTTGCTTTCAGAAATGTATTTCAAAACAACCTGCCCCTTCTCTCCACACACCCTAAATTAAGGACAGGTGACCAAAATAAAAAGCTTTATCTTGCCCCTCCATCAAAGACAAGGTGGGATCTGGGGGTGAGTTGGGGAAAGGTTTGTTTTGGTTTGCTGTCATATTTTTCTCTGAGTCAGGCCGATCTTTTGTAAACTTGAGGAATGGAAAAGTGTGCCTTTAAAGCTAGAAGTGCCCTTAAACTATTTTGCTTCTGATACTCCTCACAACTTTTGTGTATTTTTCAATTATCTTATTTTATTTTATTTTTATTTCTAATGGAGTTTGAAATTTCTTTCATTAACCGCACTCCAATTGTAAGACTCAAAAACCCTGTCCTGCTTTGCCTCTTATCATGTGGTCTTCCTTGGGGAACCCCAGATTGGAACCCCAGATTGCCCTGTCTGCGCCTGCCATCGCTGGGTTCCGTAGCGATGGTCTGGGAGCACAGTTTTGGGGGGCGTACTTCCTGCCTCTTCCTAGGTGGTTTATGTTTCGCAGTACCTGGGCTCTCCATTTCCTCCAATCCTTCATACCTCTGTATCTCTTGTTCTTGGGGCTGAAATCGCAGCCCCTAAACACATCACATAGCCTCAGGGATCTCAGGAGTATAAATTGTGTCAAGTGAGCATGTGGGTCTGGAACTGGTCCCTTTCTTCACCACCTCATTTCTCTGTTTTGTGGGCCTGTGGGGCTTTTGAAGTAAATTGGTGCTCTACCAACTTCCACTTAATTTGCTCAGTGGTTAAATTGATCTATCTCTTTTATTTGATCGAATCTCCAGGAACTGAATCATTTGCATTGATTTATTGATTGGTGCTATGTTTTCACCATTACTTTTGATCACTTTCAGCTATTAATATTGGATAACTCAATCAGGATTGATTGGCCTTACCATTGAAGGCAGAAAGTCAATCATATAGGACAAAGAAATAGAACATGGCTAACCTCAGTTTGACTGTTTTTCATTCACTCATCCTCTCTCTCTTTCTCCCCCTTTGCCCCCCCCAACATCTATGCAGTAGCACAAAGCTAAGGTTTTTCTTGAGTAAAGAAGGGAGTTTAAAATTTTCTAACATTCACAGTGCATCTAAAGATGAGGAACTTTATTTTGCTTTTTTCTAAGACTGCGTCTAGAAATTAAGCAAGCATCCAGAAAGATAGATAAGCATGATTGTCACAATGAACTCATTTGGACTAAATGAGTAAATGCATTTTCAATTACCCGTTTTGTACCAATAAATGCCTAATCTGCGTGCGCATGCTTGGAGGCACAACGTGGGCTCACCTTTTACTAAATTTGGCCCTCACTGCTTCACCATGTGTCCTGCTCGTCAAATTTTCAAGAACCAAGTGGTTAATATGACTGAAGGAAGGGCAGCAGAGGTGATTGCAATAAGCTAAAACCACTTTATTTACATCTGAATTGTTTCTACAATACCCCAGCTCAGTTTTTTAAAATTTTCCATCCATTAATTTCTTGATGTTCATATCGATGGCTGGTTTTCACTATTAAAAGATGGAGCACCACCTCCTCATTCTAGGACTCCTTCCCTCCTCCAACAGCCCTGTTGTTAGCGATCTGCCATTACATTATTTTTTTGTCTGGCCCAGAGTTGACGACAGATGGCCATCTCCGAACTGCCATCAGTGCGACTTTATGGAGCATCCAGCTAGGGTGTACTGAAGAGCACTGTGGCCAGTTCCACAGCCCCCTCACAGCCCCCTCCCTCCCCACCCCCTGGAAGTGTTCATCACCTCTGCCACATTCTGCTTTGGCTGGTCTCTAGCTGGCCCCACCACCTTCTATGTCGCCAAGACAGCCTGCTGCCACGGCGCCGGAAGATCTGCCTCCTTTAGGGAACGAGAAACTGCGGGCATGATTGTCCTGTAAAGACAGAGCTCTGTCTCACCACGTTTGTACTCAGATCCTTTGGAGAGATCTGGAAATCCCAATTTCTAGAACATTCTGCAGTCCAGAGAGGCACGTTAAACTCCCACATATGTTCCTATTTTAGACGTTTGCTCCACACATGGATCAGCTTCCTCATGTTAGCAGAGACAAAATGCCAAGAATAGACCCTTTGTGTTTACCAACTTTTACCCGACTATTGGAAAACACCACCTCCATATCCAACTGTTGTGACAATTAGAGAAAGAGAGATGGTAATCATGGACTTCAACTATAAATCCCCTGAAATGAGCAAAGAATTCATTCCAGCGCCTTCTGATCCATCGATGTGGCGATCCATCGGACAGCCGCGTGAAATGAGCTGTTGCCGTGCATTTGGAGAAAGATTGGTAGGCTGCTCTTGATCGAGTTTGCTAAGGCAAGGCAGCTTCAGAGTCAAGCGTGTATTTTAAGAGGAATTCACATTTGTATCCTTTATTGTTATATTTGCAGCGAATCTACAGCTCGGAACAGGCTCTGCCCTGCAGCTATGAAAGAGTAAGTTCCCCTTATTGGAGAGAAAGCAGTGTTCTGTAAAAGCCCGAGATGTGGCGGGCGAGATGAATAGTGCTTAAAAGCAGTACTCGCTCGCGGTGCTGTCATTTAGAACAGCAACTCCAAGGCTTTAAGCGGGAGTGAAAGGCAGGGTAAACAAGTCCTTTAAAAGCGGTGAAATTTTAAACTGCCTAAAATAACAGGCCTCCTTCATTGATAACTTCATTGAATGAGCGAGTGGGAGAACTAACCAGCTGGGCAGGAACTGCCTTCCCGTAAGAGGAGGAGAAAAGTGAGCAAAAGGGAGGCTCTTCCCCGGTACCCAGCGTGGCTAGGAGGCAGGCATCTATCTTTCGCGGCCCCTCCTGCTTTGATTCGGTCCCCCCAGCTGACAGAAGACTACCTCTCACTGGAAACCCCAATCGCCCGTAAAAGGTTTCCTTTTTGACATTGCCAAAACTTAATTTTATAATTATCTGACTTACACCACTGGGCACATCTGCTAAGTTTGTGTGCCTTCTAGACACATAAAAGGCTACGGCAATACCATTAAATATCAGCAGTGTGCTTTGCTGTGCTTTGAGTTTCTAAGGGTGAAAGGTGATTGGGCAGGAAAATAGAACAGTCTATTTGCTGTGAGCCAGGCACTAAGACCGCACTCCCATACTCAGTTATAATTCATGATGGTACTGGTGGGCAGCCCTCATCCCTCTGTGGAGTTAATGCATCTCCACTGAAGCCTGCTGAGCACCCTGCGTCCCCGCCCACCATCTGTGCCTTCACTTGCAAGCTTTCCCTCTCCCTTTCTCACTCTTTCCTGAGATCTCTTGGTATTAATATTATCGGGCCACTACTGCTTCGTAAAGGTGGCTCTCCGAAACGGGACTGCCATTTAACTAGGAGAAGAGTTGGAAGGAACTCATTACAGTGTTGTTTAATGTCTCCTTTAGAAAATGTCCATCGGAAAATGGACAGGGAGGCAGCAATTGCCTTAAACCAGTGGCAGACTCTGCGAGCTGGAGATGTGCTGCCAACCACCAATTAGTAAGAGGCACCCATGGTCTGAGCGTGGTGGGGGGCCAGGGATGCAAGACAAGGTGGATGTTGCGATTGGAGATATGCCTGTTCCGAACCTGAGTCCAGAGTCCAGAGTCAAATCTGAGAAATGTTTGTGCCCTCTGTCCAGTGGCTCAGGCCAGCCGGTGGCGTGAGCGCCAGGCCAGGCCCCACACCCTGCCCCATCTGTGATGGGATGCCACCCACGCTGAGGACCAAAGCTAAGTGCCCCAGGGCTCTGCAAGCCTCAGCTCAAAATGATCAAACCCTGACCTTCGCAGAACCCCACTTGTGGTGGCTCTGGTGATTTGTGTGGTACGAGCCACCTTCTGCAGCAGAATGGGTAGAGATGCCAAACGCCCGAACTGGCTACAGCCCGGAGCCCCAGAGCAGGCAGAGAGGTTTGTCCCCTGCCTGCCCCATCCCCCCCGGGGCCCTCCCCCCACCACACCCCACACCCACACCCCCACAGGGAGCCCCGAGGGTGACGGGACACGAGAGCATGCGTGTTCACACAAACGATGAAACCGCGCCTCCTCGTTCCCGGCCGCCCCAAGATTAATCTGTAATGTTTCACAATCTGTGCTCTTAACACAGTCTGTTGTTAGTACTCTTTTTTAAAAGATAAATCAAATTCAGGCCTGAAATACCAGTGTATGCATTTAACAGATGTGATGCCATAGGGGACCTACTGTGTTATAAACTGCAGAAATGGCCTTTTTATGCTTCAGACTTGGGCTTATTCCAAAGAGGCTTTAGAACCACAGCGGCGAGGTGAGAGGTCACACATTAAGACAGTAGCACCCACACGTAATTCAGCCTTGTGTGTAATTGGTTCAAAAATCTCATCCTGATGTCTGGGTGGTATTACATAGCCTCGCTCCCCCTCCAAAGGGAAAGTAGGGCAAGAATGGCTGTGCTCACTGTCCAGGTTTTCCTGGGTGAAAGATCACTTTGAGATGACACAGCTGAGTAGTCAGCCTGAAATCCTGGTTGGTATTTTATTAATTTTGCACCAAGATAAATCCTGAAATTCTGACAAACTCCATGACAGGTGAAATTCCTTCTTGCAGAATCTGCTCAGCAAGAGGCTGCTCATTTCATTCTGTTCCGAGGCAGGCAACAGGAGGGCAGCTTTATAATCAGCCCTCAAAGGACCCCCAGCCGCCCCAGAGTCTCGGGCTGATTGAATAACTCCTGGGCCTCTTCCCCTAGGCCTCCATCAGCGGGGGTCCTGTGGAAAGCAATCTCCCGCAGACTGGCACTGAAGTGAGCTTTAAACCACCATTTTCTGCTCTCCAGAGGAGCCTGGAGTACTAAAAGATAGATGGGCTGCAGATATTTTATGAGAAACTGTCAGAAGAAGAGCAGAGTAAATGTTTTTTTTCTTCTTCTTCTTTGAGTCACACACTACATCACTGTTGAATTTCTCCCAGAATCTTTTACATTTAAAGTAAGAAATTAATTGGTTGCTAACCTTTCATTCCCCCTCCTTCTTCTTCGTTGTCTTCCTCCTTTTTTTTTTTTCTTAAATATTCACACAGAGGCCCTTTGCTTAACCACAGTTGCAGAAAATCAGTACCATTTGCAATGAAATATTTATAATGACAGAATGAAAAATTGGATTCATTTTCTGGACTGTAGCCGAGCAGCCTGCAACTTTGCGCAGCATTGTTTAGCATCTCTGATTCCTCCCCTTTGTCGAAGTCTTTTCCGAAAACAGGCCACACGTCCGCTTGCCTGTGCTTTGGAGGGACACCTACCAAGACACAGAACCCATTTCGACTCTTAGGAAAAAATTAGGGGAGGAAAGATTGTATGTTTGTGTTGCCGTGGGGCCGGGGGGTGGCCCTTGGCAGCGGCCCGCGGAAAGGTAGTGAGGATGGGGAGCTGGTCCAAAGGAGGAAAAGGCCTAGCTCTGCAGGGAGGAGCAGGGAGAAGTTTCTAAGGAATACAGGAGACAGTCTGGTGTGCACTTCGTGGTGGAGCACAAACAGCAATCAGCATGCCACAGTATCTGGGGGCAGATTTATAAGGGGAAACGGGAAGGCAGAACTGAGGTGTGTAAATATACACGAATATCAGAGCTCACCTTCTTTTCTCCCTTTAGTGTTTGCTGCATAGGCCTTCTGTTCCACGTGACCCTCATACTCAGAGCTGCTTTCTTTCTAACCAGGGTTGATTATTGCTTTTTTTTTTTTTTAAGAGATAAAAGACCAAAGGATTCTGCTAGAACAGTCCGGCGCTGTATTTCAGACAAGTTCCGCCTCACAAGCGCAAAGCCACAACAATACATTCGTTCTGATGATGGGACCAGATTGGATTTGTAGCAAGATGCCTATGAAGTAAATTTCAGTCTCCCAAATAAGTTTTTCGCTTACCACGCCGCAGACAGGCCGGGAGAGACTGTCCGTGTCTCCTCCCTCCCTCTGTTGTAGGAGTCTACCAAAGGATCTCTCCCCTGCTAAGGGGACCTTCTCGGGCTTCCACGCTAGCCCTCTGAGTTGACCCTTCATCTGTCCCCTTTTGAAGCCCTGGGTTTAATTAGTTGGCGTTGTTTTCTTTCGCTGGTGTTGCCAAAGTGGGAACAGTCCTAGTAGATTGAAGCATGTATAAAAATAGTCAAACTCGGATCTTCGGGTTTCATTCACTTGAATTTGCCTCATGCATTGCCAACTCCACAAGATCAATAATCCATATTTTATTGCACAATGTAATTGAATTAGCTCA
Source organism: Mirounga leonina (assembly GCF_011800145.1). NCBI lineage: Eukaryota > Metazoa > Chordata > Mammalia > Carnivora > Phocidae > Mirounga > Mirounga leonina. The sequence goes on from NW_023270854.1 coordinate 45,513,988, forward strand.
TTCATTCCATCTGATTAGCCCTATTTTATTCATGGAGAAGAAAAATAATAGAAACTTACCTTCACCGCTCTATGGCATTATGTGAAAGTAAAAGAGCCTTCAGCACTATAAAAACATTTATAAAGCTGTAGAGAATTAATTTCAGCATTTGTTTGTCCTAGGAACAATATGAATCACATCACACTGCCTTTTTGTTGTTGTTTTGGGTGATAACTTGAATGCTCCCATCTCTCGTGTCAGTCTGTCCTCTCGTCAGCCTGGCGTGAGTATCCTATAGCAGGACTCTCCTCTGAGCGACAGCTCTGAAAGACAGCTGGGCTAAGCGTCTTCTGTTGTGCGCCTTTGGAGAGATTCACCTGAAGCGATTTCACCCTGAGGTCATTACCTCTTCTCCATCCACGGATGACCATTTTCGAGAGTTTGGAATGCTTACGCTTATTCTCTTCGAAGCAGAATCTCTGCCCAAATTTGGACTTGGGTATTGAGAAACCCTGAACAGGAAAGGGCTCATTCATTACTGGGATCCCTCTAGATGGCAGTGCGTAGTACAACTTGTAGGTGACACACACTTCCTCAGAGGCTTGCAGTTTTTCAACAGGTTTCTAGATTTGTCTTTGCATTGCATCCAAAAAAAAAAAAAAAAGATTTGGAGAAACATGCTGACAGTGAGCATGAAATGATGTGTGTCTGACAAACTGCATTGTCGCTTAGAAATCTAGCCTGAAGTTATTTTACTGTAGCATTTCTTTGATTCAGGGGAGACAAAGAATTTTCCTTAGAAGTGTGTGTTTTAGGATGTGACACTAACTTTTCTTCAGTGCTGTGCATGGGTCAAGCAGATGGTTTCCACTTGGCCCTGACTCTTGCTTACTTTCTTAAAGACCCAAGTTAAGGGGGGCGGGGGGGGCGGATTTTTTTTTTTTACATGAGTGTTTCAACTTAGAAGAGTCTGAAATCTATACCCGGTAAATGGAAACTGTAATAGTGGGTATTCAGAATCAATCTCCTCTCTGCAGACCAGGAAAAGAACACTGAATAGTGTTCACTTAGGTCCTGCCAGACGTATTTCTGCATGGGACGTGGCTTGCTGGAGCCCTCTGAATGATGTTCAGTGTGATTGAGCAGACTGCTAGCAGCAACAGGCCTCAGGATAGAAGTAAAGAGCAGAATTCCTTGGTGAAGGAAAGTTGCATGTCAAACTCCATCATCGGGAAGAGAATTGCCCAAATGCAGACTTCATTTGAATATCCGAGTTAACAACTCTCTGGGAATCTCTCTCTTCCTCTTGTCCAGCCCCTTCTGTGTTGTGGCTGGTTTGCATTTGTGTTTGAAGTGCCAGGCGGCTTAATGAAGTTATTCTTTTATAAATTTTGCAACACTGAAGCAAGCATGAGGGCTTTAAATTAGAATAAGTGCCACTTCTGTATGGCAGGTTCCTTTGAGGACTGATTAGAATGAGGCCTCCCGTTGCCAGGCCCTTTATGCGGGGTGGTGTTGCTGTGTGTGTGTACTTGTTTACAGCTCACCTTTGAATTTGCATGAGTGTGCACCACGCCTGCCGCCTGGCCCTGTTAGTCAAAGCGGCCTTTCTTCCAGGATCATGTTAAATACTTCACTTTAAAGAGTTATTTTTTAAATTATATTGCTTTATTGTAATGAATTAAAATTAACTTGGAGTAGCAAATTATATAAGGATGTGAGGGTTATAGATTACTCTCACCATAGTTACAGCACATCTTTGTGCGGGGGAATTAAAGGGCCGTCTTTCTAGGAGCTCTGTGTGCCATGAGAGGTGAGAAAACTGTCCCACAGAGACCTGGAAAGCCATGTCAGAAAAGGTGCCCAGGAAGTGGGAGGAGACCGGGAGTTTAAGGTGGGAGTTTCAGAATCACAAAGAGGCTCTTCTTGGCTGCGTGGAAAGCGGGGGACAGCGCTGCCATTGTAAGACCTGAAAGATCCTGAGACAAGAGTGGATGAGGGACAAGAGAAAACACAGACCTACCCCAAAGACCTGACAAGGTTCAGTGTAGGAGAAGAGATAGCCCTGAAGCATTCCTGATTTCCTCTCTTGGTGCCTGTGTGAACTGGCTAAGGACCAGCGGTGATTGCAGGGGGTGAGGGGCTGGGAGCTGATTAAAGGGAGGGGACTGGAACCTTTCTACAGTACACAAAAACATGCAGGGGGGGAAGGAGAGGAACAAACAAGCAAGAGAACAAGCACCCACCTTGACTGTGAAATTATTTCTCCTCTCTCCAAACCAGAGTTGTGTATTTTTTTTTTTAAGTCAGAGACACCCGAATAGAATTGGGTTTGTGAAATATTTGCACGTTAAAAGGACTTTCTCGGAATTTAAAACAAGGGCTACTTGGGGCAGTGAAAGAAAGATCACAGGCCAACAGCAAGGACTTTGCCTGTAGAACCCACATGCGTATGTAACTTTTCCCCCTCTGCACAGCACATGCTCGGGCCAACATCTGGCTCAGGCGTGGATGTGCGTATGTGCACGCATGTGTGCGCATGTACGCACACACACAACTTCCGCAGTTTAATTATGTAAATGATGCAAGTCAAACATCGTCCTTTCACAGTTATATCCTTTGTATTTATATCTACTGAAGCAAATCCCCTAGTAGATAAGCATTTGGTTGCTTATGATGGGGAAAGACTTTTTTTTCTGTTATTTTTTAATGATTTATAACATGTTTGACTTACTCTTAATATGAGTTTACCTTCTAGAGAGTGTGGCAGTGTTTTTAATAAAGGAAGTAATACACTACAAGGAAGTGGCATTTCTTTTGCTTTTTTCGAAGTTCAATAAACTATTTTTCATAATTATTGGAATTTGGTTGAAGGGAATCCTTGTCCATATGGAATGGAAAAGCAGAAAGAGTCCTTGCTCCCTCCTTCTCCCTACAAAGGTTACCCTTTGAATATAAATTACAAGCCTTGTGCCTCTCTCATTCTAATCAGATGACCTTTTGAATCCAGTGGACCAGAGTTTAAATCCTAAGCCTGCCACTCAGTTTTTAAATCAATGCCCTGTTCCAGCAGCTTTCAGGTACATAACTTTAAATTGCAATGGATTTCAAACACAGAATTAAAATAAGTAATGCGGGTTGAACCTTGCAGCTGACAGCAAAACAGCCCAACTTGACTGCAAGATCATGGGCCAAGTAATGTCACCATGGGTAATCTCAGTAACTGAGTCCCTTAAAAAAAAATCTTCCGGGATTCAAAATCTAAGAGGAAAGGGAGGAGCGGGAAACTTGTAATGTTGGCAAGAGGACATTTCTGAGCAATTATCAATTTAAGCTCCCATTATTTGCTGCTAATTACTACACGAGGCTGTTAAATATTTAGCAGAAGTTTGTTGAATTGCGTTTGGCTGGGAAGGGGATGCCTGACTACGGCTTGCGCAGCGAGTCAGTTGCGTGCATCAAGAGCCAGGCGGGGAGGAAATTTGTATTCGCCCAAGATGAACACATTACAGTGTCAGACAAGCCTTCTTTTTTCTTCCTCCCACAGATTTATTTATCTTTAAGGTATCTAAAATTAGAGCACGAAGAAGGGGCACTGTTCACGGATGTAAAATTGGAAAGAGGTCATTCTTAGCCTTGTTTACAGATGTTCTAGTTCAGAAAGCGCCAGTGTGATAAATTAAACATTGCAGGGGGAAAAATTAAAGCTTAGCAACAACTGGCACATGGACACATCTGTCCGTGAAACACTGACTTAATCCCTGAATATCTTATTAGACTGTATTGCCTATCAAAGCCTTCTGTCCCATAATACGCCGGGAGCCTGCACTTCTAGAATCTGAACGGCATCTTTTGGCTCCAGCCTCTCTTTCACTTTTGCTGGCTTTGCATACTTTGATTTAAATTTTGTTTTGGCTCCTTGCATGTAAGCAAGTAGTTCACGGTTTTCTTTCAAAAATAGACCTTAGACTTTTAATATATTTCCCAGTGGCCATCGTGCTCCTTTTAGCCTGTACTTCCAATTTGGCACTTTTTTTTTTTCTTAACATAGTAGATATTGCGTGCTGTTGTCAGTTCCAAAATGGGAAATGTTTAAGCCTGGCCGGTATGCGAAACAGATAGGGGTCAGCTAGCAACTGAAATTTCACTATCATTGTTAAGCTCTCAATGAAAAATGGAATTATGGCCATGTTAATATTTCCCACATATGACCCATCAGCAGTAGTGTCCTTTTGAAACTGGTGGACCAGAGTGGCTTGTTTTATTTCTCTTTAATGTTTGTCAAAATTCTAGAAATTGTTCTACATTAGCAATTTGGACATGGCATTACTTTAAAAATTAGTCTTTGCTTGGGCTTCTGAAGACATATTAGACTAAGGCTAAGTGAATTAGGCAGGGATTCTTGCAACATTGGTGACCACCATAGGCTTTGCCACTTTGGTTTGACGTTGTGAGAAAGAGCATCTGTCATGAAAACAGGTTCTTTTTGAAGCGGTTCCCCACTTCCCTGCCCAGTCTGAAGGATCTCCAACCCCACCGATGACTTCCAGTCCCAGACAGTCTACACCCCCGGACTCTCAGCCTGACTCCTGCTTACTCTCCCTCTGGAGCCCCTCATTCCCTTCTAACCTCCTCCTCCACACTCCAGCACCAGGCAAGTGTGACTCCTCTCTCACAAGAGGTGAGGTGTCCTTTCTCTATGGCCCGTAGCACCCTGTCCTCCCCATTACTGGTGAGTGCCATGACAGTGAGCGTCCACCATCTTCGCTACCAGTCCAACCCGGGGATTAGAACACATCAGCCGATGCTGCTCAGCAATTGTTTCGTGCCCAAAGCCAGCTGAGCCACTGGAGGAGATATAAGAGCTTGAAAGTTGGCTTACACTCTCTGGGTCTTAATTTCCTCGTCTATAAAATGAGATATCAGAACAGATGCTGCTAGGACCCTCCCCGCCCTGAAAACATATCTTTGGTTCTCTGATGCATTCATGACTCACAGGTATAATTGACTCCTGCTCTTAAATCTAGACCAGCAAATTAAGAATGATGGCTCTGCAGTCTGTCCAAAGTAGATAGTTCAACTATCCATGCCTTAAATATTAACTTCCAGAGTTTAATATTTATCCTTTGTTAGATCGCAAATATTCCTAAAGCAGCACATTGATTAATTGCTGTGAAAATGTACGGCCTTTGTTCACTGATGGTACGTGGATGGTAAGTTGTGAACGAGTGGACATTTTCTGGAAACTCTCAATGTTCATACATGCAATACCATTTACTGAATATCTCAAAGGATATTATATATCCTTTCCACGATTTCTCAACAATCACCCATTCTCACCACTGACTATATTTTAATGCCATGTGATATAGTTCCACACAGTATATGCGTCCCTTTTGCTATCTTCTTTGTTTGTTTGTTTTTAAATTTGATGGAGGAGATAACCTGTTGGACTGAAGACGAAGCATACTCAAGCATGGCACAGCAAGCTCAATGTGTTTTCAAAACACTGTGAAGGAGTGGTCCTCAATTGGGGGTGATTTTTTTTTTCCCACTAGGGAGTACGTGGCAATGCCTAGAGACATTAATGGTTGCCACAAGTGGCCTGTTTTTGATAGAGGCCAGAGATGCTGCTGAATACCCTACAGTGCAGGGGACACCCTCCCCCTACCCGGCAAAGAATTGTCCAGCCCAATAGGTCAATAGTGTCACGGTCGGCTGTTGAAAGGCAAGTCCCACTGGCCTTCTAGAATCTATTTAATTTGTAGGCTTCTCTCTAGAACGAAGCAACCGAGTGACACATTGTGTATAAAGACTAAGAAATGACTTACTGGATTGTCTTTTGGGTTACTTTGGATGAGATAGAACTTAATGCTACAAATATATGGTCAAGACTTCTGAACATAAACGCATGAACATGCCAATGTCCACGTGCTTCAAGATTATCTCAGGCCATCCTTTGCTAGGCTTATTTAGCATGAATGTCCAAAGAACAACAACAATAACAGAAATGTCCTTCAGTGAAATTTATTAGGATGTGAAATCATTTCCTATGGGAAATGTGATGGAAACTTCATTGCCAGAACCATTGAAAATTAGCCTGGAGTATAAACTTTATAAAACTGTTCCAGCAAGAGGACAAACAAAATAACCTAATGGTCCTTTCCTATCATTAACATCTTGTATTTTTCTGGTCACTTCTGATGACACTGTTTCACCTTTTGCTTTAATATAACTTGGTGTCATTCGGAAAATGCTTCGAGATGTCAGGCCAAGCCCGTGTGAGGTGTTAAATGTCAAAAGAAAATGCATCAGTGTCTCTGGAAGTTCATGGCGATAGTACCACCATATGAAAAAATAAAAGGGACATTCTGTCAGTGCAAACATGATCATAAGTGCTACATTCATGGCATTATGGAGAGAGAGGCAAGAGCATATCATGGCAGTTTCTGAAATGCCCCTGCTATGTCAAAAGAGTAGAACTCCATTTTAGTAAATTCTACCAAAGTAAAAATTACGAGTCGACTTCCCTGGCTATGAAAATGGCCATAAGTATGTTTTTTAGATTCCCAAGGCACCTTGGGAAATATTACATATCTATCTTTTAAAGAATATTCATTAAGATATAACAAGTCTTACAAAGATGCACGTACCCACTTACGTGTTCCTGCTGGTTACCAGATAAGGTCCACGAAAACACAATTCCCCCAAATTTCTCCCACCAGGAAGTGTGTGGATTGTGGACAGAGGAAACTTTGGGTGGCAAAATGGGGTCTGATTGGTACTTTTGGATGATTTGGGTCTTCAGTGTAATTTTTAGAACATTACCAATGGTGCTTCTAGAGCTGTAGCAATGGGCTTTTAATTAATTTAAAACTCAGAGTACTTTTGTAGTTGTGGGGACTTTGAAAATGTTCATTTATTACATTCGCATCCCGTTAACCTCATTAAGAGGCTTAAAGGCCGCCCCTTGCCATAGTTTTTCTCTAGAGTGTGGGGGAAATAACCCGTGTCCTGTCATCATTAGCTGTATACACTTTTAAAACTATTTCACTAGCAAAAGAAGTTGGGGGTGAAAAAGAGAGAGGGTGGAAATGTAAAAATCTTGATTAGAAAGTATAATTTAATTGAACATGTATTGAACCAAATGTATTGATTAATGTAGAAGATATAGTACTTGTATCGATTCAAACCAGAGATTTAGTACTAAAAGCTCTGAGCCAAAAAGCTGTTGCAGATTGCTACAAAAGTCAGTTTAATGCTGTCCTTGAGAACGCCTTCACAAAGAAATTCTTCTAATGTTTGAGGACTAGGTGGAATGCGGTATATGTCAGTTTGATCCCGGAGGGTTTTATTTTGTACTCTAATAGCTGTTACGAGCCTACATTATATCCAAGGAGTAATTTTCCTTAGGGGTGCCCGGCTCGCTTTGTGTCAATATTCTAGCATTTTAAGTCACGTACAGTATATGCTTCTGGGAACAGGGAAGGAGCCAGCCAGACTCATAATGGTCTGCATTCATTAATAAAGGCAGAAGCTTCTGTCCCTCCATTGCCCACTACAGGGATGCCTCTTTGGCCTTCAGGGACCCGTACAGACACATTTAAAGAAAGCTGTATTTTGAGTGGGCAGGAGATGAAATGTAGGACTTGCAGGCATTTCCTAAGTCAGCTAGATGCCCGAGCACAGGGGTGACCTTAATGGGTCAAAGAAGAATGCAGGTCAAAAGACTTATTATCCAGCCTGTTGGAAACCAATTGCTTTTGTTTAAAAATAAAAATAAAAAAATTTAAAAAGCGGTAAGGCCTTCAAGGTGGACGGTAATGTGGAATTCTGTGTGCAGCCTGTAACTGCCTGACTGTGTGTGCGCTGGAATATGCCGCTGGAAAAATCCGAGCACACAGATTATCCATAGTGTTTACAGATGAAGGTCCAACCCCCGTGATAAAAGGAAGGGTAATATAATTAGTTAATCAGTGATGATTGATTACGGATGTTTGCGTTCTTCAACTAAAGAAAAAACAACAGGCTGCCATGGCACTGTCACCATCTGTTGAAAGAAACAGTCACATTTAATCTTTATATTTCTTCCCGCCTTGCATTGTTACAGAGCCACAATTGCCTACTATTTCATCTGGTTGGAAAACATCTCATCTAAATTGAATACAACTGCAGTTTAAATTCGGGATTCTAATGGCATGGTGAATTAGTGGAAAGCTTGTTGTTTGTTGTTTTGGGTTTTTTTTTTTTTTTTCATTCCTTTTTAAAATAGCATGCTGGCTCTTTTTCTTAGTTTTAAAAGCTTGTCAGAATTTGTTCAAGACAAAGGGCTATAAATAGACAAGTCATGGTGAAAATGATTAACATCTTTGAATCAACAGATCGCACAAAACTTCCATTCAAACGCAGTTTTTATTTTTATTACCATTGCTACTTAACATTTTGCCGATGCCAACAGAGAGTTACAAAGCACAGACGAGACGTGGTCCCCTGCCAAAATATTGGACAAGCGAGGGCAATCTGTGGGCACAACTTTTGGGGGCGGGGACTTCATTTTTGCTCCCTGGGAAGGTAGATTCCCCAGGCTTTCCTCCAAAGGTTCACTTTGTCGTTGTTACTGGTGCCAATATTCCAGTTCACATCAAGATCGCAGGAAAATGGGATAACTTGGCCAAGGTGAGCAGTTTCAGGAGATCATGGGGTTTTATTTTTATTCAAAAATATTTTGCTTGGATTGCATTTTAAATAGGATTAAACCGTTTGACCAGTAAATGTGGTCAGCTCTCAGAAAGGAGGAGGCTGAATTAATCATTTGTTAGAGTGCCAAGCTCCAAATGAGAATTCCAGCCTTGTAAAATGAAAGGCATCTCGTATTTTAAAAGAAATACATAGTGCTAGAAGGGAATTTTGAAGATCCTTGCCTGTTTTTTAGCTTTCTAAGTTTAATTTCACATTTACAGGGAAAAAAAGAACACGCTCCTCCCAAATGGGGCCCTTTACAGTAAGGAGAGTGGGGGTTTTTTGAAACCTGGCTATTAAGGTATCCTACCCAGATGGATCTTCTTTTAAGCTTCAGGTGGCTGTGGATTTGGGTTTTTTTGTTTTTTTTTTTTAACATAAGCCCCCCTTGTGTAAAACAACTGTTCATAACTGGGATTAATGGTTTGCAATTTTCAGTTACTTAGACATGGGGTCTCCAAGAGATGGCTTTTTGTAGAGTAGAATATTGCTCTCTGTGGGATTTCAGAAGTTTTCTTCTCTTCCCACTTCCTTTTCTATCGTCACCCCCTCACATGCCCCCGTCGACTCGCGCTGATGTTCTCCTCGATTATGTAAAACACTTTCCCTTCCCTGGAACAGATCTTTTTCCTCATAAGCTGTCATTGCATTCAAGTACTTTGGGGACTGTGACTTGCAGGGCAAAAGTGGTGAGGTGACCCACTGCTGTGTTCTAGTGTCGTGGTTTCCTCTGGACATAAAGAGCACAAAACTCTCAGGCCGAGAAGGCTGCTTGCTGGCGGCCTGGCAGCCTCTTTTCCTCTCTGGGCATCCGCATTGGTCCTGCGGTGACTCAGGACCGGCCCCATGTCATGGAAAGAGCCCAAGCAAGAGGGAACCGCGCTCGTGGCCTACCCTTGCTTTGTGCTTAGTGCTTCTCTTCTCTACTGTGCATCTTTCCCATTTGCTCCTTTTTCTCCCTTTCGAAAGAAATCATGTCTATGAGTTAAAAAAAAAAAAAATACACAGAGGGCTCCCATGAAGCAACTTCTTGTTTCGCTTATCAGAGGATCCTCAGCGAAGTCTAGAAACTCTCACTGTCAGTCTGTTCTCTCCAACCCCTGAAAGCCAACCCAACCTGCGCAGTTCAGACACCCATTCCTTCCTTCAGAAAATGAAATTGGGCCATTTCTCTTTTCAGTGACTCAGAATAAAGTGTGGGGGAGGGGAGCAGACACAGCCCAGGGATCCCCAAAGGTGGTGAGGGAAAGCCTTTGAGGACTGCCTTTCTTTTGTTGTCAAAGCACATACGCCCATTACCCAAGACCACCTAGCAGGGTGCCCCTTTCCCATCTTGACAGTCACTACCAGGACGGGACAGTTCACCACCAGGACGGGCTGGGGTGAGCCAGACTTAACTCAGCCCTCATTTGAGCTGGAGCAAAAAAAAAAAAAAAAGTGGGGGGTGCCTGGGTGGCTCAGTCATTAAGTGTCTGCCTTCAGCTCAGGTCATGATCTCAGGGTCCTGGGATCAAGCCCCGCATCGGGCTCCCTGCTCGGCCAGAAGCCTGCTTCTCCCTCTCCCACTCCCCCTGCTTGTGTTCCCTCTCTTGCTGTGTCTCTCTCTGTCAAATAAATAAATAAAATCTTAAAAAAAAAAAGTGGGGTAGGAGGAGGGAAAAAATGACAATAATTGATCTCAATTGGTATCTCTACACCAAGAGAACTTTCTGCTTTTACCATGTTTTATGCCAGATTTCCCATTTAGACATTATTTCTATTAGGGCTCTTTATGTTTGTGTAAGCTTGAATTTCACACGCTATAATCTTGTCCTTCTCTCAAATGATTTATCTTCTTCTCTGTTAATATGCAAAGCATAACTCCTTTATAGTAGCAACTTCGGTCCATTGCAATAAGTGATTCATATGCATTTGTTCATTTCCCTGCACCTCTGAAGAGGCTTCTATGGCTTTGGTTTAGGATGAAAGCGTCTGAGACCCAACCCCTGCCAACTATTACAGCCAATTTGTGTTAGGTTCTTGTTTTGCAGCATCTCAACAGAGGCACACATAACAACACTGGAGAGATTGCAGTATATCTTCCTTTATTAACCTCTAGAATCCTATCCAATGCAGAATGTCTATTGTAGGCGCTTACACATTTAAACATAATGTTATTAAATTGATTTTTTTTTTTTAGCTTTGATTATGGTTTAAAAAAAAAATCTCCCGCCACCCATCAGTGTCCTATCATTTAAGTAACTTTTGTTACCAGTGAAAACCCTGATCAGACTTGACTCTGAGATAACAAAAGGCGTAAGAAAGCTCAGATACAATATTTGGAGCAGATGAGCTTTTGTATTGTTTATAAACTCTCTGATCATCATTGTGTTTATTTTTAAGGAAGTAGGAAAGTTTTTTGGTCTCATCAGTATTTTGATTACCCTTTCTACCTGTTGGTGAAAAATAATTTTCAGAAGTATTTGGAAATTGATACAAAGAAAGGATTAGCATAAAAATTGTTCCTGTGTGCACTTAGGCTAGTGCTACTAAGAAAAGAAAAAGATCCAGCTGAATCACTGAGTTAATAAAAATAGGTTTGCTTTGTTTTCAATAAGAGAGAGCGACATAATAATGTTCCTCATCATTATTTGTTGCCAGGCTCCAAAAATGGGCTAAGTTTGAAACGGAGACTGGAAAGCTTGGTCCTCTTCACAAAATCTCCCATCTCCCTCACTGGTGCTCTCAGCCCTGACTGGGCAAGCATCTGGTCGTTCATCAAGTATACACAGAGCAGGCAGTTTTGCTAGTTGTGGGTAATGAAGAGATAACGAAGATCTTTAAGGCTTAAAAACGCTGCTTAAAAAACTCCCATGGCTGCCCTTCACCTCCATGACAAGGTCTTAACTCCTTAGCAAGGTACAAAAGGCTCTTCATAATCTGACCCCGAACTGCCCTCCGTCTTCCTTTCTCATCGGTACTCTCAGTTCAGGACACTCCAGGAGACTCCATCCAACCCGAACGAGTTGCAGGTCCACCAACACACCTTGTGTATTCTTGCTTCCTTGCCTTTGCTCATGTGAATGTGTTGGCCTGGAGTGCCCAATGTGTTCTCATGTTTCCAGCCTCAACTCAAATGTCACGTGTTACCTCCACTGCGAAGCCTTCTCCAAAGGCCAGGCAGGGTTAGGTGTTGTCGTGGCATTTCTGTGTTCATTTCTGACCTAATCCTGCCATATTGCTTTGTCATTTTGTGCCCATGTGCCTTTCTTCTTTAGACTTTGTGCACTTGGAAGGCATCAAGGCAGGGGCCACTCCGTGCCCTTCAGTAGCCCTTGCCTAGCTAGTCAGTCATTCATTTGGCCGGGTCTTTACGAAGGTGGCGTTGCTGAGGGCCACGCCAGGTGGTGATACAGTGTTCAACAGATGTTTGTGAAGGAATGAATAAATGAATGAACACCAGAATTTCTGGCCTAAGGAGAGAGCCAGGCCTACAAATAACCAGAAGACCTAAGGTATGAACTCTGAGCGGTATAACTCAGGAGGAAATCAGAGGAGGGAGAAATCGGTTTTCGATGGGATGAGCATGGAAGTGGTTGTATTCTGAGCTAGACCTCAAGGTTCTGAGCAGAAGGGATCGGGCAGGGGACGGTATGTAAGCTGACAGGTGGGAGACCCTGGCTCAGGGGAAACGCAGAAGAGGGAAGGGGGAAATCAGGCCATCTGCAGACTTAGGCTTCGAATGAATGCCCTGGGTCTGGGCCATCCTCCATCATAGGCTGCAGGTCCATGTATACAGTTGGCCTCTCACCGTTGAGAAAGAGGGTGTCCACTCAGAAAGGGAACGTGCTGTGTGGATGGAGAGTGGACAACCCAAGTACCGCAAAGGCTGCTTCAGCTGGGGTTGGGGGTGGTTGCGCCTGCCTAATGTGTGCCTGAGCCTCGGAGTGATAGCCCCGAGCCCAAACCCGGGAGAGGAGCCAGAGAAGCTTCTTGCCCCCTCTGTGGGTTATTGGCCAGGCAGCCCTTGCCTGTAAAGGCCATATTCAGGGACAGATAGGGCCTCTGCAGTCAAGATGTTTCCATCTAAGAGTGGTGAGACCTAAAGCTTTTGTAAGGGAAATAACACAGTGATAAGTAAAACTGTTAAAATCGTGCTACCCTGGTCTTTGAAAAACAGGTCTTACTTTGATAAGAAGAGATGGTGGAAGGTAGGAGGGGATTATGGGAAGGCCGGGCAGAAGCAGAGAAAAAAGGAAAGGTACAGGCCAGGCATCTCACCTCCCAGAGGCCCCTGGCCCTGCCCCTCCCTCCCGGTACTCACTGGGGGTCCCCACGAGCACCTCTCCAGAGGGGGGTGCAGAAACACAGTTCACATCTTTATCAGTCAACCAGCATGTATAGATCCTTGGTCTGATGACAATAAGATCACTTAAGTGTTTTTTTCCCCTCTTTCTTTTTTGTTACAGAACCATACGATGACCCAACACAGCAGTTAGTGCAAGTACGGTCTCTCAAGGAGAATGACTTTTGTGGCACAAAAAGGGAACATGTTTTACTCTTTGCACGAAACTTTCATTGTTAATGTATAATATTCAGAAACATTGTATTGTACCATAAAACTTGTATTATCAAAACTGTTGGATGTTCATGTGTTTGAACTTTTGAGCACCGGATAGACTCCTTGTATATAAAGTGTTGCACATGTATTATGTCGTCTGATACTAAAATGGTCTTATAAAGACAAGTGGACTTGGGCCCTATTCAGGCAAGATAAAAAAAAAAAAATGTGAGCAAAATGGCTTAAGAGAAAGTATTTTCGAGGAAGACAGATTAAAACAGCCGTTACAAATGAGACTATGTTTGGACTTCCTTTTATTTACCCTTAAGCCTAGAATTTCTCTTTTGGTATATCAACGGTTAAATCCAAGACTATTTTTTATTGCCGAAGATTCTCGCAGACCACGAAGAGATGTCCTCACAGAACAGCACCCCACAGCTGGATAAGGCCCGTATATATATTTGTAAGCCTTGCAATGTGACAGGTAGCTTCACTATATATGCAATAGCTGTAATGTAGACTGTCAAAGATTTTTTTTTCCTGGATACATTTGAAGCTTTGAGTGTTCAAGGTTTTCCTTAATGATTTCACACAGCCAAATTCTTGAATCAGTTGAACTAACCTGTATGTTACTGTTATTAATGTTTACTCTGCGGTCTGAACCTGGAGATTACTGGAATTGTTTTCCAAGAGGAAATAAATTCAGTTTACCATTAGGTATGAGCGTATTTGTGTGTTTTCTTTCTCTAGTTCCTCTACCATTAAAAAAAAAAAAAAAATCTTGGAAGTGAAGTCTGCTCTTGAGCTTATCACAGGCATAACCTCAATCATATTTAACCTTTTCACACTGGGCCAAATGCAGCCGGGAGGATATTCATCGTACTGCATAGGGAAAGAATCAGACCCAATATGCGTCTCCTCTCCCAGATACTACCAGGTCACATTGTACTGGAGGATTCTGACATCACAGATGGATGTGATGGCTGTTTTCTGCATAATTTGCAGCCCAATTCATGTCATGCTGTGCAAATCTGAACTCCAAGTAGATGGCTGCAATTTGAAAGGCAGTTTGGCTCATGTGTACTTAAGACGCAGCTTTGTTCATTCAGAAGACAAAGCACAGAGCGGGGAGCCGGGCGGCTGTTGGTGCTAGCTAGTTCTGCCGCTGACTCCTGCTGTGGCCTTCTCCAAATCACTCGCCTCCTGGCCTTGGTTGCTCCCGGCCACGGGCGGCAGCGCAGCCTGGTCATCAGCCTGGACACGGGCGGGGCGTCTCTGGGAGATAGCTGGCACCGCAGCCGGCGACAAAATGCGCCATGGGCCGGAGCTCTAAAGTCAGAGCCTTTTTGTGGTGGGAAAGGAGAGAATGGCAATGCCTGAGTTGAGTCCTAGTATCCGTGTTTCGTCAAAATTGGTAAGTCTGCACCTGATATTGATGGGCAACTCTCAACCACGTCAGGCTTAATGTATTTCACTCACGATGACTCTTTTTAACCTCTCTGAAACTCTGAGGACTTCGAGCAGGCCCTCTAAACCTTAAACGAGTGAGAATCCTCAACAGCACTTTTTGGATGGGGGGGGCGGAAGCATGGCCTCATTCACTCTGTGGTGACTGCCCGTCAGCAGGGGCCCTGGGCGTGAGACCCAGACTGCGGGCACCACAGGCAGAACGCTCACCCAGGGTTCCCAAACCTTCGCCTGCCTCAGGATCACCTGGAGGGCTCTGATAGCAGAGGGGGCCCCCCCGACACCCAGAATCGCTGATTCACTGGGCCTGGGGTGGGCTCCATCCAAATTTTGCAATTCTAAGAAGTTCCCAGGTGATGCCACTGCTGCAGGTGTAAGGGCCCCACTTTGAGAACCGCCGCTCTACTCCATCTCCAAATTAATTGAGTGCATTAAATCTGAATAGCCATGCAGAGAGCTGGAAAATTAGACTATTTATTTTGTTACCAGTGAAGAAATTGGTCAAATTTTAAGATCCTTCAGAAACAAATACCTCATGGTGATTAAAGTATGCGTGCTGGCCCGTGTTCCATGTGTGTATTTAGTTTTTTAATGCAAGGAAAACCTACATCTATACATTTCACAATGGATTGCCAGCATGCTATTTAATTAAAAAGCTTTTTCACCAGCTACATAAATAATGAAGTATGCTGAGAATATGCAAGTACATTCATAATTAAAATACTCAGCTATATTTAAAAAAAAATTAAGATCTCTGGTCTATTCAAGGATTTTGCATTTAAAATGAAATAGCCACGCTTACTAATGATTTTTTTTAAAGGCTTTAAAACTGCTGGTATTAACGAGGGGGTTATATTTCACTAAAAGTAAGGTGCTCTTCATTCACGGAAAGCAGGTGATGCTGTTGTCCCAGGGATGGATCCCAAGTTGCCTTTCAGAGCCTCGACTCTTAGAGACCTCCCAGACTCTCAGGAAGCAGCAGAGTCTAGTATCTATTCTCCTAGAGGCTGTCACTCAGCTGGCCACTGGGTTCCCCTGACACACCCAGTTCAGCCTCTTCCCAGGCAAAGCTGGAGGCCGAAGGAGTTGACCTTAGTTGCTCCATATGCTCTGCGGAGGACCAGGTCATTCAAATGGAGCAGGTTCCTCCTTACGACCACTGGTTTGTTGGCTCACGTCGACGAAGCCGTGCGAGGAACAGCCAGTCCCTCCTTGTGTTTGTTGCCTTGTTTATATTTATTTCCTACTCCATTCCCTAAGAATATGAGGCAACTTAGAGATTAGTAAAATGTTATTAGGAAAATCAGCATGATGCAGAG
The DNA here is from genome assembly GCF_011800145.1 of Mirounga leonina. NCBI lineage: Eukaryota > Metazoa > Chordata > Mammalia > Carnivora > Phocidae > Mirounga > Mirounga leonina. Next base: position 45,530,032 of record NW_023270854.1, read on the forward strand.
AGGAGAAAATACACTCAAGACTTCCCTGGTTTTGCGCTGCAACCTCGGTATTGAATGTGTTTTGGCATTGACTTTGAGCTTCCTACTAGCAAAGGGAGAAAAAAACGAACAGAAAAGAAGGAATAGACCAGCTTTTTAAGAGAGATTTTTTTTTTTCCCCAGTACTTAATTCCAAAAGAAATTGCTGAAAGCCCTGATGTATGGGCAGGGGGCCAACACGATAGCCACTCTTCCTGACCATAATTTTATGATCTAACGGAGTGGGTGTCATCTGGAGGAGTGCTACTGCGTCTATGGGTAGAGGCCAGAGACACCACTAAACACCCCACACCCCACGGCACAGGTGCCCAGAACAAAGAGTTGTCCGCTCCAAAATGTCAATCAATAGTGCCGAGGCTGAAAAACTGCTCTAATTCAAAGTTTTCTCTGATTTCTCAAGGACCTTTTACATTGGAATCACCTAGAGGACTTTGAAAAACTCTACTGCCTGAATCCCATTCCCAGAGAGTCTGGCTTCCCTGGTCTAGAATGCAAGCTGGACATCAGAAGTGCCCCAGGCGATTCTAGACGGGGCCGAGCTAACATTCTCCGGCCGGTGTGCTGGACTCAAGACCAAAAGTTTGAAAATAACCTCCAAGGAGTAGAGGGTTAGGATGGGTCTCAGACTCACTTCCCTCAACAGTACCTTTTATAACGGGGCATGGAACGATGACTCTAACTCTAAAGAACCTAATAACCAGTCACAAATTTAGGAAAAAGGGGGAAATGACCCAGAACCTCACAACCCTGTACCTGGTCCAGGATGCCAAAACCAGTGCCACAGAGATCCAGCCCGGCAGGGACTCTGGAAACCTGGAGAGCAAATGCTCCGTCACCTGCCCCAACTGTTGCCTGGAGGGGAAGCAGCCTGTGAGGCCAGATTGCCCAGTGTCTCTGGAGGAGCCAGCAATCCGGGTGGGGACGTGCCCTGTGCCAATTTCTAAATGTTGGCACCTACTCCGGTATGTATTCAAACTCCGCTGCCCCCCGCCATGTGGGCCACATGAGACACACTTCTCAGGCCAGGTCCGACTCTTGGATTGCCGATTTTGACCGTTGGCATCGATTATTCCTTTTTTTTTTTTTTCCGAATTATTCTCATTCCAGACTATTTAAAATGTTTGTTTTCAAAGAATCGTGTGATTTGGGGGCACATAAAAGTTTGAGTTGTGCTTTGTTTTAAATTAATAGCCCAGGCACTTTCAAAGCTGCTCTGTAGCCCCCATAGTTACGTTGCTTCAGGTTGGGCAACAATCTACCAACTGGATGTGCTCTCTGTAAGTCCACTCCTGTCCCCGGACTTTGAGATTTCAAGCAGATTTTTTTTTTTTAATGATGAAGGATAACAAATGGTAGAAAGTCAATATTCTCTGTTTCGAGTCAGATAATGCCCTGTTGTCTGCTGTTAATGGAGGCCAGATTACTACGCTTTTGGAACCATGCAAATGGGTTGACATTCTACATGGAAAGCTGATAAGCAGAGTCAGGGTTCCAGCCCAAACGGAAGGAAGTGGCACCAGAGACAGCCTCTCGGGATCCCCCAGGGGCTTATTAGGCTCCTTGGAACAGCGTTGGTCTGTTCCAGGACCCTGACAAGGACTCCAGTGAACCCTCAAGTTCCCCGCTATAGAGCATGGCAGCTCTGCCTTTGGGGGCGCAGCATTGCAGAACCCTTGAGAAAGGAAGTTTGGAAAACCAGATCCCACTAGAGAACACCTGCAAACGCTTCTCCACTTAGCTTCAGCAGGCCAGAGCCTCTCACCGGCTCCCTTGTGTGGAGGGAGCTCTACCAGACGTCCTGAAAACTTCCAGAGTCCAAGGAAGAGGGATGATTTAGGGCAAAATGACTCAGCATGGGTTTCTGGCAGGCTCCCAATGCTCAGGTCTCGCTGGCACCACATTCCTGGGTGAGCGCCTCGGGAGGCTGAGGAGTAGCCACGACCATCTCCGCCAGATTCCTCGGTAATGAAGTCAGCTGTCAACTCCTTGGGGGGAAAAGCACAGGGCCCCTTTATTTCCAAACAGGTGTTGCAGCATATTAAAGGTTGAATTCCATCTTATGCTCACATCCTGAATGAGCCAGTTTACAGGCAAGCTCGGTTCTTTCTGCAAAGAGGGAAACTTGGCAATGCTGGAGGCTGAGCACTTAAATGGCAATCAACTTCTGGCTCGTATCAATTAATTCCTTCATGGACTTCTGCCTAAGTATAGCATCTTGAATTCCCAGCTGCGGAGGCTATGAAAGGCAGCCCAAACATCACACACCACGATCTAGGGGCGAGCACACCGGTGAAGTGATAAAGGCTGTGCGATCTTAGGGCAATGACGGATGCTGATTTGGGGCTCTCTGTTCACCTGCAGACTACAGGGCGGGACATACACCCCATTCTCTAGATGGGAAGTTCTTCAAGAAAACTTCTGCTAAGTCTAAGTGACATCATTCTGAGGGGAATCCCCTCCTTCGGGCTTTAAAAGATCCACATCCAAAGCGACCATGTGATGTGGAAGCAGAAAGGGCACCAGGGAATTAGAGATGGGCTTCGTTGTCACTCAGACACCAGGAAAGCCTATTCAAAAAATGGGCCTCGGCCCAAGGAGCCTACTAGAGTCTTCTCCATCTCTGTCTCACACGAATGAGGAGCATCTTGATCAAGACATGCAGCCAGACTAAGGGTGAGTATTGGTAGTACCATAGGAGACCGAGCAATCCTTCACCTGGTCCGTGCAGACAATTCAGACCGCGACAGCGACATGGGGATGTGAATTTCACACGCCTCAAAACTCACGCGGGCTCGCCTCATCTAAGAAGCTAATAACATGGCTCTCACCAAGGTATAACCAATGAAAGTCAAGCTCGCCTGGCAGAAGCAAAGTCATTTTTTTTCTCCCCTGCATATGAAACATCCCTGGTTGGTCTCCCTCCCTGCCCTCCTTTCCTGAGCCAGAGGAAGATTTTAGTTCCTTTCCTCAGGAGACAAAATCTTCGGTTCTCTCAGGGTCATGCACTGTCCCAAACAGGACACACTAGCTATTTAAATATGTGGCTATTTCAATTTGAGTTAATTTAAGTTAATATTAAAAACTCAGTTCCTCAGCCTCACTAGGAGCATTTCAAGTGTCCACTGGCCACACGGGGCTGGTGGCTGCTAGATGGACCAGCACAGGTATGACACATTCTCCTCACTGTGGAAAGTTCTGTCAGGCGGTCCCATGATTCCAGCCCACCCCTCTCTGCTCCTTTGAATCCTTGCACGTACAGAAACCCTTCTTTCTCTACTTCCTTTAATATACTTCCCCCCATCTGCATACCTTCCTCCTGTCTTCAAATGTGCACGGGTTTCTTCTCTTCAAAAACAAAACAAAACACCAACTTCTTTTTTTCTTGACCCTGAAGGCTCCTCACAAGACTGTTTTATTTATTTCCTTCATTTTCTTCCAAATTTCTCAAATCTGTGGTCTGCCCCACATCCTCCATTTCCTGACCACTGACTCACTCCTTCCTCACCTGCAGGTTGGCTTCCATCAATATCCTTTTACTGAAAATGTGTTCCCAAGGTCACCAGTGGCCTTCTTTCTGCCACCCCCCACCCAGTCCTCATTCTCCTCTGCTTTTCAATAATTTAGACCATCAGTCACATGGTCCCATGTTCCTCCTGCTTGGCAAGATTTCTCATGTTTATCCTTCCCTTTCTATTTCCAATGACAAGACCCTCGGGAGAACCTTCTCGTCGACTTTCTTCTGACCTCGCCCCTCTCTAGTCTTTCTTGTATGTGGCCCCCATGTTAATCTTTATAAAACACTTATTTCACATCATTTTCTCATTCAACAAATACCAAGGACTCCCAGAGTAATGGAGTGAAAAAGGGCACAGTTTCAATGGAGTTTGAATCTTTCTCAGCCACTTGCTGTCTCTGTAGCCTAGACCAACTTACTTTGCTTTTCTGAAACTCTTATTTCCTTCTTTAATCTGAGGGTAAATATACTGACACGTTTTTGTAGGATTTTTGCCAATATTATTATCAATGGTTAAAAATGCCTGAAATATGTTAGATGGCCTATATAAGAAAGTTATTGCTTTGAAGATTATCTTTATTTATTTATTTTTTTAATTTTAATTTTATTTATTTATTTGACAGAGAGACACAACGAGAGAGGGAACACAAGCAGGGGGAGCGGGAGAGGGAGAAGCAGGCTTCCTGCAGAGCAGGGAGCCCGTTGCGGGGCTCGATCCCAGGACCCCAGGATCATGACCCAAGCTGAAGGCAGACGCTTAACGACTGAGCCACCCAGGTGCCCCTATTATCTTTATTTAATATAGGGTTTTTTAATGTGGATTCTAGAATCACTGCTTTTTTTTTGCATTGCACCTCTTACCCTCTGATTCCCTCACACTATTCCTTTACAGTCTTTCTAAAATGCACCACTTTTCCCATGTGTCCTGCTTATGAAGCCCTAGAGTAATGATCTATTGTCCTCCACAAAAGATACGTAGTCCTTTGACTTTCAAGAGTGTTTTCACTTTACCCAACGGCCCACCAGACTCAGCCATCCAGCTTTAACCGGGTTCAGTCAGTCAAGTCAGAGCGTTCTCCTTTGCACATCTACATGACTCCTTTCTCTTCTCATTCACTTCCATGTATACCCTCCCCTCACACACTCTTCCTTCTGCCTCTCCACTCACCTCGACCCTGCACAGTCTTTTGGTCACAAACCAAGCCATTCTTCCTCCATGAATCCCACTCCAATCTATACCATTACTTCCTTTCTAGAAATTCCTCTTGCACTTACAACCTAGCTTAGCAATTAATGGCTTCCTTGAAAACTCGCTTTGTCTTCTTAGCTGGGCTGTAGTCTTTCAAGAATGGGGACTCTGCTCTCAGTAATTTTTTTTTTTTTTTTACCCACCCTCAGTGGTGCCACCTCATCGAAGTTCACTTAAGCACATGTGTATGAGTTCATGGCTTGACTGTAGTGCTCAGTCCATCTCAATGTGACATACATACCCAGCCATGCTATTTGCCTGCTCGGTGCCAGGCACAAAGGATGAGGGGGAAAGAGAAGACCCCTACTCCCCAGAAAGTCACAAAACAATCACCTGGACACTCCCTCTCAGCCTTGTTTCTTAGTTCAGCAGTTGCCACCATCCTCATTAACCAGGCGAGGATGGGCATCGGGGACCCGGACCAGCCTGGACTTGATATAGCCACAAGACATCGAAGTCGAGCATCCAAAACACCTTCCTCTTTGAGCTCTTCAATGACAATGATCCCAGTTGATATGTTTAGCTCCAAAATCCCACACTCAGCTGCTCCTGGACAATCGGCAGCATGCTGAAAGGCAGAAAATCAGCGGATGGGGCCCACACCAGACTGACCAAAATCATTTCTTATCATTATTGGAGTCTTGCACTGGACACGGCTAATCTATGCACATTCAAAATGAAGGTTAAAACAGCATTCAGAATGGAATCTGAAAAGTCCCAGATCCATATGTAAATCCAAGCCACAGCCCATTCCTTCCTTAAAGCAACAAAGATGTTGGCTGTGATTACAGATAATAAGAGCTTTCCTTCTGATGAAATGGGCATATACTGAACTGAGCGTGCACTCTATTCCCTTGACAAATATATTTACACTCAACTCAGAACATGGAGAGAAAAGAAAATGTCAATGGTTGACAGCTTCTTGGCCTATGGGGTATAATCCAGGAGTATAATAAATTCATTTAAGGTTGGTGTTGAATAAATGCATGTTAGGCCTGTGCATATATATATATATATATATATGTTTTTGTTTTTGTTTTGGCCTTTCCTCCAACACACTGTTTGAACCCAATGTCACATTTCTGTGTGTTGCGCAGTCTAGGGCTGTCAGCAGAGATAGGAACCAAGCTAATCCTTTGGGTCAAACCTGGGGTAATTTTCCCTAATGAGTAAAGATAAGAATCAGAAAAGGACACCATATAGGAAAATGCCTTATTGCCAAATGTTGGTGGATCACTCTTTCACCCTGAAATATAGGCCTCAAGAATGTCAGACACTGAGAGGTTACAGAGTCTAAAACAAGATGTATTTCCATGGAAGATCTTAATCATGCTGATAAAGGGATAAGCCTCGTTGAGAGGATATAAACCGCATAAAAAGCCACCTCTGTTAGAAGCTGGATACCGCTCCCTTCTCCTCATTAATACAGTTCTCATCTCAGCCAAATTGGATGCGAAGATACGTTCCTTATCCCTGGCAGATCTTGCAAGATAGCGAACATTTCAGACTTCGCGCGTGAAAGCATGACATATTGGTTAAGACTGAAAATAGCATGTTTCTGGTAGAGTTCAAGTATATAAGAAATACTACACCCCACTGTTTTTGTAAATGCCAGAGTTCCATTGAGTCGAGACAGATGGTAGCAGGCAAAGATGCAATCTTATAATCAAAAGCTAAAATATGTCAAAAATATGTTAGCAAGCAAAATATAGCAGATTACTAGCTTCTCATGTCATGACAGCTTGCAAAACATGTTAGGATGTTGAATCTCTAGTTATGTAAATAAAGGCACAGTAAACAGAGAAGCAGCAAATGGTGGGAGAGCTCACATATTGATAGTCCCTTCACTGCAATTTGGTGAAAAACCAAGTCATGTGGCTACAAGGGGCCCCAGATGGACAGGAAGAGGTTCCACGGTATCAAATGTGGGGATCCATTTTCCTTCCAAGAGTAACAAGTTTCTCTGTGATATCTAAAAGCTATCTAACTAAATTACAAGAGGCATTCAAATTTCCCAGAGAGAATTGTAAGGATTCCGTTGAGAATCATCATGCCCTTTAGCTCAGAGAAACAAGAGGGTGAGTGTTATTTTGTGAAAATAAAATGTACCCAAGGCTTTCTGTATATGTCAGTCTCATTCCAAAGAGGTTTCCTTGACCGCAGGATGGCAAGGTGTGGACGCCCCTGGAGAATGAGCTTGACCACAGGTCAGCCTGGGCTTCTCATTGTCTTGGCTTATATTTGATCAGGGTTGTGGAGAGGGAAGGCATTGTCAGTCATGACTGGGGGGAAATGGAGGTATTTTTATTGAGCACCTACCATGGCCCAGGCACTATACTCATATCAAATTAGATCTCTTGGCCTCTTGAGATGGAGAGAAGATCGCTTTGGTCAGTCCATGCCCATGGGAAGTTCAACTCCAACCTCCCCCATTCTTCTCTCCCTGCTTCAGCAGCCAGGGAATCTAGGGGGGTGAGAAGGTGGTAGAGGATGGGCCTTATGTTCTCACACCAGCATTGCCACCTCTGGCTCTGGGGTCCTACTTTAATGCAACCTGTCTCTCCAATGCATGTTGGAGACACGAAAGTCAGCTCAGCTTTTCAAGCTCCATAGGAAATCAGCAGGGGAAATTTTAATGTACCAGAGAATGCTGCATTTTAGAGCAAGAAATCTTTGATAAGCTCCTTGGGTTAGAGAGGGAGGGTCCAAAGGTCTGTACATACAGATGTCTACACGGAAGATGATAATTAGATTTCTGGACATAAGACAAGACAAGAAATCTGCACTGTTGTTGAGGAGGAACGAGCAAGGCTTGGCTCTGCATTGGAGAAGAAAGGTCCAGAGTAGGCAACCAGCCCAGTTGTGTGGCCGCCAAGGAAGGACTGTACAGTTTTGCTTTGTTGGTGTGGTTTGGTTGTTGTTGAAGACTGAGCAAGGTGAACTTCCTATCCTATCTTCTCCACAAAGTCCCCTGAAGGCAGGCTGCTCACGAATGCTTCAGGGTGAGTGGATTCTCCAAGGAGAGCTCAACCAGAGGCGGGTCCCGTCTCCGCCTCCTGCACGGTGAAAACGGACACATGGGCAGGAGGTGGAGAACGAAGGATGGCTGGCAGCTGGATGACCCACACCAAACAGCATTTTCAGGAAAGCACTCCTGAGAGGAATAGACATACTCAAAGCGTGGGTCGGCTGGTGGAGGTGCGGCTGACACTGCAGCAGCTCAGCTTCCAGTGAACATTCGACATGACACCAGCTCCCGAAGTGTCCTTGGCCCGCTGCCTGCGAGCTCCATGGCCACTCCTCACAGAGCGCCCCACCTCCCACCATCCCCCACCTTCTCTCCCCACCGGCTCTCTCCTCCCCCTTTTCCAACCTCCTTCTCTTCCCCTCATTTGAACAAAAGCAAGTTCTCCCAATTTGCTCACGGACAGCATACTAACACCCACGTGTGTAGCTTTGCCTTTTGCAGATGTGTTTGCCCTCCGAGTCTCTCCCCCATGAGGCTTAACAAAGCATTCTCATACAAAGTCCCTCCCTGCGAGAAATTCCGGTGCTAGGTGCTAAAATAACAAATTTTACATCCAAACTACCTATGTGTCTTCCTAAATCCATACAACCATGGAAAATGTAATATCCCCATTTTACGAGGAAAGAAGGCTCAGAAAGGTAAGGCAACTTACCCAGGGCCTCAGAGCCAAGTAGAGGCCTGATTCAAAATCGAGGAATATATGTGAGAACAAAAGGAAAAGAAAGTACAGGTATGTATTTGTGTGATATATATTTATGCATTAGCTGAAGACCAAACTTAGTTCTGTCCTAAACACAGAATAACTATAAACATTTATTAATTAGCATCCTATTTGGCATTCCATTGAGAAAGATAATCATTTATAAGACCAAATAAGATCTCTTGACTGCCCTACAATATCATTCTGTGGAAAAAAAAAAAAAATGGACTCACAGTGGGCTCCTGCTAAGTAATATATGAAATATGCAATTCACACATTCTGGTAAAATTGAAGCAGGTGAACTCTAACTGACAGGAAGTAATGAGTGTAATAAGCCAAAGGGAATACCTCCATTTAAGCAACCATATGCTTTAGTTATCAATAGGTGTGTAGACCTAACGGTCTGCCCACTTTATAATTCACCCGGTTGTTCTTTTCCTAAGTACACCTAACTGGATTTCCACCCTGTGGGTCTAGCCAAAGTAGGAGACCTTTGGGGGACTCTTCCTCTGAGAAAGGCGGTTCAGGACCTTGTGAGCTCTGAGGGAAGCTAAGTGGGGGGGTTAGTTGGTGAGGGAATCGTGCCTGGAAGGAATGTGGTGGAGTTCTGGACTCCAGTCCTGCTGCATGATTTCAGATATGGAACAAGCTCTCTGGGCTTTAGTTGCTTTATTTCTAAAATGAGGGAAATGGTCCCTATCACATAAGACTACTATGAAGATTAAATTGAACACAGAGGGACGCCTGGGTGGTTCAGCTGGTTAAGCGTCTGCCTTCGGCTCAGGTCATGATCCCAGGGTCCTGGGATTGAGTCCTGCATCTGGTTCCCTGCTCAGCGGGGAGTCAGCTTCTCCCTCTCCCTCTGCTGCTCCCCCCTCTGCTGCTCCCCCTGCTTGTGCTCTCTCTCTCTCTCTCTCTGACAAATACATAAATAAATAAATCTTCAAAAAAATTAAATAAATAAATGGAACACAGATATATAACACCCAGCACAATGTCTGCCACCTAGTTGGCGCTAAATAAAACAGAGTTCCTATTCATTATTAGCAGAGTAGTCCTCTAGCCTAGGAGCAACCAAGAGTTGGAGGAACCGTGGTTAATTACCATCAGATTTTCTTATCAAGTGCCATGCAACATACTAGTGTTGCAGAAGTGACTAAGATACCGTCTTTCATCCAATTAGCAAACTGAACATCCAGGAAACAGAGAGCCCACATGTGACCCTTTGTGATCATTCCTGTAGTGCTCTGTAAGTAGACTCCACCGGCCGTTATTTTAAGCCATCCCAAAGTCATCCAATACTATTAAAACTGAGAGACAGTGACTTTTCAATAAACTGATGGCCATGGTTTTGTAAGCTACCGCCTAAATGGGTCACCAAAAATAAATCCTCCAAAAGAAGAGCCGCTAAAGGATAAGCGATGTCAACCTTTCTCCTTGGCGATGCTGGCTTGCCTCCAGCCAGGCCCAAGTGACCTCAATTATTTACCACAAGTCATCAGAGTTAAATCAAATCCATCTGCAGTTTGGGTGGCTGGGGCTCTATCCAGGAAAGCTGCCCGCGCTGAGAGGCAATGGACAAAGCCTGCTGACATCTATCCAGATAATATCTGAGCTCCCGGCAAGAAGGAAATGCCACCACCATCTGCCTCTGTTTGTGATGACCTGGGAATAAATAAAAATTAACCTTGGTCCTTGAATGAATCATGGAGCTTATCAACACTTCCTTTGTGTCTCTAATGACTATTGCGAAACAAGTTAACAATGAATTTTGGAGGGACAGGGCAGGAGGGTCATTGTTCTAAATGGCTCCTTATCAGGCTTGGCGCTTCCCCACCTACTTTTCTCGTGCCACGGGCCATCGCCAAGGCCCTTTGTACCTGGCATTGGAAAGAGTGAAAAATAAAGAGACAAAGGGTTTTGAACTCAGCAAGGGCTCACCACATCACTGGGGAAGACAGGAGAAAATGGAGGAAGGGAAGGACGGAAGGAGGGCTGGAGACAGGTAGGAAATGAAAATCACGGTGTCCAGATAATTGGTGGAGACCGATCATTAGTGGGAAGCTCCAGGGAACTGCCTCTAGCCGCCACCCAGTTGTCAGTCAATAGGCCGCTTTCTGTACTCACTGCAGAACATGCGTCCCCTTCTTCAGTCCTCCCAGCAACCTCATGATGGATGAACCTCTATTTCACAGGTGAGGCTATAATCTCAAAAAACATAAACACCACTTGCCCAGGACACTCAGCAAGTCAACGGAACGACCAGGACTTGAACCCAAAAGTGGCTGCTTCCGAAGACCCAAGCTCTTTCCACTCTTCTGCACTGATTCTCTGTGGCAATGCCACTGGGCACGGGGGGAGAGCCATTATTAGCCATTAACTTCATTTCGAACTAACAAGCTAGTCACTTAGCAAGGCCCTGAAGAAATGGAACAAGGTAGCAGCGCATTTTGATTGGCTTAGGAGATGGGAGAGGGCGCAGTGGTGGGGAGGGCTCCGGAAGAGCAGAGGGGAAATAGCTCCAGATTCTGGGATGCTAATTTAAGCTTTATTGGTTCTGGCGTTTGCTGGACCTCGGAGCACATGCAGGCTTTCCTCAGAAAACACACTGCCGCAGGTGTCTCAGCATCACATTTAGGACGTGCTATCAAGGGTAGAACGGGCCAGAGCCCTCACTGCTGAGACAGTGCACGTGTAGGAAGAGATTCAGAGTATATTTTTCATGAACTAGTTTGATCTGGAGCTAGGCCAATTTGGCCATTTTTTTTTTTTTTAAATCTGCATGCCATGTAGAAAATGCAAAGAAGAAGGAAAAAGATGTTTTGATCAAATGGTTCCTATGATGTGCCTCTTGAAGACCCAGTCAGAGTTGTTAGGCGATCTCCATGGTCAAAAATCAGGAGGAATGGGTACACCTGGGGTGCCAGTGTCCAAACTTGACACTAATTTTCTCTTTCAAGTGATAATTCTAAATAAATATGTGTGAATACTAGTCGCAGAAATCTGAATCAGCTGCAGAGAATTGTTGGCTATAAATATAATTGGAAGCTTGGTGAGCTGAACCAGCTCTTTCTGAAACTTCTTTTGTTTTGTTTCACTAACATTGTTTTCAACAAAGAGGGAGACATCCCTTACATCCTGACATATGGTACCTTCTATTTATAACAAGATTAACAATTCATTCACACCTTGATTGAATCCTGCTTTATTGAGATGTCACAACAGATTCTCGCAGTCTGCAAAGGGAAAGACTTACAAATGATAATATTATGACAGGCAAGACACCTAAAAGTAAATGAATCATAATTGATGACAATTAGAAGGAGTTCAGCACAAACACAGAATCATAGCGGTGATGGCAAGCAGGATTCATCTCTTGCAAGGGGAGGATTGCTGTGGAGAAATTCTGCTGAATTTTTATTGAGAGCTTCAAATCCATTCAAACCTGTTCATTCATAGCTTGCTTTCTTATTAATGTATGAAGGGCCTTCATGGTTTTAGGACTTTGGCATGTTTATTTTCTGGCCCACAGCTCCACGTGAACTCCTTATTTTAGAAGGAAAGACCCGATGGGTCCTTCTAGATGCTCTGGCCAGAAGCACGGTCATCATCTTTGACACCTGCCTCTCTTTCACACCACATCAACCAGCAAGACTTCTCAACGCTACTTCCACAAGATTTACTGACTCTCTCCATTTCTCACCACCCATACCGTTCTCACTTCAGACTGAGCTGATATTGCTTCGCCTCAGAGCTATAGCTTCTTCCCTGGCCCCATGCCCCCAGTCGATTACACAGAGTAATTTTTCTGAAGTGCTTAAGATTCCTCTATGGCTCCCAATTGCTCTTAGCAGAAGGGTTTAATATCAAAGTCCTACAGTCCTGCCTAAGAGGCAGCATTGTGTAGTGATGAGAGCAGACTCTGGGGCAAGTCCTCCTTCTACCAGATGGGTGACCTTGGGGAGGTCATTTAGCTTCTCTGGCCTTCAGTTTCATCATCTTACAAAAGGAAGATCATAATAGTATCTACCCTATGAACACTAGTTACTCATCAGTTACTTACTACTTACTCGTTAGTTTCTTGGCCCTTGCTAAACCGGAAGTGCTCTTCTCATTGCCTCTCTTAGCACCTGGCAAACCCTCTCCTTGCAGACCCTCTGCTCTTAGCCCCAAGGGCTGCTTCTCAGTCCCCCTACCCCACATCCCAGGGCCTACACACGGGGACTGGCTGTTCCCTCTGACTGGAAATCCCCACCAGTCCGTACACCAGTCCTGACCCCCTACGCACGCTGCTGGGCAAATCCCACTCATTTGTCTGGTCTCTGCTTACTGTCACCTCTTTAGGGAGGTGACTTTGACTGCTTTGACTACTCCACCCCCTTCCCTACAGCCGGGGCAGGATTGCTTTGTAAAACAGTCTCCTTACACTCCATACTTCCTTTGGTAGCCCTTAACACAGCTGAAAAATTGTGTTCTATTTTTCTGGTGAATGCTTACCTTTCTGGTGAATGCTTCTCTTTCCCTCAATACTGAAAGCTCTTAGAAGATGATGAAGAGTGAGTCTAAGATGATGAAGATTGGGTCTAAGGTATTTATTATTGTGTCATCTGGACCTTAGTTTGTTGGATGAATGAATCTAGTTCACACCAGCTCTCTCATTAACAGATAATGTTAGTTGACTTTCTGTGGTAGGCAGAACTATAACTGAACCCAAGTCTGTCTGCCTGATGGTCAGCAAAGCGAATCACTGACATATCAGGTTTGCAGCAAGGAAAGAGTATATTCTAGAAGCAGCCAAACAAGGAGATGGGAGGGCAAGCCTCAAATCTGTCTCCCCAAAGGGCGAGAGAAGAAATTTTTTATAATCATAAGGGTTGAGATTATGCACATATTGATGAAGAAGGCAGGGGATTTTATGACTACTCATGGGAAAAGGTGGAGCACGCACACTGAGTAAATGTACCTGTGACATACATCCCATGTTCATTTTGGGGTGGAGACTTAACATCAGAATGAGGCAAAATTTAGCCCCTGATATCAGGAGGTTATCTTAGGACAAGAAGAAGGGGCTATGAGCATGCTCTGAGAGCCAATATAAATTGGACAGGGTCTTGGGTTCATTATCTCAGGTAAGGAATGCAGGACCTTGCTTGTTCATAGGCTGGAATCATATCAGTTGACCTTGAGTCCAGGCTTCTGCAGAGACAGCTAGTGGATTTGTTAGTGGGGTCAGAAAAGACACAATAGCTGATAAGGGAGAAACAGTTCACTGAAAAACAAGCTTTAAACTTTCTGCTACTTTTAACCTCATTAACCCTATGGGGCATGGTCTTAGAATAATGGCTCCCAAAGATGTCTACATCCAAATCCCTGGAACCTGTGAATATGTTCATTTACAAGACAATGTGATGTGATATGATGAAGCTAAGAGTCTCAAGATGGAGGGGCGCCTGGGTGGCTCAGTTGTTTAAGCATCTGACTTCGGCTCAGGTTATGATCTCAGGGTCCTGGGATGGAGCCCTGAATAGGGCTCCCTGCTCAGCGGGGAGTCTGCTTCTCCCTCTCCCCCTGACCCTCCCCCCACCGGTGCACTCTCACTCTCTCTCAAATAAATAAATAAAATCTTAAAAAAAAAAAAAAGAGTCTCAAGACGGAGAGATTAGCCTGGACTATCTGCATGGGTTCAATATAATCACAGGTCCTTCTAAAAGGGAGTCAGGAGTCAGCGTCAGAGTGACGCAGCCCAAGAAAGACTCCACTAGCCATCACTGCCTTTGCAGGTGCAGGAAGGGGCCAGGAGCCAAGGAGTGTGTAGCCCACCAGCAGCTGGAAAGAGCAAGGAAGCAGATTCTCCGCTAGCAGCTCCAGAAGGAACCAGCCCTGTCAACACCTTGATTTTAGCCCTGTGAGACCCGCTTCCCACTCCTGCCCTCCAGAAGTGCAAGGTAAGTAGTGTGCTGAGTCTTAAGCCACCCAGTCTGTAACTTGTTACAGCAGCAATAGGAAACTAATATGCTTCCCTGAAGTCCGAATATCAATGGCAGAGCCAAGGCCACAATCTGAGCATCAGGACGGCCCAGCCCCCCTCCCCCAGTTCTTTCCATGACACTCCCCTGCCTCTGCCTCCCAAGGCTTAGTTGGTTTTCCAATTTGCTTTCATCTTGTTTTCCAGAGGAAGAAATCATTAGCGATGCAGCTGCTTGCATGCAAGAGCATGTGCACGAAGTCACCTCCATAGATGTGAGCGTGCGAGGGAAGGTGTGCGCAACCGGAGCGCTGGGAACAGCCTCCTAATAGAAACCCGGAGGCGGGGGGCGCGGAGGTCCCAGGCCGGCCCTGCTCGCCCGCCCGCTCCTCCTGTCTGTGGCACACAAAGCCTGACAAGGTCTTGCTCCTGTTTCAGAGCGCTCCCTCTTTTCAGAGTTGTTTGTTATTGTCTCTGCCATCACAAGTTTAAAAAAGGAAAGTTAATTAAATATGGAACAAGACTGAGCAACATCTTTTAAACCATCATGTCATTAGAACTGGAATCCTTGGAGAGCTGCCTAAAAGGGGTTTGAGAACAATGACTGTTCAATCAGATATTTATGGGCACAGTTATGTAAACACACTCTTTATTGTCTATGTATATTTAATATAATTATCAGTTTTGTAGTTGGACTCTCCAGAGACCCAACAAATCACAGTGTTGCTTTGAAAATGTCAGCAGAAAAGACAATTATGTTGCTAGCAAACATTCATAAATTATATTAAAAAGTCCTGTGGAAATGTCCCCTATGTTGCAGACTCCTTCACAGTAACTGAACAATCCTCTTATTTCTTTGATTTAAGGGTGGTTTTCGAAGCAAGAAGGTTCTTTGGGAAACTTAAAGGCATGAGCCTGGCAAAGGAGCAGGCTGTCCTCGGAATATGAGCATGCCTAGTCCAGAAAATGCAGACAGTCCACTCATCATTTTCCTCCAGCCGGCTCTCCATGCCCTGTGCATATGTGCGCGCATCCACACAGGGTGCGTCTGGACACCAGGTCCTCTCACCGATACGCAAACTCTCTCTCTTAAAATACCCCATTCAAGAGAGAAAATGCATTCAATCTGTTCGCTCTTTTAACACCTATTTAAAGCCATAACTCTTTCTCCTATGGCATTTTTCTTTAGCAACTATTTATAGTATTCCCCATTTTTCCTCTCTTACCATTTTTTTTCTCATTATGCACAAGCAGAAATAAGTGGAGAATTGGGGAACTGCTCAGTAAATTAAAATGCACCAGGCTCTTGCTAAACCAATATGAGTGGTGCAGGTTGATAAACACCTAGTAAGCAGCCACAAATCACTTCTATTGCAAGATATACAATCTGCAAATCAACATCTTAATTAGCAGCTAATGACATTTGGAAGGAAAGGTTAATGTTAAGCACACAAAAGCAATGTGGTTAGAAAAAATTGGATTTTCCTGCCTTCTTATAAAAAATTTAAAAAAGGAAAGAAAAGCTGTATCCCGTGATCATAGTGGGTGTTATAAATATACACGTATTGGCAATTTGAAGCATCTTAATTATATGGGGCCCGTATTGATATGCTACCTTTCATGGATGGAGTTCAAAGCGCTCTGCCCGTATCTCATTTATCCTCAAAATACCCCTCTGAGGCTATCTACAGGCAAAATGAAGAGTTAAGGCAATTATCTACATAATTCAAACCCAAACCCCTGTTAAGGAAGAATAAGTAGGGTTTCCAAAGAGATTGAATTTTTCTGATTGGCTTTCTTTGTGGATCAAATTCCCCGGAAACTGAGTCCTCCGTGCCCTGCCCTGCCCCTAAGCAGACAGCCTAAGGGAGCTAGAGCAGGGGACCTTCACGTCTGTTTACAAGGCTGCCCCCTGTTGCGTGTTCACCACCATCTCTCCCTAGTCGGAGAGCTGGGTTTCCTGTCGTCTCCCTTTCTGTAGCCCACGGGCCAGCTTCCAGATTGGATCCTGCCTACAGCCGCTATTGCCCTGCCTTTCCCATCCCCAGTCCTTCCTGCTCCTGCCCCTTAGCTCCTGTCCACCTCTGCCCTTCCCTCACAGCTTCTCCTTAGGTTCAGCTCCTCCTGGGAACTTCCTTCCATGAAGCGAAAGAACACCATCTTTTTTGGTTTTGTGCATTAGGTTGGTTTGCTGATCATTTCTACCATGACTTGGGAGACAGGTATTATCTGTGTGATTTGAATTCCCACGCGCGAGCTTCTGCTCGCTTTCCCCTTGTCGGAGCGCCCCAGCTATTTCAGGGTGCGGCTCAGGGCTTCATCCGGCCTCAGGTCATCATCAGCGCTAGAGGAACTGACCCTCGTCATTCCCCACAGGTGGCCCCTGCCCTCCCCTCGGCGGGTGGATCTCCAGTGGCCGTCCCCAGGCCTCCCCCCCATGACCCTCAGCCGGCACAACACGGGGGATATTTTTCTCCAGATCCCTCTCTCAGCCCCGCCTCCCGAACCTTCACAGCCTGTCCCGGGATACAGCTCCTCCCAGAGAGGTTCCCAGGGGACGGGCCATTTCTTTTAGGGGACATTCCACCGCAACCTACAGGGGCGGGGCACCCACCTCTCAAGATAACACCCAACTCTCAGACATGAGTACCTTTCCCAAGCTCAGCTCAGCTCAGGTCCCGCCCAGTCTCTGCCCCAGAGGAGGGCAAGGCCCAGGACCGCGTGCCCTGGGGGCTTTCCTCTTCTGCCCTGCAGCCCCCAACAGACTTTTTCAAAGAAAACAACATATACAAGAGGGGCGCTCTACAGTTCATCGTTGAGAAAGAGACAGTTGTTTTACAAAAACTGCATCTATCTCATTCCTTACTTTGTTCCCAGGGCCTATCAGAACGGGGGGCTCACCCGACGCCCTCACTTCCCACCTGTTGAGGGGAGGGTTCGCTTTGCTGCCCCGAAAGGCAGCAGATGGAAAAGAGAAGCTACCTGTCTGCTAAGATAGCTGAAGTATACCCCTGAACTTTATGAATACATTAGTTTTTACAAATTGATGTCCTAGCAATCATAATGGATTGCATTGGATTTATATGGCATTTTTCTCCTGACAATCTAGTTTCATATTATTAGCATGGTGACTCCCATAACCCAGCTATGACTGGTTATTATTGCCCACATTTCATAGGAGCACAATTTTAAGTGAATTATCCAGGGCCATCTAAGAAATCAGTGCAAGTGACTTTGAAGAAATGATTCCAGAATACTACTTGATCTACTCCTCTGTTTCCTGCCAGGATTCAGCCAGATCGGATTTAGTTGTCAATATATCGCATTTTAATTATTTATTTTTATGTCTTTCTACCCACCAGACTGGGGGCTATGTTTAATTTATCTGCATCCCAAGGGCCCGGAAAAAACTGGGCAAACAAATGCTCAATGAGATGTTCCTTGAATGAATGGTGAATGTTAACGTGCTTTCTCTTAAGTTCAATGGGACAAGCTCTCAGGCCATGTGCATTTTCTTTCTTTTTTTTTTTTTTTAAAGATTTTATTTATTCATTTGAGAGAGGGAGAATGAGAGACAGAGAGCATGAGAGGGAGGAGGGTCAGAGGGAGAAGCAGACTCCCCGCCGAGCAGGGAGCCCGATGCAGGACTCAATCCAGGGACTCCAGGATCATGACCTGAGCCGAAGGCAGTCGCCTAACCAACTGAGCCACCCAGGCGCCCTTTTTTTTTTTTTTTTTTTAAAGGCATTTTCTTTTCATTAAAGAAATACTCCTGGGTTTCCTCTGTGCTCATTGTTCTATTCGCTGGCATTCCACCTACAGTTCCTCTGTGTCATCTTTACAGAGAAAGGCTGGGAGGATATCTTAAGACAGAAGTCAACAACCTATTCAGATATGAGTGCTAACAGAATGGTTGATACTCCTTGGTACCATTTGCAGGCTCTAGGCATAGATGAGGGTGGGGGAGGAGAAAGTCAAGGAACCAGCCAGAGAAACAGAGAGGCTGGAGCAGCCGCATCATAATTACATCTGGTGCTTCATGGTCACACCTATCACGCTGGTGCTAACCCTGCTCTTAAAAGATGAATGTCTCCCAGCTGGCCTCCCCGAAGTTAATGATTCTCACAGGTGAATAATGGCTGGGTTGGATCTTTCTAGAGCTTCCTGGGAGGCTCACCAGCATCAGTGTATGGTGGGAGGATGGATTGGCTACCTGCATTGGCCATGTGGTTATTTTTTATGCAAGCCATTTTTATTTTAGCTAAAATCTGAACTACTGCTATGCTCTTTTAGACCATTAGAATCTGGAAATGTGAAGAAACTGCCTTGGGTGCAGATTTAAGGGTGTGAAAAAAGAATCAAGGCGAAGTTAGACCCCCCTTCTCCCAAACACCCAGGACGGAGCTAGGGATCCCCTCCATATGTGCCGTAGCGCCCAGTGCTTTCTTGTGTTAACGCACCATAGGAACTGCCTGCTCCTCGCTACCTCCCCAGCCTGCAGCTCCCGGGTCAGTGGTGCTTTCCCACTGGGGGCTCTTCGGTGCCTAGCACCCTGCTTGGCTCTAGATAGCAGATAGCCATGGGTGGTGGAGCCAGAGAATCAATGGAGAATTAAACGCAATAGCCCCAAGCTCAGTAGTGAGTTTCAAGTATCTCAGAGACAGTCAATGCAAAGTGCCCACCATCCAGTAGCTTCTCTGCTAGCACAAAGCATCTCAGTGTTCAGAATTTACAGGAAATAAGGGTGCCTACTCTGTGCCAGGCATTACTCGGTTACTATTTCATCCTCACGAAAACCGTATGATGTTAGAATGCTTAGCATCATGTACTAACGAGGAAACCGAAGCACAGTCTGATCAAAGTTTCATAATGGTAGGACTTGAAATCAGACCTGCTCCCAGCTTTGCTTCCCCCTGCCGTGAGGCTGTTTTCTTGAGAAAACTAGTTGCCGCCTTCTCCTCTTCTTCTTCCTCTTTCTGTTTTTCTCCTTCTTCTCCTCCTTCTTTTTTAATTTTTGGATTACTGGACATGCTGCCTTTTATGGGGGAAGCATATGTCTCTTAGGGATATCTTTACATCATAGACAAACAAATATAGACTAGTCACACTCGTCATGTGAAAGGCTGATAGCCTAGCCATATAGATATTTTTATCTTATGCTCTAAGTAAATGCAGTACTGATGGAAATAAGACAAGGAAAGAAGAAAATTCACTGCTCCAGGAAATATGTAATCCCCAGGCAAAAAGCAACAATTCAGGGGGGCTGTCTGGGGCTCGATCATTCTGAGAACCAGTACATTTCTCAGAGTTTCTGGAGAAGAGAAAGAAAAGTGTTATATTACCTAATTCCTTTCTGCCGTTTTGACTGGACAGATTTCCTTACTTCCTGTCTGAAATGGTTATGAGGTGTTGCCATGAGGAATGAGAGATCCGTGATGTCTCCCATGTAAGGATAGGGTCTCAGGAGGGAGAGGTGAGGGGCTTTGCGCGCTCATAGTATATGTCACTGCTAAAGCCCTCATGGATGAAAGGCTACTGTGTGTATAAAGTCTTATCATTATTTCGGTAACGAAGTGCATATCATTACATTCACAGGATGCCTGAAAGCCCTGAGAAACTGGAATTTGTGGTGAAAGATGGCTAGCCAGAGCTTTGAAAGCCAGTGAGGGGCTTGGGGATAGTCTAAGGGAGATCCTGGAAGACCTTGAAGGTGGTGGCAGGTGCAGAAGTGTGCAGGTGTGTGTACACGTAAACATTGTGTGCATGTGTGTATGTGTGCGTGTGCATATGTCTGTGCGTGCCTGCATATGTGTGTGTATGGGTGCGCGTGCATGTGTGTGCGTGCATATGTGCGTCTGCGTGTGTGTGTTGGTGCATATGTGTGTCTGCATGTGTGTATGTGTGCACGTGCGGATGTGCGTATGCGTGTGTGTGTGTGCGCGTTCCTAAGACTAAATGCCATAGGACATGAGCCAGAATTGTAGAGGAAAGGTAAAGTGGAGGGCAGCATAACTACTTCTGGAAATGCTGGTGCCCCGGGGCATGTAGGAAGGATGCAGTGATCCAGGGAAGGAGTTATGAGATGGGCTTTTGGCACTTAAATCTTCATTAGAAAAGTCCGTAAATTGTCTAGCTCTTTCAAGGGGAATAGAATAAATGTTTCACCATGAACCCCCCATACAAAGCTAAAGATAGGGCTACTTTGAGCTGAATTATTCAGGTAATGTTCTTCAAGATCTCTCTTCTATCCGGAAAGGGAAGAACTGGCAAGAAACATGTGTGTTTGTGTTGTGGTTTCAACCAAGAAATGAGATCATGGGCGAGAGAAAGTCTTATTTAAATATGAACAATGTTGATAAGCTTTGGTTATAGTATAGTCATGTGTCCCACTGTAATTGTAGCCCCAAGTAACCAAGTAGAAAGCTCCTTTGAAGCAGAGGGAGAGGGAGAAGTAGGGTTGGCTTGGGATTACTGTGGTGTCCTCTGCTTGTGCCTTCCCTCGTGGGATGCCCAGTCTTCCCTCAAGGAGCCCAAGTGTGAGTGAAGGGAGCCCAATCTCTTGGTCTCACATTCTGTGTTAACAGCTATGGCACCAATTGGTGGTCTTCATGAATCTAATCATTCCTGTATCCTATTTTCACGGGTCTTATGTTTCTTGTATCATATCTTCTTTGATCTGAAAAGGCTACCTTCTGAAGTTTTATTCCCTTTCCATCCAAGAAAAAACAAACACCATCTCATGTGATGTTTCAGTTAATCATTTTCAGGGCCATTCATCATCAAAAATGCGTAATGGGTGGTGTTTTCCTTTGTCACCACAAACCCTTCCCCACACAAATGTGCCCTTCCCTGAAGAGTGTCTGACACCAGAAGGCAGGAGAGGAATGTAAGATGCGGGTCTTTCGGAGGAAGACAAGTGAGCTCAGTGGGATGCCCCTGACCACACATTCGTGTTGCCTTTGCTTAGGCCCTGCTCTGCTACTACTTAGTTCTAGAAATCTACAACTGGTCACTCACTTGTCTGAGTTTCAGGTTCTTCCAAGGTTGGACTCAATAACCTTATGGCTCTTTCATGACTCCATAATTCTCTAAATCACATAATTTTGTAGGCACAGCTGTAAAGTACAAAGCTGGGCTTATTCTTGCCCTAATATGACTGGCTAAAATATTTCAGGTAGATAATAAAAAAAAGGAAGGGAGGGCAGGCAGAACGAATTTGCACAAACTTTTCAGGTGTTTCTAGCTTTTTAGCAATGTGTCTTCCTAAGGAAAAGGCCTTGGTAATCACTCAGACTTCCCTCTCCCCAAATAGGCCAGGCTTAACCATTCTAGATCGATAGACTGATTGGTTATTCATGAACTAACATTGTTATTCTTCAGATTCTCTTTGAGTATCTCTTGTGAAGACCCAAAGAGATAAGAAAACTTCTTTTGCTCAAGGGTCGGACGCTACACAGCAAACCCATCTTAGGACTACTGCGATATGGAGCCCTTATGCAAGGAATGGCAAAGCAGTGCGTGGTGTGATCTCTGCCTGGCAGGAGTGGGCTGGCTGCTTGGGGAGGGAAGATGCATTCAGACCATGACTGAACAACCATGTCTGCGTGGCCAGAGGAGGGAGAAGCAGGAGTACATGCCAGCTCCATGCCATCTCTACCCCTGGGACGAACAAGGAAGAAGAATTCAGTTCCAACTGAATATCAGTATCAGATTTTTCAGACTAAGAAAGGAGGACAAAATGTGAAAGGGAAAGAAATGCTGCAGAAAGGAGCATCCTAAAGTAGAGGGAAATCAAAGGACATACATGAGAGGTGGTAACAGAGGGCAGAGGTCTGGGAAGCAGGCCTGTAATATAACTTGGAGCAAGATTCCCAATCAGGCCCTGGCCCAATATGTGAAATAAGTTCCTCAACAAAAGACAATGGAGAGCTGAAGATAGGGACCTACTTTAGGAAGCCAAAAAAGCCTTGTTCACCTTGGACCAGAGAACTTAAGATCTGTTGAATGGAGTGTCAATCTAGAGGAAAATGTCCTTCCACTAGAGGCACCAAAAGTAGGGGTTCCAGTGGAATTGTAGGAGTTCAACCGACATGGGGCCATTTTGGCAGTGGCACTGCTACTGACGGGGGTGGAGCCCATGGTGGTGGTAGTGGTTGAAGCCAGGTGTCGGGCAATGACTCTGAGGGTTCCCAGCCTAATGGATGCACTCTGCCACCCCTGCCAACCCAGGAAAGAGTTGAACAAGCCATCAAAAGAGGTCTGGTGAAGCTAAGAGGTGACGTGGAGGTGAGATCTGGAGCTGTTACCTGTTGGGTGCTCCCTGGATCTTTGAGTGACCCCAAAGCCACCGTGGAGGCTGGAGACAGCAGTACTTCAGAGCCAGCGGGTCTCTTGTATTGACAATTCCACTCTCCTCCATTTGTTCAAGCTTCTCTGTTCATGCAGCTACATTTTCTCCTGGGAAAGAATCTATTTCACCTGCAAAGCCTTTCAGCACCTGTATTCTTCTCTTACCAAAATTTCCATGGGGCAGATCACCTACTTTCTTGTTCCTTTCTTGTTCCGAAAATATGGCACTAGCTTTTCTTTCCTGTTTTCTAAACAGGTCTCTCTTCTGTGGAGTCAACAATAGTGAAAAACTTTAATTTTTCTTTTTCAGTTGGAGAAAACGTGAAATCAAGGACAGTTTCTACGGTTAAGACATGTTGTCACCTACCCTTCCTTGAAGTCTGCCCCTAGTGGTGACTACTTCCAGACTGCTGGAGAGACATCTTGGGTGTATCTAACCGGGAAAGTGTTGGTTCACGAGCAGGTCCTTTGGACCTTGCTGCAGATAATGGGGACACTGAGTCCGAAGGAGTATCACCAAGACTGAATCCAGCTGTCTTCATTCTGAAAAGATATTCTAATTTTCTAAACTCCTGACAGGTGACCTTGTCTGAGGAATGATGTACAGTACCATTTTTCATTTGGGGGATGGCCCGTTTTATAAAATCAAGAGAGTGTCATTTGCAGTGTCTAAAGTCATCCTTAGCGTGATTCAAAGTGTGATTTCATTTAGAAGGTATTGAGTGATTGCTATGTGCCAGGCATCTCACAAAGCTCTAGAGAACAAGAGATATAAGGCACAGTTCTCAGGAAGTTTCAGCTAATATATTTGTATGTATTTGTTAATTCACTTATCTGGACTCTGCACTAGCTAATGGATACACCACTGATGGAAGGCAGTGAATGCAGTATAGTCTTTTCCCTGCAATCTTTACAGACAATTCACCACAACAAATGGCTCTGATCTGATGGGGAGGCGAAGAATAACAGCTCCAACTCCAGTAGCCTATACATGAAGGAGAACATTCAGGGCTACCAGGGGAGACTGCCCTGAGCTGGTGAGCTCGCAGGACATTGAGGATGTTGGTCCTTAAGAGCTCCGCGTTGAGAGGAGAACCCTGGTGTGTGGCTGGCCAAGTACCTTGGTTTCCTGAAGAGTCATTTCTCTCTCATTTCGGCTGGTTCTTTTCATTCAATTAGTCTTTCTTTCCCTTTCCTGTCTGATTTCTCCTTGCATCCAGGGAAGACACAGAAAATGTCATCTAGAGGTGATTTCTGCCTAGCCAGCCCACTGCTCTCAGGTGTCTGGATGATTGAGTCTGGCGAAGAGTTGCTGGCGATTTTGTGAATTATCTCTTACCCCGCTGCCTTTTGTTTTCCCCAGGCATACCTCAACTCTGTGAGAAGTGAAGGCACAGAGTTTGGAACTATATCTAATTTCCAAGGAAAGAGCTTATGGAAGATTGTTCCTCACAACAGCTACTGAATATTTGTCTGTGGCACTACTTCAGAAAGCCCGCGCGTAGCTCGGAGTTTATATAGGAAATTTCTTTTTTTTTTTTAAGATTTTATTTATTTATTTGCGAGAGAGAGAATGAGAGAGAGCACATGAAGGTGGGAGGGTCAGAGGAAGAAGCAGACTCCCTGTCGAGCAGGTAGCCCGATGCGGGACTCGATCCAGGGACTCCAGGATCATGACCTCAGCCGAAGGCAGTCGCTTAACCAACTGAGCCACCCAGGCACCCATATATAGGAAATTTCAATCAATTTAGGTTTTATTCTGGTTTTTGGCTCCAAGACAGTGATCCCATTGGTCTGTTGTGTCTAATGACCAGAGTTTTATTTCTGTTGTTACTGCTCTTGGACATTTCTTGGGTGTTTGATACTGTTATCTGAGTAGTTCTTATCGTGGCTGACAAATACTTGTATTGGTCTATCCGGAAAAGTACTTCCCTGCTTGAATCTTATTTTTCTCAGTGTACAGGGTTTATTGTTTTTGAACCTCATGCTTCTGCTGTGACCTAAATTGCTTTGTGAAGCACAAGGAATTGGGACAGGAACTCATTTTACTTCGTATTTCAGTACTTTTTTTGGACAGCATTGTTTTCTAAGGGCAGTCTCAATATGGTATATTGGAGATATGCAGATCATGGCCCAAATTTTCTTATAATGGGCATCCAACCCACCTCCTCCTTTTGGTTTTAACATGGCCTTGGATGAGTGAGTTTAAAAAAGCAGGTATGCTATAGGGACAAATCCCCTCATAGTTAATACAGCGCATGTCAGTGTGGGGCCAGGGGTTGATGTGAGTGAACCAGAGCAGTGATTGTGTTAAAACACTGACTCACTTCTCCTACGCTGGGGACAGCTGCCTTTGAGTTTCTGGTAGCTGACTACATTTTATTTTGTTTCAGTAAATTAAATTGTAACTAGAGGAAGTTTCAACATGAATAAGGTAAATATTTGACCATTATTATACAAGTGTATGTGCTACCATATGAGTACCATGTTAAGAAGAAGTCTAAAACACTACGTATAGGGAAAAGAAAGATGGACAGGAAACAATCCAAAATATTGATGGCGGAGGGACACGGATGATATATTCTCTACATTTTTCCATTTTCAAAGCTTTTTTCATGTATGTATGTTGTGGTTTTAGGATCATACATAAAAAAGATATTTATTAATTTATTTAGTTGGGCTCCATGCTAGGCACTGATGATCAGATGATGGCAACACAAGATTTTTGCCCCAGAATTCTTACAAATAAACAATTCACTATAACAAAGTACTGGAACTAATGTGTGAAATATTTATGGGAGTTCCAGAAATAAAAAGATATAAGAGCTCTGCATGTATCTTGTTACGTTTATCTCCAAGTATTTCATGTTTGGGATGCTATGGTAAGATGGAATTGTAATTTTTATTTCATTTTCCGGTTATTTACTGCTAGCATATACAGATGCAATTGGTTTTGTATGATGACCTTGAATCATTCAATCTTGATAAATTCAATTATTCAACCTAGGAATATTTTTTTGGTAGTCTTTAGGATTTTCTATATGTATGATCATAGAATCATCAAATAAAGACATATTTCCTCCTTTCCAATATCTGTATGTATAAATGGCTAATGAGTACATGAAAAGATGCTCAAAATCACTACTTAACCACAATGAGATGCCACTATACGACCTTTAGAATGGCTGAAATTTTTTTAAAAATTGACAATAGCAAATGTTGGTGAGGATATGGAATAATCGAAATTCTCATATGCTGTTGGTAGGAATAGAAAATGTTACAATCACTTTTGTATCTTTTCATTCCATATTGCAATGACTTGGAGCTCAAGTACATGCTATGTTGAAGTGGTGAGCATGGACACCCCTGCTTGTTTCTGATCTTAGTGGAAAGCATTTAGTTTCTTATCATGTAGTATGAGGATGATGTTATTTGTGGGGTTTTTTAATGGATTTTTTAAAATCAGTGTGGGGAAGCTTCCTGCTATTACTAGTTTACTAGTTTATATTATGAATAGACTTTGGAATTTGTCAAATGCTTTCTCTGCATTTATTGAGAAACTCATTTTTTTGTTTTTATTATTTTTTAATACATGAATTACAGTGATTATTGAATGTTAAACTAGGCTGTAAATCCCATTTGCTCATGAGGTATTCTCTTTTTATATTATGTTGCATTTAACTTGGTACATTTGTTAAGGAGTTTTTGTGTGTACAGTCTTGAAGAATATTGATTTGTATTTTCTTTTTCTTATAAAGATTTCCAGTCTTGTTTTAGTACCAGAGTAATATTGGCAAAAAAAAAAAAAAGTTGGAAAGTATATTTTGAAAGAGTTTATGTAAAATTTGTGTTATTTCTTTCTGTAATATTTGGTAGAACTCACAACTGACCGGTGAGTCACTCATCTGGACCTGGAACTTTCCTTGTGGGAAGAGTTTTATAACTAACTAAAACAAATTTTTTAGACATAACACTGTTCAGATTTTCAACTTCTTCTTGTCTCTGTTCGTAAATTTGTGTCTTTAATTTATCCATTTCAGCTACATGGTTGTAGTTATTGGCATAAAGTTCTTCATGATATTTCCTTATTATCATTTTAATGTTTGTAAGACCTGTAATGCTATCTCTTCTTTCACTACTGATGTTGGTAATTTGTGTTCTCTCATTTTTTAAAATATTATAAATTTATTAAGTATTTCAGTGAACTGGCTTTTTGTTTTGTTGGTTTTTTTCTGTTTTTTATTGCTATTTCTATGATTTTTTTTCACTCTGATCTTCATTATTTCCTCCTTCTACTTAACTTTGCATGTAATTTGCTCTTCCTTTTCCAGTGTCCGAAACTTGGAAGCTTCAGTGTTAGTTTTACACTTTTCTTCTTTCCTACTATAAGCATTTAAAGCTATAAACTTTCCTCTAAGCAGTGCTTTTGTTGCATTCTGCAAATGTTGATATGTTGTACTTCATTATTATTTAAGGTGAAACATTTTTAAAATTTCCTCATGATTTCTACTCTGCCCCATGGGTTATTTAGAAGTGAGTTACTTAATTTCAAAATTTTGGAGTTTTCTTGAAATTTCATTGTTGTCAAGTTATAATTCATTGTAGTCAGAAAAAAAACACTCTGTAAGACAGCAATCTTTTGAAATATATTAAGATTTATTTTAGTCAGCATATACTCTACCTTTGTGAATGTATGCTATATTAATTTAAAAGAATGTATATTCTGCATTTGTTGGGTATAGTATTCTATAAATCATAATTGGGGAAAAAGTGGTTGATAGTTTAATTTAGTTCTTCTAGATCCTCAATGATTTTTTTAAAAAATTTTGTCTAGCTAGTATATCAATCACTGAGAAGTGTGTTAAAGTCTCTAATTGTGATTATGGATATACCTATTTCTCTGTCAATTTTTACTTCACTATATTGAGGCTCTGTTATTAGAGTGATAAATTGTTCTATTTTCTTGATATTTTGCCACTATGAAGTTTCCCTCTTTATTTCTAAGAATATACCTTATTGAAGTCTATTTTGTCTACTATAAATATAGCCACTCCCATTTTCTTGTGCTTACTGTTACGTGCAATATCTTTTTCAATCCATTTACCTTTAACCTGTTTGTTCCTATATATTTAAAGAACATCTCTTATATACAGCCTATAACAGTTTTTGCTTTCTTATTCAACCTGGCAGTCATATCTTTTGATTGGAATATTTAATCATTTTAAATTTGGTGCAGTTATTGAAATAGTTGGCTTTAAATCTGCCACTTTGCTATTTATTTTTTCTCATCTCATATGTTTGTTTGTTCCTCCTTGCCTACTTTTTTCTGTGTTAATCAAATATTCTTCTAATCAAGTATTTTTTCATTATTTTGTTTAAATTCCTCTGGTGGCTGGCTTTCTAGTTATAACATTAATTCTTGCATTTTTTATACTGGTTGTTCTAGAGGTTATAACATAAATCTTTAACATATCACAATTTATTTAGAGTTCATATTTGAGTTACTTTAAAGTATATTTTAATTTCCCTGCCCCTCCCACCATTTTTAGTGTTATTTTTATCATACAAATATGACATCAATACATGTTATCAACTCAACAGTATAGTTTTATTGGGGCAACTGGGTGGCTCAGTCGGTTAAGCATCTGCCTCTGGCTCAGGTCATGATCTCAGGGTCCTGGGATAGATCCCTGTGTCAGCTCTCTGCTCAGAGAGAGCTTCTCCCTCAAACTCTGCCACTCCCCCACACTGCCACTTCCCCCCCTTTCTCAAATAAATAAAGAAAATTGTTAAAAACAACCCAACCCAGTATTGTTTTATCAATTTTGCTTAAATTGCTATGTGTCTTTCAGTGAAATTAAGAGATGGAAAGAAAAGGTGTCTGTGCGCATGTGTTTATATATTTAGTTCTTGTTATTTTTCCACACATTTCCCGTTTCTGGCACTCACCATTTCTTCTCATAAATCTGAGTAGCCATATGATGCCATTTTCCTTCAGCCTGAAAATCTTCCTTTGGTATTTTTTTTTTTAAGTTTTATTTATTTAAAGTAATCTCTACACCCAACATGGGGCTCAAACTCACGACCCCAAGGTCAAGAGTTGCATGCTCTTCTGACTGAGTCAGCCAGGCACCCTGCCTTTAGTATTTCTAATAGCATGGTTCTGCTAGCAATAAATTACCCTAGTTTTGTTTATCTGACAATACTTTAATTTCTCTTTAATTTATGAATGATAAATTCTTTGGATACATAATTCTTGGTTGCCAGTTTTTTTTTTCTCTCTCTCCAGCAGGTGAAATATGCCACCCTAATGTTTTTTGGCTTCCATTATTTTGATGTGAAGTCAGCCATTTATCATGTCATTATCCTCCTACATGTAACATGTCATCTTTCTCTGGCTGCTTTGAAGATTTTCTCTTTATTTTTACTTTCAGCCCTTTGACTTTGATGGTTTATCCTCTGGGGTTTGATGAATTTCCTGGAGTTGTAAGTTAAGATTTTCTACAAAATTTAGGATTTTTTTTCTTTAAAAAATTGTCCTGCTCCTTTCTATTCTCCTATCATTTCAATTACACCTATTTTGTATCTCTTGATAGTGTCCCATAAATCTCTGGTGCTCTGTTCATTATTTGTCAGCTCTTTCTCTTTTTGTTCTTCAGATTGGGGGATTCCTATTAATCTCTTTTAATTCATGGATTCTTTCTCCTGACACTGCACTCTGCCTTTAAATCCATCCAGTGAGTTTTACATTTCAGTTATTGTGCTTCTGAGCTCTAGAATTTCCATTTTTTATAGTTGTCATTTCTCTGTTGAGATTTCCTAACTATTCATTCATTAAGACCATTTTTAAAAAATTCTTTGACCATTTTATAATAGCTAGCTGGAAGTCTAATGGGGGCCAACATCTGGGCCCAGTTAGAGTCAGTTTCTATTGACTTTTTTAATTTTATTTGAGTATAGATCACAGTTTTCTGTTTCTTTGTGTGTTTAGTAATTTTTGCTTGAAAAGTAGACATTGTAGAAAATACAATGTAACAAGTGTGAATTCTGTCATATTATTCTAAGTATTTTTGTTATTGTTGTTGTTGTTTTATCAAGCAGTTAATTTGCTTGGAATCAGACTGAAAATTCTGTCCCCCTGATGGTGTGTAGCTCTAGATATCTCTATTCAGTTCTTACAGCTTCTGGCTGCTGAATATTTAGATTTACCCTTGGTACATTCAGAGAACTCACGTGGTGCAGCTCTATCTTTAAAGACTAAATTCCTTTCTGACTGTTGTCTGTGTTTTTGATGCCTTTGTCAAGATGGACATGATTCTCCCCCACAGATGCATACTTCAGTGGTCAACCAGTGATTTGGGCAAAATTTATACTCAAGTTTTTGAGCTTCAATTCCTTTGCCATTCTCTTGCTCACAGATTTCCCTTGTAAATTCCCCCTGAACTCTGTTCTCTGGAGCCTTGAGCCTTTAAGGTGACTGATACTTTCCTTTGCCTGAGCCAGGGGAGTTGGGGGACATCTTCAGGCAACATAACTACAAATTCTCAATTCTTACTACTCTCCAGTTGCAGGGTTTTTTTTTTTTTTTTTTTAAGATTTTATTTATTTATTTGAGAGAGAGAGAGAACACATGAGGGGGGGAGGGTCAGAGAGAGAAGCGGACTCCCTGCTGAGCAGGGACCCTGATGCGGGACTCAATCCAAGGACTCCAGGATCATGACCTGAGCCAAAGGCAGTCGCTTAACCAACTGAGCCACCCAGGTGCCCCCAGTTGCGGTTTTTTAAAAGCAAACTCTCCTCTGGCTTCTGTCTGCTTTTGGATGTTTTCCTATTCCTATAAATATATTTTTTTAATTTTTTGTACAGACTTTATAACTATTATCTGTGGGAGGGATCATGGAGCCACTTCACCGTCATTACTAGAAATGCTTGTGTTTATGTCTTTAATCTTTCCCTTCTTTATGGTGTGTAAACTCCATGAGGGCAAGTAAATCCTTTGTTTGTTGCTGTATATCCAAGATTTAACACAGAATAAAATACTTAATAAACATTTGTTATATGATTAAATAAAAATTGACTGCTATCCCAGTACAATTGATTCCTCTGTTGTGCATTCA
This sequence comes from Mirounga leonina, assembly GCF_011800145.1. Lineage (NCBI taxonomy): Eukaryota > Metazoa > Chordata > Mammalia > Carnivora > Phocidae > Mirounga > Mirounga leonina. The sequence continues at coordinate 45,560,993 of NW_023270854.1, forward strand.
CAAATATTTGCTGCTGCTTTTATTTAACTTTTCATAGTCCTAATCACAGGTTCTGTCTTTTGGGAATGAGTCCTCTGGTTTTTGTCTGTGTTTTTAAATTTAAGTGGAGTTTTCTTGTATGACCAATAAGAGAACAAACTATAAGGAAATCAAGCTGTTTCAGCTTCTAGAAAAAAATACACCTGTGTGTATTTCCAGTGGTCCTGGAGATTCTCAGAGGCAAGAGGCTCTAGAATACGTGTGAATGTGGCTCAACGACCACAGGGCATTTTGCTTCTCTCTTACAGTTTGCTTTATCTCAGCCTCTGCATACTGTCACTTCCTTGAGTAAGGAGTAAGCCTCCCTTCCATCCTCCACTTTACACAAGGAGCTCGGCTAGCAACCAATACAAGATTGAGGTCCCAACAGACTTAGGAATCAGATGCATTTTACTTAGGTCAGGGGCTCATTAAACAAACCAACCAAAAACAAAACCCCAAACCTCCCTCTATACAAGATAGTTGGTATCTTTGAGATTGAAACTGCATTGTTTTGCTCCTCATCGATGGATGTCTTCCCATTTTGGACAAGAGCTGACACAAGGGTGTCATGCCATTAGGGAGCTTGCAATTAGAGGCAGTGTATCTACATTAAATATAAGTAATTATTATTACAGTTTTGTACTTTTGGATGTGATTGCTATGTTGCTTTCTACTTTAAGGTACTCACATGAAGAGTTTTACATAGGTGTTACTGGCTGCATGTTGGGAATGTTATATATTTAAACAGTTTGCAGTTAATTAAGAGTATTGACTTGGAACTAAATCAGTGGTCTCACACAACATCTGTGCTCTCCTCCTATCTGTCTATGTATTTAGATGGTGTCTATCACTGTGGTATCTAAGTGCTCAGAAAATCTAATTAGGCTAATTTCAATTTCCTCTGTGAGGGAGAAGGTTCTACTTCTCTTCATCACCCTCTCTGCCAGAGCCTTCTTGAAGGGAGTCATTATTATTCCTCGAAGAGAAAGACAGTTGGAAAAAAAAAAAAAAAGCCTCAAGCAAAAACCAACATTTCACACCTTACTTGAAAGTTGGGGTTTGGGCTTCTAGAAATGTCTTCAGCTTGTAAACAGCACCAGAAAGGGAAAAGGGTGGTCAGCGCTCAAGAGTCTGTGAACATGATAAAAGGGGAACATGGAAAATTTCCTCACAGGCTCTGTGTTAAAGAATTTGCTGGAAGATTATGCTTGATGGTACACTCACTATGTCCTAGGCCTTCACCACCTGACAGATGCGCAGTTTTAATCTGTCAAAGGCGCATAAAGGCAGTGTTCTCTTTCCAACAATGAACAAGTGTTGTTCTCCCATCTGTGGGTTTCTGTTAACATTCCGACGTCTTAATTTCTGTGTTGAGGAAAGCTGCCTGATTCCATTGGTTTTCAATTCCTTGCCTGCAGCTAGAGGTATGGATAAGGCGGCAGCAAAATCATTATGAGCCCCATTTTGTGGTTTTAACATACATGGGCTACTCTTCTGGAGTGAGTCCAAAGGAATAAATTTGTGCACAGGCAGAGAATTGCAGTCACAAAGCAGAGCTTGTTAGGTGGAAATGAGAGAGATCAGAGATGACCGAATACGTTTGCCTGAGCGGGGTCAGCAGCTCTTGTGATGAGTGTGAAGGAAAGAGAGGGTGGTAAAACCATATCACCACTTCGCCTGTCTTCAGTCACAGATCAAAACCAACACGGCTAGCTGTTCCCGTGTTTTTAATGGCAAAGTTGTTTCTTCACTCTTTGCTTGGATTTGTGTTATTTAAGAGTATCCAAGAAAGTGATGGAATGCTTGGCTGCGGATGCAGAGATCAAGTTCATTGAAAAGAGGGAACTTTAAAATGCACTCCTTCTGGTGAGGAGAATTAAAAGGATGGGGGTACTAGCCCTTTATCTGATATGTCATTTGCAAATATCTTCTCCCATTCTGTTGGTTGTCTTTTGGTTTTGTTGACTGTTTCCTTTGCTTTGCAAAAGCTTTTTATCTTGATGAAGTCCCAATAGTTCATTTTTGCCCTTGCTTCCCTTGCCTTTGGCGATGTTTCTAGGAAGAAGTTGCTTCGGCTGAGGTCAAAGAGGTTGCTGCCTGTGTTCTCCTTTAGGATTTTGATGGACTCCTGTCTCACATTGAGGTCTTTCAACCATTTGGAGTCTATTTTTGTGTGTGGTGTAAGGAAATGGTCCAGTTTCATTCTTCTGCATGTGGCT